>NW_027397154.1:837784-851509 GCF_003265705.2 Callorhinus ursinus | reverse complement strand
GCCCGCGCCGACCTCGGCCCGGGAGCCCCGCGGCCCCCGCCCCGCGCGCTCTGCAGGGAGCCCCGCCGCCCGCTCTGCCCGCGCCGCCAGGCCCCGCTCGCCGCTGGGGGCAGGGCAGGGGGGGAGGGCGGGGAAAACCAGGGGAAGCGAAAGGCTGGTCTTTACCGGGCGTGGAGGCGAGGGTGCGCGCCCGAGAGCTCTCCCACCAGCCCCCCCCCCCGCCCCGCCCCGCCCCGCTCCGCTCCGCCCCGCTCCGCGGCCGCTCCCGGCCCCGCCCCCCCGAACCCCGCCCCCGAGCCCCGCCCCCCTTCAGCGGGGGCCGCGAGGCCCGGGAAGTCCTTCCTTGTGTCTAGCCCCGCTTCGCTCCGTTGCTTCTCACGCCGGAGCCAAGAGACTAGACACCGGCCCGCCCCGGTCCGGGGGCAGTTGGGGTCTGGCCAGTCTCTCCCCAAGAGGCGGGGTGGAGCGGGGCATTCTTTCGGGACCCTTTGCCGCAGCCTGAGCCAGCCTCCACCTTTGCTGAGTTTCCTGTTGCTCGGAAACTCCCCCCACACACACACTAGAACCATTCACATTACAGTTCATTTCTGCCTCTCAGGCTCTCCCATCTCTCTGGAGAGCCTCGGGACAGAGCATCCTGCGTGCGCGCGGTCCTGCCCGCTTCCGGCCCCCGCAGGTGTGTCGGGAGGAGGGAGAGGAGGCCCAGCCCAGAGCCAGCGGCTCCCGCCCCGGCTGCAGCAGCAGGTTCCCAACCCAACTCAGCACTCCTGTAGGTGCCAATTTTAGCCTCTGCCACTGTTCTGGGCTCCATGCCTCACCACTGGCTGAGTGGCTGGGCTCCTCACCCCCCCCCCCGCACCACCCCCACACTGCTCCTCTAGCCTCCCTCCTGCCTCACAACTCATCACCTTCTTCGTCACCCGTTCCACTGTTTAGGATTCATGCGGAGCAAAGACCAGAAACAAGGAGAGGGGATCGACCCATTCTAGGCTGGATGGACATTAGAAACAGAAAAGGACTTTCCCAGGGCCAGGAGGGAGGCCGGTTCCTGCAGGCTTGCACCTGCAGGGGAGACCTTACGGGAAGGCCCTGGGAACTCCCCCAACCAGCAATCCTGGCCCGGAACCCCAGACTTAGCCTCCCCGCAGTCAGCAGGCAGGGCTGAGGAATGTACTAAATTTAAAAACAGACAACCAGAAGCCAGAGTCCCGGCCTCCCGGCTCCGCCCACTAGGGGCCCGGAGACCAGGGATGGGCCCAGACCTCCGCTTTTCTCCCAGGCCTGGGGTGGGAGAGTGCCACAGGCTAAGGATGGAATCTTAAAAGGCCACACTGCAGCCTGGGCACCCAGTGGGCGGACCGTGAGGCCAGGACGGGAATCCCACGGGCTGAGAGCTCTCAGGCCCCAGACTCAGAAAAAAGCAGACCTAAGGTTCCAGCCTTTTCCTGCCTCCTCCCCCATCTCCAGTGGGCTTTGTATCCCAGCCTACCCCTCGACCTGTGTCCACCTCTTCCCCTTAGGAGATGAGTGGCCAGGCAGGGGTTTGGGGGTGGGTACAGGAAACCCGTCCACCTTGAGAAACACCTGGACTTTTCCTGAGCTAGGCCTGCTGCCTGACTTAATATTCATCTTCCGCATCCCCGGGAACACCTCCAAAAGCACACCATTTGCATCCCAAACCCTCCACCCCCACCCCACTCCTATCCAGTGATACTTCCCAGATTTTCAGAAATTATTTTTTTAGATACCCCTAAACAAAAGGCAACCCTAATTTCTGCCAGAATCTAAAAGTAGCCACCACCAGAGCAGGCGACTCCTGATCTTGGGGCTGTGAGTTCAAGACCCACACTGGGCGTGGAGATTACTTACGAATAAAATCTTAAGGGGCACCTGGGTGGCTTAGTCCGTGGAGCCTCTGATCCTTGGTTTCAGCTGTGGGGTCATGATCTCACAGTGGGATCAAGCCCTGCCCGGAGTCTTGCTTTGGGCTCCACGCTCAGGGCAGAGTCTGCTCAAGATTCCCTCTCCCTCTCTCCCCCACTCTGTCCCCCTTTATTTATCTAAAAATAAAATAAAATAGCTCATTTAACTTGACAAATGTGTTCCGCGCACCTCCTGGGTCAGAGGCCACCCCAGGCAGGAACCTGGTGTCGGAGTGTTGGCCAGTAGACGGACAGTTAGAGTCCCAGAGGTAGCCAGGCCCAAGAACTGTGGTGCCCACGAGCGTGTGTGTTCTTTTCATGGCTCTGGACCTTGTATATTCCAGGACAGGAAAGACTGAAGCATGACTGACTCCAGGGGCCATCCCTCCCAAGATGGTGCAAGAAGGGAAGGGAGGGGAAAGCGGGTTAGGTGAGGTTTACTGACAGGCGTGTGAATGTCAAAGCTCTGGGTCTGCAACACAGCCCCGCCTCTGAATAGCTGGGGGACCGCTAAGTTATCTTGTCTGCAAAATGGAAATTGAAATACTTATCTTTGCCAGAGTGTTATAAGGATAAAAGGAGATGACCTCTGGAGAAGTGTTTTGTCCAGCGCGCTGACTCTAGTCAAATAGGAAGGAATAAGCCACTTCCTCTCTCACTGCTGGACTTCGGTCCAGCCGCACCCCCTGGTGTTTACCTGCTTAGGAGCAGTCCGGCGCAGGGAGGAGGGGCGGAGGGGCTTTAGTGGGGCGGGCACACACATTCGTGAGGCGGGGAGAGGACTGGACCAGAGGCCCAGGCGAGGAAGGGCCCGTGCAGCAAGGTCCTGACTCACTCTGGCTCTTTCCTGCTGCCTGTCGGGCCCCATGCTGCCCACATTCCCCTTCACCCGGCGATTTTACCCTTCACCAAACTTGGGCCACGGGTGGGCAAATGCAGACCCCTGGGGATGGGGATGGCCCCTGGGCGGTGCTCACTTCCCCTGCCAACTCCCACTGCCGGCAGGGAGGGCGGCTCCTGCAGCACACTTCACCGAGCTGGCCCAGCTCCCAGGACGTTGGCCTCAGACCCCAGGGCTCACCGTTTGCCTGGTTCCCTAGAGAGCTGGGCTCCCTCCTGTCCACCCCCCCCGCCCTTCCCCCACCCCCAGCTTTAAGATTCTCTAGCTGCTCCTCCTCTTCTCAGACTGTGTGGTCCCAGGCCTCAAACTCCCCAGTGTGGCCTGTGGTGAGCAGGTGCTATCAAGCGGGTTTCATCTCTGCCTTCCCAGTGCACGAGAGAAAGAGGGGTCCTGGCTCTGAGGCTGGCAGAGGCGCGAGCCTGGCACTGTGGGAGGAGGGGACGGGGGGGGGGGAGCCCAGCAACCTTCCTGGGGATAGAATCCCATGGCTCTTGGAGCCGAATAGGAGGATGTTTCCTCTGGGGCTTCTTTCAATGCTCAGAAGCCGCCCCAGGTTGGAAAGTATTTGCATACTTGGGGAGGCCTCGAGAGGAAAAGGGGGTGGCTCATTCTGCCAGTAAATGAAGAAAGTGGCAACGCATTCAAGCAGCGGGCAGAGACCCTGGTTTCACAGAGCCCCGGGGTTGGTAATAAGGGAGAGGGCATAAGACCCATAAGAATGGGTCGATACCTTCACCTTCCTGGGGTCAGAACCCTGCACAGCCCCACGCACATGGGTGTGCGTGTGCTTCCATAACCGTACACTTTCCAGGCTTCCCCTCTGCCTGTGGTCTAATTTCAACTCTTTCAACTGCCACTTCCACGCATACAACTGCAAGTGTAAAAGCACTTTGCAAACCCTAATACTCTCCGGAGAAGTACAAAGTATTGCTATAATTATGATCGTGATTATATCCAACGGTTAAGATCTCTGCTGCCCACCTCTGTAGCTACGGGGGGGCCTAAAGGGAGGGAGGGCTGGGCCTCCCTTCGGCTTCTGAAGCTCCTGCCCTTCCTCTGGTCCAGCTGTCTGCAGCTGAAGCTGGCTGCCGAGCTGGAGGTATGGGGAAAGCAGAGGAAAGCTGACGCCGCAGGACACAGGGAGGGAGTCTGGAAGAGCCAGCATGTGAACCACTGCCCTGAGTGTCTGTCTCCCTGGGAAGTTGCGGAGGGGAGCGGATGGGGGTGAGGAGGAATGGAAGCAGGGAGGGCAGGGGGGCCCAGGCCTCCTGCTTCCCCACCGGCTCCTACCTTGGCCTTTCCGGTCATGCCCAGGAGGAAGCTGAGCGTGCGCTGCAGTGGGGAGCCTGCCCAGGTTCCTGAGCCCCCTTCCAGTCGGCCACAGCTGCAGACGGAAAAAGAAGAGGTGAGGAGGTGGAGACAGAGCTGGGAAAGAGAAACAAGATGCTCCAGGGAGACGGCCGAGGCAGGTGCCTTGGCCGGGAGGGGAGAAAGGAGGGCTGAGGATGGCCTGCAGACAGAGACGCCTCAGCCCACCCCTACCTCACGGATGCGGACAGATGTTTGCGACCTACTGTTGCCAGGCCCCTCTATCTGGGAGGAAAACTCCAGGCTCCTCCCCCTTTCCTACCTCACTCAGGCCCAGTCTCCTCTTGCGCTGCTCCCCAGTGACAGATATGGGGTGAGGGCTCTCCAGAAGGGCACGTTCGCCTCAAAACACAAGAGCCTGTGTACGACCCTCTGCGCTGTTTGGAAAGAGCCTCGGGCCTAAAGCCAATAAGGAGTGGATTTCCTGGGATTTCATCAGCCCCATCCCATGAGCTAATCCCAAACCCAGAGCCAGGAGGATGTGTCAGCTAGAGATTTTCAGGACCACAAATCAGAGCTTGGCAACTTAAAGGGCCATGGCTAGCGCACTCAGCCGCACTGTCTGGGAGAGCCGGGCCGCTTTAACCAGGCTTCAGCGGCAGAAGCCAAATAAACAGGTGCTGATTTTGTGCGCTTATTTTCCTGGCTGCAGGAACTTCCCAGACTCCAGGCAATTCCCGAGCTGGGCCTGCAGCCCCTGCCCTCCCCACCCCACCCCGCCAGAGCCACTCCCCACTGGTCCGTTATCTGAACCTCCAAAGCTGTCCACTGTGTCCTGGGCCACCGTCTCCCCCTAAGACTGTCCGGCTGCCGCTCTGCCCACTCACCTGTCTTCAGTGACAACAGCAAGCAAGTGCCACTGTCTTATTCATCAGACGGCCTGGGGTCTGGATACAACTTTTCTTTCCCTAACTGCTTTACTATCCGATGGGGCTACTGGGAACTTTCTAACCCTTCCCTGGCCAATGAATAAGAGGGTGAATTCTTGTGACGCTCAGGGAGAAGGAAATTTGGAGGCCTTTGATCAGAAATGTTAAGGGGAGGGGCGCCTGGGTGGCCCAGTGGTTAAGTGTCCCACCCTTTTTTTTTTTTTCAAGATTTATTTATTTATTTTGAGAGAGTGAGAATGAGAGAGAGAGACAGAGCACATGAGAGGGGGGAGGGTTAGGGGGAGAAGCAGGCTCCTCGCCGAGCAGGGAGCCCAATGCGGGACTCGATCCCGGGACTCCAGGATCATGACCTGAGCCGAAGGCCGTCGCTTAACCAACTGAGCCACCCAGGCGCCCTAAGTGTCCCACTCTTGATTTTGGCTCAGGTCATGATCTCAGGGTTGCAGGATCAAGCCCGGCATCGGGCTCCACACTCAGCACAGAGTCTACTTGAGATTCTTTCCCTCCCTCTCCCTCCACCCCTCCCCACCGCTCATGTGCACTTGCTCTAAATAAATAAAGAAATATCTAAAAAAAAAAAATGTTAAGGGGAGCAACGTTTCAGGAAGCAGAGACCCTTAGAGTTACAAAATCCATGGTCCAGTCCCATTGCGCCTCTTCCAGTTAGGCCTTTGAAGGGCTGCGGGTCTCCCAAACTCACCTTTGGCTGAGGTCAGTGGCAGAGGACTGGTAGAAATTTCCTGCTGACACAAAAGGAGACAAGAAGTGTCCAGGGCTGCCTCCCCCACCCCCTCCTAGATCAGGTTCCCAGGCTGCAGGTGCTTGGGCAGCCTTTCCTGAGGGCTGGTGCTGTGGAGAAGGGAGGGAGGTGGGGTCTGACTGGAGTGGAGCTGAAGAGCTCAGGGGCCAGGGAACAGAGCGGGAGGGCTCTGCAGAGCAGGGGCCTGGGGGCCTGACGTCTTAGTTCTGTCTCTGCTGAACGGAGAGAGCACAGGTTTCACCCCAGCTCCCAGGTCCTCATCTTGAGGACAAGGTGCATTATAGGTAACTGTCCTCCATCTCTGGGGACCGGGGGTGCTGGGGAGCCACAGTCTGTCCTATGTCCTCCTTCATTGGAAGGAGGGTCTCAGAATGCTAAAGTCCTGAATTCAGGTCTCTCATGTGAACAAAGGCATTTTGCTGTTTCCAAGGGTGTGTGGTTATAAAAAGAACCCAGGGCATCCGGGCTCTGAACAGATGGCTCTGCGGGCTGGTGGCAAGGCAGACAGGGCAAGGGGCCCCCACTGCCTTACTCCCGCCCCCCCCCCCACTCACCAGCTGGATCAGAGCAGCCCAAAAGGCAATTGATGCCGCTCATGGATACAGACTTGGAAAGCATGCCAGGGGCCGAGTGGTCCAAAGGGCCAGCAGACGGATGACAGCAACTCTGACCCTAGAATCATGTCAAGAGTCCTCACACGAAGTCAGGCTTTATCCCTCTCCCACTCCCACTTCCCGTGCTCCCACATCCCTGCAGAGGGTCTACCTTCAAGCCCTCAGGCCTCCCACCCTCTGCACTGCCCATATCTGCGACATTCCACCTGAAATCATCGGCAAGTTATTCCTGCTAGTTAGCCTTCTGCTCTCTGCCACAGTTCAAGCCCAATGGGGAAAGTCTCTTAGAAAAAAATGTACACCCAAGGGTTTCCAGACATGACAAACTCAAACTACAGAGGCCAAGCAGGTCATAAAAACAAAAGGACAGACCAAGACAGCCTGGGGTTAAGACAAAAGGAGCAGGAATATTCATGAACCACACACCCAACCATTAGGAAATAAATATTTTTCTCAAGCCTACATGAAGCATTATAAAAACTGGTCACATACCAGGTCATAAGGCAAATTTTAACATATTTCAAATCATCTATATCATAGAGATCACAGGAAACGAACCAGAAATCCCTTTCCGATGGACTGGATAAGGAACCTGTGATATATCTACACATCAAAATACTGGTCAACAATGAAAATGAACATGCCACAGCTCATCTGACAATATGGACGAATCTCACAAACATAATAGTGAGGGAAAGAATCAAGAAACAAAAAATGTATGTCCTGTATGATTACATTCATATAAAGTTTAAAATAAGCAAAACTAGAGGAGCCTGGATGGCTCAGTCAGTTAAGTGTCTGCCTTCGGCTCAGGTCATAATCTCAGAGCCCCACATTGGGTGTAGGGAGTACGTAAAAATAAAACCTAAAAAAAAAAGATATTTTATAACAACAACAATGAAAATACTATAGAATTACAGAACAAAACTTGTGGGAGATGGCCAAAGTGGTTTCTCAGGGGTAATTTATAGCCTTAAGACGCTTATATTGAAAAATTTTAAAAAGCTGAAAATTAATGAACTATGCCAACTTTAAAAGATTAGAAAAAGAACAGAACGAGCTCAAAGAAAACAGAAGGAAGGATATATTAAGGATAAAAGCAGAAATCAGGGCACCTGGCTGACTCATTTGGTAGAGGATGTGACTCGTGATCTCGGGGTGGTGAGTTTGAGCCCCACATTGGGCAGAGAGGTTACTTTAAAAAATTTTTAAAAATTAAAAAGGCACAAATCAATGGAGTAGTAAACATAAAACAGGATCAATAAAGCCAAAAGTTGTACACAAACCTCCAGTAAGATGGCAGGCAGAGGGAAGGCAAAAATTGAGGAAGAACGTGGGGCAGACCCAACGATTGGAAAGACAGAAGACTGACCACAACTTGATGATAGCAATTTTTTTTAAAGATTTTATTTATTTATTTGAGAGAGAAAGAGTGAGAGAGAGAGAGAAAGCACGAGGGAGGGGAGGGTCAGAGGGAGAAGCAGACTCCCCTCTGAGTAATTCAGGACTTGATCCTGGGACTCTGGGATCATGACCTGAGCCAAAGGCAGACACTTACCAACCGAGCCACCCAGGCATCCCGATGATAGCAATTTTTTAAAAAGATTTATTTATTTATTTGAGAGAGCGAGAATGAGAGAGAGAGGGAGAGAGAGAGAGAAAGAGAGAGTACATGAGATGGGGGAGGGTCAGAGGGAGAAGCAGGCTCCCCGCTGAGCAGGGAGCCCTATGCAGGACTCGATCCCAGAACTCCGGGACCACGACCCGAGCCGAAGGCAGTCGCCCAACCAACTGAGCCACCCAGGCGGCCCCTGATGATAGCAATTTTGAAAATGCAAACAAAATTCCTTACAAAAATGTGTGTGTATCTGTATCTATATAACTTGACAAAACTGAATCTAGAAGAAATAGAAAGTCTGAATGGTCCTACTGAAGAAATGGAATTGGTAGTTAATCTTTCTATAAACAAAACAAAACACACCAGGCCAAAAACATTTTATAGGCAAGGCACAGATCTCTCAAGGAATAGAGCACTGAAATCTTATGCAAACTCTTCCAAAGAATAGAAATGAAAATTCTCCACCTCTTTCTATAATGTGAGTATGACCTTGATTCTTAAACTGCACACAGGCAGTGTGACAAAGGAAGATTTGGGGCCAATCTCTCTTATCAACATAAGTACAAAAATCACAAACAAAATTACATGTAAAGATTTTTCTCCTGTTAAGCCACGACTCGGGTCGTGGGCCCGGAGTCCCGAGATCGAGTCCCGCATAGGGCTCCCTGCTTCGCGGGGAGCCTGCTTCTCCCTCTGACCCTCCCCCCTCTCATGTGCGCTCTCTCTCTCTCCCTCCCTCTCTCTCTCATTTTCGCTCTCTCAAATAAATAAATAAATCTTTAAATATTAGCAAACTAAAGTAGATTTTCAATGTCTACAAATTGTTTGCAGCTGCCCCCTCAAGGAGGCCTCTATCCACTCCTTGAGTCTGGGCTGGCCTGTGACTCCACTAGATGAATACAATGTGGTGGAAGTGGCATTATATTATTTTTGAGCCTGAGCCTCGAGAAACCTTAAACCTGGGGCGCCTGGGTGGCTCAGTCAGTTAGGTGTCTGCCTTCAGGTCAGGTCATGATCTCGGGATCCTGGGATCGAGTCCCGCGTCTGGTTCCCCGCTCGGCAGGGAGTCTACTTACCCTTCTCCCTCTGTCCCTCCTGCCCGGGCTCATGCCCGCTCGCTCGCTCACTCTCAAATAAATAAATAAAATCCGGGAAAAAAAAAAAAAAGAAGAGGAAACCCTAAAGCTTGCACACTTGTCCACTTGGACTGCTTTTTCCACGTGAACGAGCCTAAGCCAGCCTCTGGAGAGGCCATGTGGATGAGAACCAAGGCATCACAACTTTCAGCCGGACAATCGACAGGTGTGAATATGGCCAGCCTTGGCCGCCCACCCTACTCAAGCCACCAGACACCTGCAGCCTTATGAGTCCAGGTGAAATTGGCAGAACATTCCTCTGAGTTAAATCCAAATTACCCACCCACAGAATAGTGAGAAGGAAAAAAACGTTGTTTTAAGCCACCAAGTCTGGGGTTGATTTGTTATGCAATGTACGAAACACATAATCTGTCATGACAAAGTTGTATTCATCCTACGGATACAAGGCTGGCTTGACAGGAGAAAAATCTTTACATGTAATTTCCCTCGGTAACATATTAAAGGAGAAACATAACCATCTCCGTAAAAGTAGAAAAGCATAGAAGAAAATTCAATACCCACTTATTGTAAAACCAAAGCCTTGGCAGTTAGGAATAGAAGAAATCTTCCTTAACCTTATAAAATGTGTCCTTTAAACACTTACAGCCAAAAATCAATTTCAATAAGATGTACTCCCTCTAAAATCAGCGACAAGGAGGGCGCCTGGGTGGCTCAGTTGGTTAAGCGACTGCCTTCGGCTCAGGTCACGATCCCGGCGTCCTGGGATCGAGTCCCACATCGGGCTCCCCCTTCTCTGTGGGGAGCCTGCTTCTCCCTGTGCCTCTGCCTGCCACTCCCCCTGCTTGTGCTCACTCTGTCTCTCTCTCTCTATGTCAAATAAATAAATAAAATCTTTTAAAAAAATAAAAAATAAAAAAATAAAATCAGAGACAAGGATACCATCCTCGTGAATAGAAGCATTAAAATAAACTGCACTGGTGCTTTTTCATTTAAAAAAAAAAAGACAAGACAAGAATACCCGTAATCATATTGCTGCTCAGCACTGCGGTGGGATCCTAGCCAGCAGAGAGGGCAAGAAAAAGAAAGGAAAGGAATAAAATATGGAACAAAAGAAACAAAGCTCATTTACAGATGACGTAATTGTCTATTAGAAAAGAAAAAAAATCACAGATAAATTGTTATAACAAGGGGCGCCTGGGTGGCTCAGTCATTAAGCGTCTGCCTTCGGCTCAGGTCATGATCCCGGGGTCCTGGGATCGAGCCCCGCATCGGGCCCCCTGCTCCGTGGGAAGCCTGCTTCTCCCTCTCCCACTCCCCCTGCTTGTGTTCTTTCTCTCTGTCAAATAAATAAAATCTTAAAAAAAAAAAAGGAAGTATAACACGTATGTAAAACATGCACTAAAACATACCTGAGATTTTAATTGGAGTTGCAATGAATCTAGAGAGTAATTTAGGGAAAGTTGGCATCTGTACAATGTTGCTTCTTCCTACCCATGAAGATAGTACACCTCTTTCTTTTCTTTTTCTTTTTTTTAAGATTTTATTTATTTATTTGACAGAGAGAGACACAGCGAGATAAGGAACACAAGCAAGGGGAGCGGGAGAGGGAGAAGCAGGCTTCCCGCCGAGCAGGGAGCCCGATGCGGGGCTCGATCCCAGGATCCCAGGCCCATGACCTGAGCCGAAGGCAGACGCTCAACGACTGAGCCATCCAGGTGCCCCAGATAGTATACCTCTCTCTAATATCATTTTTTTTGTGTGTGTACAGGTCTTGTGGACATAGATTTATTCTTAGTTATATATTTTTTAAAGATTTTATTCTTAGGTATATTATACTTCTTTTGTCAAGTTTTAAATTTTAGTCATCCAGGTGGATGTCTTAGAAGGTATCTCATTTTGGTTTTAATTTGTATGTCCCTGTTGAAAAAAATCTGTTGGACAATTTTCTTTTTTCCTTTTTTTTTTTTTTTGAGAGAGAGCACGTTGGGGAGTGGGTAGAGAGCTAGGGAGAGAGAGAGAATCCCAAGCAGGCTACAGTCCCAGCACTGAATCTGACTTGGGGATTGACCCTGAGATCACAGCCTGAGCTGAAATCAAGAGTCAGATGCTTAACAGACTGAGCCACCCAGGCACCCCATTTATTCATATTTTTATTGGCCATGTACATATCTTCCTTCATGAAATGTCTGTTCAAGCCTTTGTCCCCTTTTTTAAAGATTTTATTTATTTATTTGACAGAGAGAGCAAGCACAAGCAGGGGGAGTTGCAGGCAGAGGGAGAAGCAGGCTCCCCACTGAGCAAGGAGCCTGATGTGGGACTGGATCCCAGGATCCTGGGATCATGACCTGAGCAGAAGGCAGACGCTAAACGACTGAGCCACCCAGGCGCCCCTTACGTGTTATGCTTCAATAAATGTTTGTTTTTTAAAAATTAAGAAATTCAGGGGTGCTTGGCTGGCCCAGTTGGTGGAGCATGTGACTCTTGATCTAAGGGTTGTGACTTCGAGCCCCACATGGGGTGTAGAGATGACTTAAAAACAAAATCTTTGGGGCGCCTGGGTGGCTCAGTCGTTGGGCGTCTGCCTTCTGCTCAGGTCATGGTCCCAGGGTCCTGGGATCGAGCCCCGCATCGGGCTCCCTGCTCCGTGGGAAGCCTGCTTCTCCCTCTCCCGCTCCCCCTGCCTGTGTTCCCTCTCTCGCTGTGTCTCTCTCTCTGTCAAATAAATAAGATCTTTAAAAAAAAATCTTTAAAAATAAATAAATAAAAATTAGGAAATTCTGTTTATGTAAAGTCACCACAGGAGAAGGAAAAGACGAACCACTTTTCTCCATTAATTGCGCCATATATAACAACAAAGGATAGACATGGGCAAAAGACGTGCCGAGGAAATTCCCGGAAGACACACACAGGTGACCTGTGTACGGAGGAGAAGATGCTCGGCTGCATGTGTGGTACGGGTCATTCAGACTCATGCTGCGGTGAGATTTATAACCGCTAGATTGGCAACATGAAGAAGTCTGATGGCTCCGGATGCTGGAAAAGATTTGGATCAACAGAAACTCTCATATACTTCTGATATACTTCTGATGGGGCTGGGAACATGCCATGATCTTGTAAAGTTGAGGTGCACACTCTGTCACCCAACAGCTCCTCTCCAAGCCCTCGGGAAACTCTTACAAGTGACAGGAGACAGATAGAGGATGTTCATAGTGACACTGTTCATGATAGCAGAGCGGACATTATCTAAACGTTCAAGGGTAGAGCCGGATGAAAATGAATAAACTCTAACCATCTGCAGCACATAGATAAAAATTAGACACAATGTTGAATGAAAAGGCAGGTGATAGACAATTTTGTCCAATGTAATCATTGGTTTTAAATTCAGCAACAAAAAATAATATATTATTAGGTAATGCATATATATTTGTGTTAAAACTATAAAAAATGTAGATGGGTGATAAAGAAAATTCAAGATAGTGATTATCTCTGGGGGTGGGGCAGGCGAGGGAGCAGCAGCACAGAATAAGGCAAAGACCCCCAGGCTTTGGTGGTGTACTAGGGTTTGAGATGGGGGACTGATTTACTGGGCATTCGATTGCAAACATCATACTCAGAAGATGAAGGGGAGGGGCGCCTGGCAGTCTCCGTCGGTGGAGTGTGGGACTCTTTTTTTTTAAAAATTTTTATTTATTTATTTGAGAGAGAATGAGAGAGAGGGAGAGCACGAGAGGGGGGAGGGTCAGAGGGAGCAGACTCCCCGCTGAGCAGGGAGCCCGATGCGGGACTCGATCCTAGGACTCCAGGATCATGACCTGAGCCGAAGGCAGTCGCTTAACCAACTGAGCCACCCAGGTGCCCCGAGTGTGGGACTCTTGATCTCAGGGTCGTGAGTTCCAGCCCCACATTGGGTGTGGCGGCTATTTAAGAAGAAGGGAAAAAAGACATCTGAATCTTTTTTTTTTTTTTAATTATCTCTACACCCAATGTGGGGCTGGAACTCACAACCCAGAGATTAAGAGTCACGTGCTCTACCGACTGAGCAGACCAGCTGCCCCAGAGACATCTGAGTCTTAGAGTGTCAGCCCTGGGCTGGCCATGCAGAATACATTCTGGAGCTGTCCTTGGCTCCCAGGCCCTTGGGCTGCAGGCTGAGGGCCGGCCTCATGAGCCTCAAGCTTTTGCTCTGTGGACCTCGGTGCGTTTGTGCGCACTTGCTCTGGACGAAGGAACAAAAACGCCAACATGTAGACAGGGAGAAGTTTCAGGGAGTGCTTAGAGATTAGAAGAAGAGAGGAGGGGAAGGAGAGCAGGAAGGCAGGAAAGGGGACAGCATCCCCCAGCAAGGAGCGGGAGCAGCGAGGGAGGGGGCTGGGGGGGTGGTCCGCGAGTCCTCGCACTCAGCCTGCAGGCCAGCCTCCGCACTGGGCACTTGAACTTTTTTTTCTTTTCGAAATAATCACAGCTTTAAAAGATAGTTTTTACTATCCTGATTTTCAGAGAGATGAAAAGGATCCTTCAGCTGGTAAGTGAAGGATCTGGGAGTTAGTCCGATGCT
>NW_027397154.1:782076-837684 GCF_003265705.2 Callorhinus ursinus | reverse complement strand
GGCGGGAGGGGGCGCTGGTGGGAGGAGATGGGTCCAGCCACCGCCTGCAGCATCCTGTTACCCTCGCCCTCTCCCCCAACCCACGGGCTGGACTAAGGAGGCCGGCGTTGGGGCCCCTGGCCAGCTAGAGAGGAGCTGGAGGGGAAGCAGCCTTAGTTGCCCGGCTGAGCTAGCCGACACAGGGGTGACTCTAAAGGCCTTGTGTGTCCTCAGGGGTCCCTAGGTCCTGGCTTCAGATCCCCAGATACGTTCCCTTAAGCCAGAATGCTGGACAGACTCTACACCCTTTCTCATTCGATAATTCCGTGATTCTCTTGTTAGAGATCTACTGTTTTTCAGGGCACCAGATGCCTAGTTTCATCCCACACATTATAAGTTCGGCTCCAAAGCTGAGAAATGTGGGGTCCACAGAAAGAAGTGGTTATCACAATCAGGGGAATGGGGGCCTTTTCATGAGAGGAACAGAGATGCCCACATCAGCGCAGAGTTCAGACACAGAAAGGTGGGGACAGAGAGTCATACAGAAAGAGGCAGGGGCAGGACCCCAGGAGTGGGGGACAGGGCACGCAGACCCAGGGAGGCAGACAGAGGGGTTCACACAGCAGACACAGCCTCAGTCAGATGGAGTCAGAGCGAAGCCCGCGCGCAGACAGACCAGCAGCTGGCAGGACAGGAGAGGCAGAGAGTGGTGGCTGGACAGGCAAGGGGGCAGGAGAGGGGGAGAAGGCTCTGGCCTCCGTGGGCACTCTGGTCCATACCACGCGGGAGGGCTGGCCACCTTGGCGCTGCAATTCCAGAAAAGCGTCCAGTTCCTCTTGGCTCTGCAACAAGGGGGCCTCCCGGGCGCCCGTGCATCCCGACGCCTGCAGTTCGCTCCTGAAACACACATGGCCCCCGCTGCCGCAGTACCTCCTGGCCAGCGAGGGGCACCAGGGAGGAACCCCGCCCAGCCCAGCCCTTCCTGTCGGCACAGAAGCCGCCCAGACCCAAACCTCCCGCCTTTGGGGCTGTGCTTTGGCAAAGCTGCAGGCAAGGGTGGCCCCTGCTGGCCATGGGACAGTACTGTCCTCCAGAAGGACGCCGGTGCTCGTAAGAGGCCACGGGCAAGCCGGAGTCTCACTCCTTGCCTGGTTTGTGATGCCAAGCTTTGCCCCTCCTCAGCCCAGGACTCCCCAGGGGCAGAATTAGTGCCTGATGGCGAAAGGTGACCCCGGGAAGACCCTGAGATACAGCTGGCCCCACATGAGGGGCACCCAGGACATCTCTGCCGTTCGACCGGTTGCTCTCGGGAAGGTTCCCTGAGCCCTGCGGGCAAGGCTTCCCAGCCGAGCTGCCCCACAAGACAGTTCAGGGGCCCGGCACAGGGTCCTCGCCTTTCCCCCACCTCGGCCAGCTGTGCCCAGGAGCCAGAGTTTGGTCTGCTCACGTGAGGTAAGGGAACCTGCCCCTGGGGACCACGGCCAGAGCAGAGAGTCAATGACCGCTCACACTGAGCTTTCCACATTGACCCCCAGACCTTCTGTTTCTGACTTCCTCTGTCTTTGGGGATGTGGTCAGGGGTTTTCCAGACGAGGGGGAGAGCTGGTCCCTGTCTTCTGCCAAGCAGACGCACACAGAGCTCTTCCCCCGCTGCAGGGCTGTACTGGGATGCCTAAAACATCCTGTATCTGCGTCAGCCTGGGGCATCCAACCAGCAATGCCCCACCCCGGGGACACATCTCAAGGAACCTCCCAAAGTTATCTGGGCTCACTTTCCTCGGCTGTAAAGTGAGGAGTTTTGGCTCCATGGTCCCTGAGTCCCTTCCAGCTCTGACATCCTTTATGGGTCAAGGAAACCCAGAGTGGGAGGTAGAGGCAATATGGCCCCCTTCCATACCTTTCCCTCCACAGCCTCCCCCACCTGCCCCCGAGACTGGAGGGGAGCTGGGGGTAGCCACACTTTGAAAAGCAGGGTCATCCTCCCCAAAGGCCCAAGAGAAGCGGGGTTCAGACTCTCCAGGGAGGGCCCAGGGCCCAAGTGTCCCCAGCTCCTGGCATCTCTGCCCAACCACTGTCTCCTGGGTCTGGGACTTGAGGGAAGGAGGGGCAGGGGGTCCCCTGGGGGTTACCTGCTCAACGGGTCCTGGAGCTCCCTGCCTGGCCCCCAGCTATGTCTTTTGAACGGGTTGTGGTTGTGGCCATGGGCACGGAAAGCCCCCGACCTTCGGAGGGGTACAGCATGGCAGCCATCTCCCTCCACCGTTTTCCCCTCCTCCTCGTCTTCCTCCAGCTGCTCCCTGGACTCCACCACAGACAGGCAGCGGCGAGTGTGGCCTTGGGGCACCGGGTCTCCACCTGCGAGGAACACCTCCGGGACGTCTCCGTTCATGGGAGGCACACGCAGGCCAGTCTGAGTCAAGAAGACAGGGGGCGTGAGAGGAGTTCTAGAACCCTGGAACTGGGCAGTGTCACAGCCAGCCTCCCTTCCCTGCAGGACAGGAGCACGGCTGCCCCAGAGCCCAGAGGAGTGGCCAGCTTCGCTGACTCCCCAGCCCAGTGTTCTTTCCAGGGCATGAGGACATCCTCATTCCCCCATGATCCTTCATGTCCTGCGCACTGGTGTGGCAGAAAACCCAGCCAAGCAGAGAGAGATAGATACCGTTCCTGTCCTCAAGGAATTCACAGTCTGTGCGTGTGTGTGTGCGTGCACGCACGCAGAGACAAAAGCCCAAATCACAAATGACTACGTGGCCAGAGTGCCCAGGGCCACCAGAGAAGATGCAGCAGAAGGCTGTGTGCTGTCGAAGGAACGAGCGTGCAGCCAGGTGGAAAACTCAGTAAATGGCTCCCGAAGGAAGTGAGCAGCCCTCGAGGGGTCTAGAGGGCTGAGTGGTTAGCATCTGGCCAAGCTGGGGAGGGAGGGGTCTAGGCAGACAGAGCAGCAGGGAGGAAAGTTCATGAGACTGTTCCCGTTTCTCCCTCCCAAGGCTGGTCATATGGGAAGGAACAGAGCCGGAAGTCCTCTCTTCAGAAGCAGAGAGAAGGGCACCACCATTCGCCACATTGAAATCTCTTCTCTCCCCCACGCGGGTGCTCTCCTCGCTGCCCAGCGCTCCCAGTGGCCCTCGGGCCTTCCTCAGTGTGTCTTGGAGTGAAGAACCCTCAGGAGCTCTTTCAGTTGAAAACGAGAAGCCCCACTTGAGAATGAAGTACCAAATACCCGAGTACCGAGGTGGTGGAGGGGCGGGCGGGACCTCTCCTTTCCTGCGGGCCTCCGCCCTGCTCGCTCCTAGGCCCTGTCCCTGTAGGTCTCCTGCTGGAAGGAGTCTCCCAGGGCTCCCCCAGCTATGGAGCTGGTGGGAGGACCTGGGAAGACCAGGAAGACGTGAGCCAGAGTCCCCCCCACCCCAGGCTCCCTGGGAGGGCGCCAAGCCTCCCCCCGGGTCATCTCACTCCCCTGCATCCACACCAGAAGTCCGATTGTTGGAAAGTTGTTCCTTCAAGCTATTCTTCCGACTGTCACTACAACCTGTCCTCAGCCCTCGCCCCGGCCAGCACCGCGGAGAGGCGCTCGCGCCGTCCCCGGCCACGCCAAGCGAGGAAGGGGGTGAGCGCTCGGGCCCATGCAGCTGTCCCTGCGGCCCCATCAGCGGCTCTGGGGACAGACAGGGAGAGGCCTGGGAAGCTGGACCATGCTCCTCACGCCCGGGAGCCATGTAGGGGGCCGGCCGCCAGGACAGGTCTGCTCTCTCTGTGTCTGCCCACATGGCCTGGTGCATCTGATGTGCTGGCTAGAAATGGGATGTGCAGCTCCACGGCGAAGGGACACCGTCCGAGGGCCAGAGCCTCAACCTGCCATCCAGTGGTCTCCAGAGCTGATATTCGGGGGCAGGAGGGGGAAATGCCCAGAAAGTATTGTGAGAGGCTGGGGTGGAGGCAAGAGGAGGAGCCGGGGTGCTCACTGGGGACGGAGAAGCAGAGGTTGGAAACGGGACAGAGACCTCACAAAAGGGGCAGACGGGCTGCGGTTACCAGCCCCAGCTTCCCTCTGCTTTTCCTGCCCCAGCGGGGTCCGTGGGGCTGGGTTCGGTGGGGAGCCTTTCATCCCCCCTCCATCCCAGGGGATTCCACCTGCTGGAGCAGGTACTTGCCCCCTGGCCTGGGGGACAGGGAGTTCTGGTCCTGAAATCGCGCCCGTCTTCCTCCAGCTCAGACCAGCTGGAATCTGGCCTCTTCTGGGAGACCCACCTTTTCCCAGCACCTGCCTCGTTCGTTCCTGGCCTCCGCCCTCTGTGTAAATGGAACCGGTGGGGCTCCTTCTCCCTCCTGTCTTCCGTTTCTCTCCATTGTCCTGTTCTCTCAACTCCACCCTCCAGGCCACAGTGCTAATCATTTCTGTTGTCCTTCGAAGAGATGAGGCGTAGCAAGGCTGCCTCAGCCCCTCCCAGAGACGCTCCTCCTCCGCTCTCTGAAACGCAAGCTGGCCCTGTGGCGGCTTCTCCCCTCTGCTCCACTGGCTCCCGCCAGGCCCCTCCCGTCTCCCTCAGCCTCCTGAGCTCAGGAAATGGTGCAGGGCAGCGGCCAGGGCTGGCTCTCACGCAATGGTTTTATTTAGCCCCCAGATGAGGTCCCATCATGTCACATCACTGCTTCTGCGGAGCAGAGATAGGAGGTTCTGAAATAGGTCTGGGGTCAGATGCTCGAGAGGAAGGCATGGGAGGAAAGCAGGAAAGGGCTCTAAGAAGCCATTTATCTTCTTGTCTCTGGATGGAACGGTTTCCCCACCAGCACACACCATCAGCGTCTCCTGTCCCTGCTCTGAGCGGGTGCCGTCCACCGACCGCACTGGTCATCAGTGGTTTGTTGGGCACGCTGGGGTGCTGGGGTGGGAGCACACAGCACTTGAACAGAGAGAGAGACTAAAGCCTGACACTGGGGCGCCTGGGTGGCTCAGTCGTTAAGCGTCTGCCTTCGGCTCAGGTCATGATCCCAGGGTCCCGGGATCGAGCCCCGCACCAGGCTCTCTGCTCAGGGAGGAGCCTGCTTCTGCCTCTGCCCCTCCCCCCTGCTCATGCTCTCTCTTGCTCGCTCTCACCCTCTCCTTCACAAGTGTCCTCTCTCTCTCGAATAAATAAGAAAATCTTAAAAAAAAAAAAAAGTCTGAGACTATAATCTCCTGAGGGTGCTCGAGTGGCGCCGAAGCTCATCGGGCCGGCTAGCTGTGCCACGTGACCCTGGGGACTTGCTCAGCACTTACGAGCTTCAGAACCATCTGGAAAATGGGAACGATACTGACCCTGCCAGGCTGCTGAGAGACTCGATGATAACATCATACAGAATGTGACCGGCTATGCTGGGCGCATGCTAGGTGCCTCCAAAATGCTCGGCCTTGTTTTTATTTAGAGGCACAGAGAAGGCCAGACGCGGAGAGATGGGGAGCTGGGGACTGGAAGACCCCGGACAAAAGCAGGAGTCGGCGTCATAGGGCGGACGCCCGCACCTCCCTCTTAGAAAAAGGACAGCGTGAAGAACTCGCGGCCCGACGGTAACAGCATGATGGGGGCTCATGGCCATGAACGACCTCCGACGGAAAGGACAGCAGGTGGCTGGCATCTGGAGCGAGAAGGGCCGGTGGACCCTCGGAGGGAAGGGTGGGGCGGGGTGGTCCGCTCACGGGAGGCGGCGGCCGGCGGACTCTGTGGGCCAAATCTGTCCTGCCATCTTTTTTAAGTGGCTGGGGGAAAAAATCCAAAGAAGAACGCTACTTTGTGACATAAAAATTCTATGAAATTCAAATTTCAGTGTGCATAAATAAGGCTATTTTGGAACACAGCCATGCTCCTTCACTTACATATGGTCTGCGGCTGTGTCTGCATTACGACAGCAAAGTTGTAGCTGCGACAAAGACCATCTGGCCCACAAAGCCGAAAATATTTATTATCTGGGTCTTTACAGAAAAAGTTTGCAGACTCCTGATTTAGAGCAACTGGGTCTCCAAATCTCAGGAAGGATGAGAAAGAAACCAAAGAGAGATATTGAGGCTCAGTGCACACTAAGCAGGCATTGGGCCACAAGCCTGGAGGCAGGGGTGCTGAAGTCCCCAACGTCCGGCCCATTTCCGCGATAGCACCTGGAGCCTGCAGGGGTGGAGCTAACCCGCACCGAGCGCCTACATTACCTGTGGGATCCTCATAGCCATTGAAATACATTGAAATACATCACCATCCCCATTTTCCACGTAAAGAAACAGGTAGCACAGAGAGGGAGAGTGACCTTCTCAAGGTCACAGGGCTGTGGGGGGAGCAGGTGTGTCACACTGTAGAGCCAGATTTCTTTCCTAACGCGGAAGGCAAGCTCCCAAAGAGAGCAAGCACCTAGCTTTGAAAGAAATCTGGAGACACTGGTATTCACCGCCCCCCATGTTTGCCCCTTCACGGACCCAGCCAAAGAAAGGAAGCAATTAGATGGGGGTCCCAGAGAAATCAAATTTGTCCTTTCTACTTCCTCTGTTATCTTAGAAATCTGAGGCGGGGGGGCAGGCGGGGCTTCTGCTAAAACCACTGCCCGCATCCACCCCGCTAGGCAAGGCAGACTGCGGGCAAGCCTGGCGGGCCCTCTCACAGCCTGGGGGACTTCCTGGGTCTGGCCCTGGGGTCCTGAGTCTCCCAAAGGGGGGCAGTCATGAGGAAGACCCCCAAAAGAACCAGATAATACAGCCTGGGAAGGAAGGGAGAGCCAGATGTCCTGCTCTGCTGGGTTGTCCCAGCCCTGGGGGGACAGGATCATGGAAAACCCTTTAATGGTTCCAAATTTAACCTGCCGGCTTGTTCTCCACTGGACAGTAAACCATTAATCCAGCAGTGTCCTCAGATGGGGCCGGAGCTGGGCTTCTCCTAGCCTCAGACCAAGAAAGCCCCAGTAACCACGGCTGCTTCCTGCCCTGCTCCGCAGACACCCCGTTCTATGGCAGGTCCCAAGCACCCCCTCCCCGGACGGACTGTCTCTCAGTGTGAGGCGCATGAGAGTTCACTATGGTGTCCTACCTGCCGCCTGAGAGTAGTATCCCAATTCCCAAAGGCCAAGGGCCAAGGGCATATGCAGAGGGCTTTCATTCATTCAGCAGACATTGCTTTGGCACCTACAGGGTGTCAGGCTGGAGAGGGGGACCCAGCAGGGTCTATGCACAAATACCGGCACCATCCCTTACTGGGACAGGGGCAAGACAGGCAAAAGCCGTCTATCTGCCCACATCAGCTTCCAAGCTGCCTTTTTTTTTAATTAAAAAATGTTTTTTAAAGCTTTTATTTATTTGAGAGAGAGAAGAGAGCACATCAGTGGGAGGGGGGAGGGGCAGAAAGAGTCTCCATTCCAGGACCCCAAGGTCATGACCCGAGCTGAAGGCGCTTAACCGCCTGAGCCCCCCAGGCGTCCCCCCCCCAGGTTGACTTCTGAGAGGCACCCACCTGCTTACAGGACCCACAGGGCAGAGTTATCGATTTTATTGTTAGGGCTTAATTCCGGAAGTCCAAAGCCAGAGAGCCGGCATCTGCAGCCCTGGAAGGTAAGCACACCCCCCCTCTCCTTAAGACAGTAGTAGTCAGGCATCTACTCAAACATCTGCCCTAAATCAACCCCCCCCACCGCCCCCGCTGCCGCCGCCGATATGCTGGGCTCACGAATCAGTCAGGAATTGTGCTGCTTTGGGCTTCCAAAGGTGACCACTTTTTCTGTTTAACTGGTTTGCAAACTGAAGCCAGGCCCCCCCACTTCCTTCCCAATGGGCCTGTGAACGCATCCTACCAGGGGCTCGCGTGACTGGAAAGCCTGGGGCAGGACCCAGCAGTCCCCGTCCACCTCCGGCCCATTTGCTCCTTGGCATGTGTTCAGGGTGCTGTGCCAGAGGGTGGGGCAAGAGAGAGGGTCTGAGGTTCAGAGGGACACACCTGAGAAGACTTTGGCCACTGCGTCCCAGGGAATTAACCCATCAGATCTCAGGGGACAGCCACCGTGGGAGGTGGACTGGAATCTGGGAGTCCCTAGCTCTCAGGTGTGAGTTGGTGGCCCCTGAAATCTCACAATGGATGCCCCAGGGTACAGGGAACCGTGTTGGGCCCTGGAGGGAGGGGACCCTGGATGAATGAGGGTCTCGAGGCTTCACGCTGGCAGAGCCACCCAGCCTCCCGTACCTCCTGAGTAAGAAAAGGAGACCAGACAACACCGTAATGGACTTTGGTGTCAGATGGACTTGCGTCTGAACCCCGGTGCTGCCACGTTCTTCTTAGTTGTCTGGCCTTATTTAACTTCTCCAAACCCCATCTTCAGTGCAGGGATGACAGCATATCAACCCCACCGAATCGTACGGATTAAGAACGTACATCGAGGGTTTGGCACCACTTGTCACACAAATAGTAGGTGTGAACTCTTGGCCGCACGTGAGACCCCTACTTACACACTTGCACCCACCCCAAACACACAGTGTTCTCTGAAAATGGGAGCTGAATGCGGGAGGCTGGTGGAGAAGCTCCACACGGCCGCTTCCTGGTGCTGAGGGGCTCCTGAGGGGCTCTGCCCCCAGGGGGGTCTGGTTCCCGGGGTGAGGACCCAGGCAAAGGGAAGAGGGAACTCACCGGGCCTGGGAGGTGTCCCAAAGATGGGGGCCCTGCTCCTGCTCTCGGCTGCTGGCTTCCGCACAGGGTCGAGTCCCACTTCAGGGAGCCCCTCTAAGAACCCAGTCCAGCACCTCAGTGGGGGCGCCTCTGTCGGTCCTTTTCAGGTTACTGCTCATGGTCCAAAAGTTTGCATGGGGGGGGGCACTCCTTCCAACCCAGACCAGCTGCCTCTTCAACTGCTCCAGCCCTTCCCTTCCCTGCCCTACTTCAAACACCCCAGAGGTGCTGTGCCCAGGCCTTTAACCCCTTGGGTGCCGTGGCAGGTCCCGAGGATCCCTGGGCCCCCTATCCTCAGCACTCCCTGAACAAAACAAAGGGCGGCCGCCGGACTCAGGCCCACGTGGAAACAGGGAGAGGAAGCCAAGCTGGGGTCGCCCTGAGACTATGTGGGCACCTTCCCCCTCCCTCCAGCGGGACAGGGAGAAAGAGGGCATCGCAGGGAAGGCCCACAGCTGGAAACCTGCTTGACAACAGGGTCCCCCTGGGGCCAGGGAGGACCTTGGCCCACTCTCAGATTTGGCTGCAAAACTGCCGTTGGTCCCTTTAAGAGGCAGCTTCCAGCGGGGAGGGGCGATTACCGGGAGCCTGGAGGGCGGGCCTCTACCGGGCTCCCCAGGCGCCGGCTCCCCCACCCCTGCCCCATCACAGCTTCGGGGGCTAAGTCCCCTCCCGGCTTCCAGGCTTCCCGGGGCAGAGGACGTCCTGACCTAACGGCCCTCCCCGCCCTCCTCCTCCCAGGCCGGGTGGCCTGGTGGCCAAGGGCACGTTGCCGTTGAGGACTGTGGCTGGCTCTGCGGGCCCCCCGGGCCGGGCCTCAGAGCCCCCTGGCAACCTGTCCGTACAGCGGGGACCTGGGGTGACGCGTGTGCCTGCGGTGGGACAGGAACGCTGGGCCCACAGCCCTTGTGCAGGAGACATGCCCCTGCCCATCGCCGGGGATCCGAACAAGCCCTGCTCCCCGGGTCTCTCCTGAGCAGGGAAAGCAGACGACTAAGTTAGACGACCCACAGTCCGTGGATCCGGCTCCAGAATTCTTCGTCTAGGTGACAGGACAGCGCTGCCACACGTGGAAACCGTGCCCTTTCCTTTCCCCAAACCACAGGAGCCACAGGGGCTGTTTCTCACTTCACAAGAACACGGGGGACCCCGCCTCATGAGTAGGGGGTCCTCGGGGATCCTCTTGTTAAACCACCTGCACCCAGCTGAGGACACAGGCCCCGAGGCAGGTGGGCTGTCACAGGGATTAGGCCTTGCCTCGGCCCATCCTGTAGGCTTCTTGGAAATTCTTGGAAATTCCTAGACCTGGGCCCACGGACTTTCTACAGCCAGAGTCCCAGGGCGTAGTATGTGAAGTGGGTGGAAATCTGGACACCTGGCTCCTCCTGGCACCAGGGCGGGGTGTGTGGTGAGCCGGTGCTAACTGCAAGTCTGGCCGCCGGTGGAGAGAGCACTGGTTTGCAGGGGGGAGAGAGGGCTGGTTTGTGGGGGGAGCGTGGGGGGTGGAGAGAGGGCTGGTTTGCAGGGGGGAGAGAGGGCTGGTTTGTGGGGGGGGGGGGAGAGGGCTGGTTTGCAGGGGGGAGAGAGGGCTGGTTTGAGGGGGGGATCTGGAACACGGTGATGGCTGGGTCCCTATCTGTACGGCCTGCGGGTCACACCTCCCCAGGGTGGTCTCCATGAGGGTGGAGAAGTGCTGGCTGCAGGTCCTCTCCTGTTAGGTTTCTTCGAGAAGCTCGAAGGGCTCAGTCCTACGGCCAACTGTCTCCGCTGTCTGTCTGTAGGTTTCATGGGCTCTTCCAGCCTCCAGTCCGGAGGCTCACATTCCATCCTGACTCCAGGGAACCTGATCTCTCCAGATGAAGTGTCTGGCTTTGGCCTTTGTTCAAGGGGCCTGTGACACTCACTGCCTCCACGGTGCTTTTCTTGTCATCTGTGTCAGACCTGGGTCCCCCCTGCCTCCTCCGTCCCGAGGGCCAGGAGAGAAAGTGCCGAGTTCTCCGGGAAGACAGCCCCAGCTGTTGGGAAAGGAGTACCTCCTCGTGTTCAGGCTAAGGACAAACCTCCCGTGGCACCTTCCAGAGTTAGGAACTCTATCCTGTTCTCTAAACCACAACCCTTCCCACTGGAGGTGAAGTCTTCACCGTTCTCAGCGGAGGCTACACGGACAGAAAGCAGTGTGTTCCCTCTTCCAAACACTAGCATTCCAGTGCTGGGGGCATGATGCCCATCCAACCAGCCCCCTGCTCCTTCCCTGCCCTTCTCAACCTCAAGCTTCTGACCTCTTGCTTTCCCCCACTCTCCTAAGTCCCAGGTCTCCCCCAGAACACACCGAACAAAGCCAATATATTGTCCTCGCCCTCTGACCTGGCCAGTCCTGGGGTGTCCGAGCCGCAGCCCCTGAAGGAGGGAGGTGAGCTGGTGGAGGGCTACTCCATTGGGAGCCTCCCTTTGTCTCCACGTCCTTTTCATCCTTCCTGGGGCCCCAGCTCCGCTTGCTGGGCCCAGGAAAGGTTAAACCGGTTGGGCTGTCTCCCCCCCGCAACCCCCAACAGCATCTAAACTGGGCAACTTGGTGGCAGGAACAAAGCGGGCGTTTGTTGGGCTTCCCTCCTGCCTGGGAGGCTGTTCTCGGACCACGGCATTCCTGGCTCGGACGGAGTCAGCTCAGAGCGGCTTCTCCTGGCTGCTGCAGCCAGAACCACGGCCTTTCCACAGGCCATGCCGAGGGCACAGCTCAGGGGCTGCAGGTGCTCCGGAACTAAAATGAACTCAAGAAACGCTAGTTCCTGGGGAGCCCAGCTGGTGGCTCGGTCAGGGAGCACGCAACCCTTGATCTCAGGGTCATGAACACGAGCCGCACCTCCAGTGTAGAGATTAAATAATTTAAAGACAAAAGAAAAAAAAAGCTAATTCTTAAACAGAGAAAGGGCTAGAACCTGGCGTCAGGAAGTAGCTTTTTCAAGGTCAGTGAGTACAGTACATCAGGGCAGAGGGTCTCGCGGGGCATGAGGACCTTCCTTCCTCTCATCCTGTGTCCTCCCGCTGTGGGGAGGGGCTCAAGGCAAGGAAGGGTCAGGGTGATATGAGCTGAGTGGCGAGAACAGAGGGAAGTAAGGGACGGAAGCAAAGGCGTCGGGGGGGCAGACATCTCTGAGCAAACAGGACCACAACACCTACAGCAAGGAGGCAGGAAGTCAGCTCACTTGCCCAGGAGCTGGGGAGCCCAGGGCCTGAGCTCACCCAAGTGACGAGAAGGCAGACAGGTCAGCGTGGCATCTGTTTTTATTAGAAAACCCCATTTGGTCAGCGCTCCCCTGACCCAGAACAGAGACTGGGTAGCCTCTGAGAGTCCCTCAGCCTTCATCTGATCTTCCAGCCTCTTCTGAGAGGGAAGGGCGGGGATGGGGGTCGAGTCAGGCAGTCCCCAGGCAGTCTCCCGAGTGCCCCCTCCTGCGCCCGTCAGAGTTCACACTGCAGCGCTGCAGCGGGCACCAGAGGGCCCTCGAGGCTCGAGGCTCGTTGCTGGAGGCATTCCTGCCTGTAATGGCTTCAGGACGGACTCCGAGGCCTGGTCCTTCACTCTGGTTGAGAGCAGGCAGGATCCGGAAGGTGGCAGAGGCTAGGGGATGAGAGACTGCACTTGAGAGACCCTCCGGAGTCTGGGAAGCACCTGGATCTCCTGGGCAGGGAGGGCCGAGGAAACCCCTCAGTTCTTCTTGGTCTTGGGAGTGTCGTACTTCCGCTTGCTGGAGTACCACAGCAGCAGGGGGATGCCGATGGAGGGCAGCGTCATGACTCCGAAGGCTGCCCAGTCCAGCTGTGGAGGACGACAGAGGCCCCGCTTACAAGTCTGGATGAGGGCATGGGAGGGCCAGGACGGAGGTAGGCACCGAGAGAGGGAGCGGCGCAGCCCAAATGTTCAGCAGAACCTCAGCACAAAGGCCCCTCTGGCTGCTCCTGACAGAAGGGCTCTCTGCACACCAACCTATCTTCCAAGCTATGGCGTCCAAGGCCTCACCTGACCTGACCCAGACTGGAAGAGAAGCTTCTCTAGCCCGCCACGGTGTTCCCACTCGACCTTCCCAGCACTCTGCAACTCTCTGAACTTAAGCACATATTCTTTTAAACATCAAAACAGACCCAAGACTCCAAAATGGGGCTCGACTCAGGGCTGCGTAGAGAAAACGGGCAGTTTTTTGGTTGTGGCCATCATGATCTCATGGCCAAAAATCTCTAATCATGGGTAAATCAGGACATTTGGTGGCGGTCTGTGTCAGACCTGAAAGAACAGATACCAACGAGAACCAACAAACTAGACAAATCTAAGGAGACCAAGAGTTCCCCCAACCAAAAGGGTGTGCTCATCCCAGGGGAAAAGAAAGAAGATACTGCGGAGCTTACAAAATGTGGGGAGAACCTCCGATCAAACTCCCGCTGGGCCAGGATTCCTCCCTGTCCGGGGGCGCTGGTAAAGCCAATCTGAAAGGAAGACAAGAAAGGCATTAAGGCAAATCCAAGTCCTTCTCATGTGAGAAAGGGCAGTCCCGACCGACGCAATCCGAAGCATGACATTCTCGGTTCCCAAAGGCGCAAGAGAGCTTCGAGAAGATGCGGGAAAATAAAGAGCTGCATGACTCTCAGTGTGTCGTCGAGGAGTCAATCGGGAGCCAGGAGACACACGATGAGCTTTTTCTCAACAAGGCAGGCCAGGCTTGCAACTGAAGTTAAACCAAATCCTCTCTGTTCGCCTCAGGCTCTGGAAGAGTGGCTCACACCCCTGACCTCTCTGCAGGACGAGGTGTGATGGAAGGACTTGCCCTTGGCAACGGCTGCCCTGTTCTTCCAGTGGAAATGCTCTTCCACACCTCGCCAACTGACAGGAGGCTCCAACGACCTAAGGAGCATTCGGGAAAGCACGGAGCCCCACCCAGACGCACACAGGAGAGGCGGGGCCGGGGCCGCAGCATTCCTGCCTGGAGAGTAGGCCAAGAGCTGCAGCGCTCTGCAAACAGCCTCGCTCAGAAGTGGCAGCTGAGCCTTTGATTTTGTGTCTCTTAACCTATCAACTACCAGGTAGAAGCAGAGTTCTAAAGCTGCTTCTGA
Source organism: Callorhinus ursinus (assembly GCF_003265705.2). Classification (NCBI taxonomy): domain Eukaryota; kingdom Metazoa; phylum Chordata; class Mammalia; order Carnivora; family Otariidae; genus Callorhinus; species Callorhinus ursinus. The sequence goes on along the minus strand of NW_027397154.1, from coordinate 823,936 downwards.
AAGCAGAAAGGACACAAGATGTGAAAACCGAACTAGGATTACGAGAATATGGTTCCATGGGGTTTGTAAAAAAAAATGCACAAAGTGCAGCAAAGGTCAGAGACTCTTAGATTTCTTTAAGTCCTACGGTTGACCTGTTGAGTGTTTCCCCCACTGTGCATTCACTACGCAGCCTTCAGCCCACTTTGACATCTCGTCAGAGGCCTCCAAACTCACGGCCAGAGACGGTGTCCCCATCTTCTTGGTGTTCCCCAGATCCTAGCACACTACTGGAGCTCAATAAAATGTCTGCTGACCCGTTTGACGACTGATCAAAGGATTGTTTACTACTGATTTTCTATTATATGTGAGAGAAAGAGAGACATCGAAGACAAAGTCCCCGGCCTCAACGAGTTTATGATTAAACTGGGGGGGGGTTGGGTAAAGACCTACACATACGAAAAAGAGGTACTAAGACAGCACACAGTTAAATTGAGTGAAGGAGGCCGTCAGGGCTCTAGAAGCTTCTATGCAGTCAGCAATCGTTTGCTGAAAGAGCAAGGACAAAACCATGGGGTGTAAAAGCAGAAGAGAGAAACAAGGGCACGCAGTCCAAAGCTGGGCCTTGAGAGAAGAGGGAGAATGAGAATGGGGGCGGGGGGGAAGGGGCTCGGCCTCCTGAGGGCGGAATGTGCTGGAAAGCTGGGGACAGAGAACAGCTACACGACCAGAGCATCTGCAGCAGGAGCCGTCCCAGCAAGGGACAGACAGACACAGTGGAGACTGGGAACGAGCGCACAAGACGGGCGGGAGGGGCACAGGCGGCCACACACTGCGTGGCAAGCCACACGGTCCAGATTAGAGGCAAAGCAGGAGGGAGGATGAGGAGAGAGGCCATGGTTCTCCTCTCCCAACATCTCAACCGCTTCATTCTGGATCGTCACAATTTGAAACCTCCTTCCTTCCCAAGGGCAGCACCTCAGCTTCTGGTCCTTCTTACCGTCCTCAGCATTGAGTGGTTGCCTTGGAAAGTTTCTGCAAGTTTCCAAAGGCAAGCAGATCTAGGCCCATCCAGCTAAGGTTTGGGCAACTTACCACGACGGGCCCATCCTCCTGGGCCAGGTAAGTAACAGTTGCCGAGGTGAAGTTGAAATAGCCGGCCTTGAGCGGGCGCAGGACCACGGTGTGGGAGACGTTGCTGGCGCTGGCCCGACAGTCAAGGAAGCAAGATGATGAAGCTGAGGTTGAAACATCCTTTCAACGTGTGGACTGGATGCACCGTTCACAAAAAGGCTGGCCCACACATGTGATTTCACGTCTGTGATCCTCTGCGGGAATGATAAATACAGACCTTTCTCTAAGCCTGAAACGGGGGGTATAACAGGATGTCTTCCCAGCCAAGAGTAAGGGGTCTCGGAGACACTCAATAGGCAGGTTCACGCTGTATTCAGTCCTGGCTTTCTGAAGTCAACTTTCAAAGCAACACATACGACGGGTGAAAAATCATTCTCACAGAAACTCACTAACTGAAGGAAGACTGAAAATACAAAATAAAAACAAAAAAACCGAAAGAGAACACTTATCCTCATTGGTAAATCTAAATACTTTCATTCACCGGGGGGGGGAGTTAATCTAATTCCACTCGGGAAATAACTGGTGGATGCCGATAAGAGACCCACTGAATGAGAAATGCCTTTAGGAGGCCGCCCGGGGCCTCCGCGCTAGCAGCCAACCGACTTTCTTCTAAAAGCGGCTTAAATATCCTCGTCTAGCCACAAACGGCCTCCTAAGCATCTACCTCGTCCCCATACAGTGTGTCGTAGCACCTTATAACCTGAACTCAAGGACCCTCCTTCCTCAGGTCTACCCTCAACCACGCTCGATTTTCTACTATCCCATCTTTTCTGGAGAGGACACAAAGAACGGCCACATGCAGCCAGACTATGGGAAGTGACCTTGCCGATTTGTTGGCCATGTGATCATGTCTTCCCCAACACCAGCCTTCACCACCCAGTGTCAAGGATACGGGGCAATCCGGTCCCATTTGACATTGAGCATTCCGGAAACAATGCCAAAGTCCTCCGGAGGGAAGGAATCATCAGATAACTCCACGTCTAACGCAGCGCTACAAAATGGAGAGACAAAAGAGGTTAGTGAGTAACAGATACAGAAGTAAAGGAATCAGCAACTGGGGGCACCTGGCTGGCTCAGTCGGAGCGGCACAGGATTCTCGATCTTGCGGTCCTGAGTTCGAGCCCCTCATTGAGTGGATTACTTAAAAATAAAATCTTAAGAAAAAAGGTAATCAGCGATTAAATATGCCTGCTTGTCCTAAAAAATGAGAACTACAAAAGACAGATATGAGTCACACAGTAACTTGGGTTGGCTGTACTGAAGGATCAAGGTCAAGGACTGGATTCTCTGCCTAAGAAGCACCAAGGAAGGAATGGGCCCACATTCTCTCCTGCCCCAATTTCTGCGTGTACGTGTGTATATACAGAAGGGGAAGGGAAGCAAGACCCATATGGAAGGGAAAATTAAAGCGAATAAAACTAAAGAAAGGCAACACACATGCTTACAGGTTAACGAAAGAAAGGAAGCTGAAACCTGCAGGCCCGGAGGCAAGGAAGGATCGGATCTCGTCTTCCTCCCCGGTTCACCCTCATTCTTGCTTCTTCTCCCCTCAGAAACTCTCCCAGCTCCAAAAAGTGGAAGATGGTCTCTGGGAGCTATGGGGAAGTAGGTCCAGGAGTGCGTTCACTCGCTCCTGACACCTGTTGCTGCGTGTTCCCCAAGGTCTCCGTCCCCAGCTGGGAAATCAAAGAACTTCAAAAGGGCGCAACCTGCAGCCCCCGGGCCCCCTCACCTCGAGCCGACATTGTAGATGTTGTACTGTAAGGTCAGGTCTCGCCCCTCCACGGCGTATCTGTTCAGCAGTGACTTGGAGGCCAGCAGCCGGGCTCCGTCCTCTGCATGACTGACAGCAGCAAACAGGGCCAACAACACCGCTGCCAGCAGCCTCATCTTCGGGGGGAAAACGCCAAGTGGGCCATCAACTCAAGCACGCAGTCGCAGCTCAAGGTTCCTGGCAGCGCCCCCTTACCAAGTCAGCCAAAACTCTCTTAATCTCACCAAAGCAGCAGGCCCCTCCTCATCAGCCAGCAGGGCTGACCCACACGCCGGAATCTCCCACCTGTGGGCCCCGCCGCCCTCTTCCCGTCGGGGGGCCGGGGAGCCACCGGCTGGCGGGGCCGTCCCTCGCACAGGCCTCCTCCGCGCAGCCCCAGCGGGTCCTCCCCACGCACCCTGCCCGGGCCCCACCCCTCCGGGCCGCCCCATCCCTTCCGTGGGTCCCTCCGGGGCTCAGCCCGCTCGGCCCTCCTCCCCTTCTCGCCAGGAAGGCAAGTCCCCCGCCGGCGCGCCCCTCTCGTCCCCGCCGCGGCCGGGCGGCCCCTCCGCCGCCGGGCTCTACGCGGACCCGGCCGCCACCCCGCCCGCGCCTCCAGGGCTCGGCGCTCACCGTGCGCACCCCACGGGCCTTTCCCGGGCCACCACGACCGGAAGAGAGCGTCAGCGGCCCGAAGGCCGGACGTGAGCTCGGGCCGGAAGCCTCGGTGCTCCGCGCGATGGCTCCTGGGAATTGTAGTTCCCGACCAGGCCCCGCCTCTGGCTCTGCGGCGCCGACGCGCGCTCTTGCACCCGAGAGGGCCTGCGCTCGCGCGTGCGGCCGCCCCGGGCGAGTGCCCTGCGGGCTGGGTCGGCGGCCGGCCGCGTCCAGTGCGCCGGCGAACTACGAACCACGGGAAAGCTCTTCGTCTCAGGGCTACCGCCATCCTTCCCGCTTCCAGGCGGCAGACGTGGTCCTCCCCGCATCCAGGAAGTCGCCAAGCCCCGAGCGTCTCTCAGAAGCCCTTCGAGGTCCCGGAAAAGCAGTCCTTTCTTCCCGGTGCCGGCTTAACCGCTTTGGCCCGTGCTCACCACCGTTTGCTGTGCTCACTGCAGTGCGCGCCCTGCCTTGGGTCTTTCCCTGCACTTTTCCGTCAGCTGCCAGGCAGATGCCCCCAAACAGCGTCCTGGAAAAGGCTGCCTGTGAGGTTCTGCGCTGGTGGATTCGGGTCTCAGGTGTGCCGCTTGCCGGCAGGTGTCACTTCCGTGAAGCCTTGGTTCTCAAATCTGTGCAGTGAGATAATTCCAGCACTCTCCAAGTGTTGGAAGTCAGATAATGTCTGTGAGACTCTGAGCACATCGTCTGGCACAGGTGTGAGCTTGGTAAAGGCTAACCATCAATATTGCTATTATTCTGATTCTCCGTTGCGGCATTTCTTCGTTCAGCACGCATTAATTGTGCACCTGGTTTGTGCCTGCACTGTTACAGGTCATGAGGATACAGTGCCGAGGAGGACGGAGAAGATTTCTCCTTGCTGGGGACTTAACGTTCTCGTGGGATAACACACATTTCCTGTATTTGTTCTAGCATGCCCTGCATTCCCCACCTCCCAGACTAGAGCTCCTTGAGGACAGGTTCTAGGTTTGCATTGCTCCGCGCCATGCTGGAGCACGTGGTGGGGACGCCCGGAACCAATGACAACTCGCCTACACACACCCTCCAATCAACTTCTCTTTTCTTCTCCAGCCCATCGGCTCAGGGCCGTGTGGCACTCTCATCCCTTGGCTTTGCCAGACTACGTTGCTCTTTCACGATACTGGACTTTAATATGCTTTGTCCCAGTTGTTTCTGGCCTGAAAAAGCCGTCTGAATGATTAGATGCTATTTCTCCAGCGCACACTTATCCAAAGGTCCCACAGTGCTGCTGAGCACAAAGGAGGTGCTCAAGAAATACTTGCTGACTGTGGGAATTTTTATTCCTTTCCAAAGCATTGTTTTCATAGCAATTTCTCCAGGCTTGGAAAGATACGAAGTGGTTCTCAGACACAGCTGCACACAAAAGGCCTGTATCTTCAGCACACACAGTCTAGATACCCTACCAATAGCCCCTCGGGATTCAGGAGAGAAATGTCTCCAGCCTTACTTTGCGCGTTTATGCACTGACGCTTCTGCCTCTGCCCCTTCCAGTTGAGTCCCTTGTTCACTCATTGATACATTGAGCATCCATTTTGGGGGGCACCTGTCATGCATCAGGCGCTGCGATAGTCATTGTGGGAGATACAGAGATAGGGTATGGTGTCTGCCCTCAAGACTTTAGAACCTAGTGATGGGGTGAGATATACTCATGGCCATAGTGAAAAGGCAAATGGAATGTCAAGCACCCTTTAAAACACACATACACACACACCAGCGGCTCGCGTTGTCCATGGAATCACATCTCTGTCCGACAGTCAAAGCCCTCACTGTCATCCCTACCCCTCTCTGCTTTAGCCAAACAGACCACTCCCTCTTGCCCACTTTCTCACTTTCAGACTTTTGATCAGTGCAAGTTACTGAGTCAAAAAACAATCACTTTTATTGACTTCTTACTATCACCAGCCCTATGCTAGTTTCCAAGAGAACAAACATATATAATATGCACTTGGAAGAGTTTGAAATGGCGGGGGGCTGGCGGGGATGGGGGACAGATAAACAGATTCATGGTGCTGTCCTAAGTGTTCTGAGAGAGGTTAGTATGTAAAGGCCCTGGTCTGCCTTTACATTCTCTTCATTTTGATAAATAAAAGGGTTCTTCATTTTAATTATAATGTTCTCTAAAAAAGCAGTTGATACTGCCTGAGAAATCCTGCCACTGGGTGCTTTGGGTGCACATGTGGACTGCGGACATTTGGGAAGGAAATATACACCAGAGTTACGACAGAACATGACACCTACATCCACCACCGTCAGTGGTGAGCACTGTTCACTAAAGGGACATATATCCAAGTGAGTCTGCTCCGCAAACCCCTTGGAATTATAGATTGCTTTTTCCTTTCTTTCTCTAGAACCAGAGAGAACCTTGGAAAATGCTGTGTTAACAGACCATTTCAACCCCGGCACCCTGACACATCCCACTGTGGATGGGAGAGTCTCAGACAAGGCCTGGGTTGGTGAAGACACATCATCTCTGTCTACAGTCTCCCTATTAGAATCTATTCTGACTAGAAGAGAGATTTCAACAATCAGTTGCTAAGGGAAATGTTTCTGTTGAAAGACTTCCAAACAAATATGGTTGCTTCCTGCCATCCTCAAAGGAACCTCAAACCAAGAAATTGGGTAGAACCTTGTTAAGTGTGCAGGGAACCATGTGCCAGGAACTGAGACATGCAGGGCCAGTGTGAGCTGCTCACTGCTTTCCTGCCCTGTTCCCCCTGATAGTCACGACAGAGCCCAGTCTGCCCACTGGCCTCTCTTTTGAAGGCAACCAAGATAGTGTGTGGCTAAGCTGACAAGGAAATGGCTAACTGCTTTTTGGCTGGTGGCTAGGCGGGCACCCGGAAAGAGCCTTACTGCCAAATCGAGGAGGTTCCGATGGGCATAAGCTAGCTGGAGGGGCATTCTGTAAGAGGTTATGGATTAAATAGGATCATACCACTTTTGAAGAAGCATCCAGAATCACAGCAATGACAGCAAATTTGCAACATTTTTCTTCTTTAGATTCATTTTTTTTTATTATGGTAAATGTATATCTAACCTGGGATTTGCCATTTTAACCATTTAAAATATACAGTTCAATAGCATTAAGGACATTCACATTGTTTGTTATAGAACCATCATCACCATCTCTCTCCAGAAATTTTTCAACGTCTCAAACTGAAACTCCATACCCACTAAACAATAATGCCCGGCCCCATCTCCCCACCAGCCCTGGCGACCACTACTCTACATCCTGTTTCTATGAATTTGACTACTTCAGGTACTTCATAGAAGTGGAATCATGCAATAAGCTCGTTTTATTTTACACAAATAATTCATGCTGATATTCTCAGTGAAACAAAATCAAATACGGAAATAGTGAGTCTAAATGTCCGGATGCAAATTTAGATGCCCAAGAAATGTTGACTACCTTATTTTTCTGTAATCAAACCTAGTTTCTATTTCCAGCCCTTTTTCCATAGAGTAGCAGCGACTTAATCTCTGTTGATGCAGGGACTCCCCGGTCATTTTCTCCAGAGCAGCCTCTAATTTTCTAGAGGGCTCCCGACATGCCAGGTGCATGGTGCTTGGTTATCAATACTTTTTTTTCCTCTTAGCTATGGGATGTCCTTAGGAATCATCAGGAGAGTTTTTTTTTAAGATTTTATTTTTTTATTTTTATTTTTATTTTATTTTACTATTTTTTTGAAGATTTTATTTATTTGACAGATAGAGACACGGCGAGAGAGGGAACACTAGCAGGGGGAGTGGGAGAGGGAGAAGCAGGCTTCCCGCGGAGCAGGGAGCCCAATGCGGGGCTCGATCCCAGGACCCTGGGACCATGACCTGAGCCAAAGGCAGACGCTTAATGACTGAGCCATCCAGGCGATCCATGATTTTATTTTTTTTTAAGTACACATTTCTTTGCCATCTAGTGTTTTATTTTTTTAAAAGGATTTTATTTATTTAACAGAGAGCAAACACAAGCAGGGGGAGCCGCAGAGGCAGAGGGAGAAGCAGGCTCCCCACTGAGCATGGAGCCCGATGTAGGGCTCGATCTCACCACCCTGAGATCATGACCTGAGCTGAAATCAAATCACTTAACTGACTGACCCACCCGGGTGCCCCCTGGTTATCAATACTTTTCCTTTCTGGCATCCATTAAGACATGCGATCCTGTCTGCTCTGAGGCTATGGGTTCCATCGGAGCCCAGCCACACCCCCTCAGCCTTATCCAAGCCTCCCCAGGCATAGTGACCCTCCCCCCTTTCCCTCCCTCTACTTCCTCTGTCTCTGGAGCCACAGGGGACTTGGTTGTTCTCTCCAAGCCCATCACTTCTTCCTTGATACTCAAGGGCATTCCTCAGTTCTGCAAGCCGGGCTGAGACTGGCATGAGCAGGAATCTTGAATCTTGTCTTAGTCCCCCTGCCTGGGCACACCCCAGTGCTGGCCAAGAACAAGAACATTTTCTTCCATAATCACCATAACATCATTGCACCCACGAAGTTTGGCACTGACACAATATTTTATTTTTTGACGTAGAGTCCATATTCAATTTTCTCCAAAACGCCCTCTATGACTTTCAAAGAGAATCTAGGGTCCTACGAAGGGTTACATATCGCAGCATTGCATTTGAGGGAGAGGGGCCCAGGCAGCTCAGGCTCTTGGCACAAACGTTGGAGGGGCCCTTCTAAGTCCTTGGATCCCTTGAAAATCTCAGACAAACCTGGGAACCTGAAGTTCTCAGTGGACTGTTTTCCGCTTCTTGCCAAATGCCTCTCCAGCACATGTGGATTCCAAGGTGGATTCTGGAGTCTGCATCTGCCTTGTCTTGAAGCCTTTTGAGGGTTTGCGCCATTTTCAGAATTGGACCACAGTCTCTCTAGTTAAGCCGGGTCTTCCTTCTGCTCACCCTGGTAGGGGTTGGGGAGTGAGCATTTCCAGCCTCCTCCTGCTGAGAAGTGAAGCGGGGGTGTGTGTGCGCATGTGCACGCATGCCCTCTCAGCCCCTCAGAGGAGCACCCCCCCAACCCCTGGGCCTGGGACCCCACCCTCCTATTGCTACGACAACCACTTCTGTGAGGACATGGAGACTAAAGAATTGTGAGCGTGTGGTGGGCAGGGAGCGGACACGCCGGAGGCTCATCGCATTGGTGATCAGAGAACTTTATGATCATGAAGAAGAAAGAGAATGTGTCTTTATCTTCCACCCTCAAAGTAAGGGGGCAGGCAGGCGCACAGGCGGGACAAGGCCACTGACCCTGCAGTCCTGCTCGGCGTGAGCTGCTCCCTCCTGACTGGCTCCTTCTCTCCCTCAGGAGACCAAAGAAGCTTGGAGAGCCCCAGGGGCAGAAGATCCCTCCTTTAACACCTTTGCCGTACCCTTGACGTCCATCCACAGCTTTGCTGATGACCTCGGCTACCAAGGGAGCCAGGAGCTGACCAGTGAGTGCCCCCCACCCGACACCCCACCTCCCCTGGGGTCCCGCACCCCCTGCTCGACCACCACATGGGCAATTTCCTTCAGTACTTCCCCCAGGATGTCCTGCGGCAACCTTCCGTATCTTCTCTACATCCTTCCAATTCACATCTTCACTAAACATGGCTCAAATTTATGGCTTCCAGAATAAAATACCAATAGTAATAGGTAAGCACAGCTTACCTATGCCACTCTGTGAGGTAGATACTATTATTATCCCTATTTTTCAGATAAAGAAACTGAGGCACAGGCAAGTGAAATAACTCTCCCAAGATGACATGCGTCAGAAGCAGACATGCTAGGTGCCCAGCCACGTGTCTGACCCCAAATCCCCCCAAAACTGCTGCCAGTTCATGACCCCCTTTTTACCGGTCCTCCGGGGCTTCCTTTCGACATTTCTGGGCTGGAAACACAGCTGGCAGAGGGACTTAGCTGTTCGTTGATTGGAGGGGGGCCTGTCTGTGTCAGCAGTCACTGACACAGTAAATTGCTCATATTTGAAGTGCAGTTTGGGGGCGCCTGGGTGGCTCAGTCATTGGGCGTCTGCCTTCGGCTCAGGTCGTGGTCCCGGGGTCCTGGGATCGAGCCCCGCATCGGGCTCCCTGCTCCGCGGGAAGCCTGCTTCTCCCTCGCCCACTCCCCCTGCTTGTGTTCCCTCTCTCGCTCTTGCTGTCTCTCTTTCAAATAAATAAATAAAATATTTTAAAAAAATGAAGTGGGCGCCTGGGTGGCTCAGTCGTTAAGCGTCTGCCTTCGGCTCGGGTCGTGATCCCAGGGCCCTGGGATCGAGTCCCGCATCAGGCTTCCTGCTCCGCGGGGAGCCTGCTTCTCCCTCTGCTTCTCTCTCTGTCTCTCATTAATAAATAAATAAAATCTTAAAAAAAAAATGAAGTGCAGTTTGCCGAGTTGACACGTACTCGGGAAACCACCCCAATCACGATAGACATATCCGTCACCCCCAAGTAGAGACAGCCAGAGTTTCCAGAACAGATCCTTTAGCGGGCCAGGATCTGCCTTCCAGAATGAGTCTGTATTTAAGCACAGTATCTGCGTTCGGATCCTGCGTTCAGCATATGCCTGAGCGCAGAGTGCAGGGGCTGTTTGGGGACTTGCCCGTGGTCCCCTGCTGGGGGGCAGGCCTTGCTGACCCAGGGGCCTGCGCCTCCCCTCTGACCTCAGTCCTCCTCTGCCTCACTTGCCCCCTCAGACGCGAAGTCCCGTGTGTCGCGGGATGGGTCAGTGGAGAGCACGCTTCATTCCTCGCTCTCGGATTCCCCAAGGAAGACGCCGGCCTCGCGCCGGCCCGGAGGCAGAAGTGGAGCCTGAGGAAGGACAAGGTGAAGGAGGAGGGCGAGGCCGACAGGGCCCCCGCGCCCGGGCCGTCCCCAAGCCCGGGGCGGAAGCTGTCCCCGGACTGGCGGGCGCGCTGGTGGCAGCAGTAGGAGCGCCCCAGCACGCTCACGTCCCAGACCAGGGCTTCCCGCTGGAGCTTGGCCAGCTTCCACCAGTATGTGTGCGGCTGCTGTGGTGCGTGGGGGTCCGGGCCAGACGCGCCGGGGTCGGTGGCGGGGGTGGGGGTGGGGGTGGTGGCAGCGGGACGGCTAGGTCGACGGGCAGCGCAGGCAGGGGGCTCCGGAGGCGCGCCCAGGAGAGGCTGGGCTGGAGCCAGGAGCACCCAGAATACGATCCTTCATAAATAAAGCCCAGTTTATTTTTGAAGTTGGCAAGTCCCAGCCCCATGATTGCAGGTTTGTCTCTGGATTGACGGATTGGATGATGGATAGGTTGATCTGGGGGGACGCACACCCATTTTCTTCCTCCCCTCCCCGCGTATGTCTCTGAGCCCTTCCTCATCCTTTGCGTGCGTCTCTAGGGGCGAGGCCTTGGGGCCCTGGGGGCCTGCAGCTCCGAGAAGGAAAAGAGCAAAGGCCCCCACGCAGGTGGGTGGGGGACCGTTCTTCAGCCCCTTCACCCTCCAGAGCTCTGCTCTCTGCCGGGGACTCTCAGCTCAAAGCAAAGCTTGTGGGCTCCCCACTTAGTAAATGGTAAGATGGGAACAAAAGCTGTTTGCCCGCGTGGGCTGCAACCAAACCCGCCTGGCCTCCTTCCTCCGCCTGAGTGAGGGGAGAGGGGCCTTGCCTCCAGGACCCTCGACCCTGCCCCTGCCCCGCCCGCTGCTAGTGGGAGGGCAGCTCTGCCAGGGGCAAATGGGGAAATACAGCCGGGTGAGGTGGGGCTCCCCGCAGGTGGCTGAGACAGGGGCTCGCAGGGGAAGGGCAATGAGGGCACGGGACCCACCGGAGGAAGGCTGAGAAGGGCTGTGGCCTCAGGGGCTCCAGGGAGCTCTGTAGCAAGAGCAGCCCCACAAACCTGGGGGCGCTTTTGAGGCCTATTAATCACTTCGAGCTGCCCAGGGTTGGGGGGTGGGTGCCTTCTGCAGCAGGGCAGCCCCCTGTTGATGGAGGGTCCCTGCCGTGAGCTGTTAGCAAGCCCCCCCCCCCGAAGGAGCTGGGGGTGGGTGTGCGGCGGGGACAGGGCTCCGCCCAGGTGCCATCACAGCAGCTCCGATAATTCACTGAGATTTGTTCTGTTTCCCAGGGCATAATTTTTGTAAATGCCCCGTGCGTGCTTGAAAAGTGTATTACAGCAACGTGCCTAAAAATAAAAACAAAAATAAGGGAGAAAGGACAGCTCTTCCTCCAGAAGGATGGCCACCGACAACCACAGGAGTGGGGGGGGGGTGGAAACCCGAGCGCAAGCCGGTCGTGAGTGCTGCAAGCTGGACCGGCGATTGAGAGTAGAATTATGGATGAATATTTAAGAAACAGGGTATCTGCATAGTCTCAAAGCCTCTCCCTCAAGGTATTTATTAATTGCGGAGGTAAAATGATACCTTTACAGTGGGATATCCAGCAGGCACCACACCCTTTTCACCAAGTTGTCAAGGCCACGAGAACTCACCGTGAGACACTCGGACATCGCATCCCCCGCCACAATGTGCTGGAAAGACCCAGCGCTTCTGGGGCGTGCTCGTCACAATGCATGACCATCTACCCATGAGAGGACTTCAGACAAACCCGGACTGAGGGACATCATCTAAAGTAATTGAGCAGTACGCTTCAGAATGCCGAGGCTCTGTGGACCTCAGAAGGACGGAGGACTGTCACACGCTAGCACACCACAGCCCAGTATTCTGGACTGGATCCTCCAACAGGAAAAGGCCGTCAGTGGACAAAGTGGCAACATTCAGATAACATGTCTGTAGTTGAGCTAACGTGATCAGACCCATGTTAGTCAATTTGTTAATGGTACTCGTGGTTATGCAAAATACTGACAATGGAGGAAGATGGGTGAAGAATGTTTGGAGACTGTACTACTTTTGCAAATCCCCTGTAAGCCCAAGCTACTTCAAAATAAAACTGAATAAATGCTCAGTTTAAAGACTTACAGTGACCACTGCTCAGATTGAGAAATGGGACATTATTATCACTCGTGTGTCTTCCTTCTGAATCACAACTTCTGACTTCTCATACAGGTAACTACTGTGATGACCTTGGTGATAATTACTTCCTTGCTTTGCATAATGGATTTTCCTTCTAGACAGCCATCCTTAAAAAGTAAAGTTTAATTTCGGGGCGCCTGGGTGGCTCCATGGATTAAGCGACAGACTCTTGATTTCGGCTCAGGTCATGACCTCAGGATCCTGAGATGGAGCCCTGTGCTCAGTAGGGAGTCGACTTGGGATTCTCTCTCCCTCTCCCACTGCCCCTCTCCCTGCTCGAACTCTCTTTCTCAATCAGTCAATCAAATCTTTAAAAAAAGTAAAGTTTAATTTTGCCTGTTTTAGAATTTTACATATGTGAAGTCATACAGCATATTCTTTTGTTACCCCCCACCCTGTTTGCTTTGTTGTGTTTTTTATTTCATTAATTAAAAACTTTTTTATTGTGGTAAAATACACCACTTAACATTTACCATCTTCCCCAGTTTAAGGGCTCACTTCAGGGGAACTAAATACATTCACCCTGTTGAACGACGACCGTCCCCGTCCGCCTCCCGAACGCTTCATCCTGCAAAACCAAAACTCCGTCCCCATCGAACACGAGCTCTCCCTTCCTCCTGCCCCAGCCCTGGCGGCCACCACCTGCTTTCTGTCTCTGCGGGTCTGACGATTCTGAGCGCCTCGTAGCATCATGTAGTGTTTGTCTTTCTTGTGACTGGTTATTTCACTCAGTATAATGTCCTCGATGCTCATCCATGTTGTAGCGTGTGGTAGAATTTCCTTCCTTCTCAAGGCTGAGCAATATCACATGGTGAGCCTCTAGTACATTTTGCTTATCCATTCATCCATTGGTGGACAGCTGGGTTGCTTCACGTTTTAGCTCTTGTGAATAATACCACTATGAATATGGGTGTACAAATATCTCTTTAAGACCCTGCTTTTAGTCGTTTTGAGCGTCGACGCAGAAGTGCAACTTGGATCGTGTGGTAAGTCTATTTTTCATTTTTTGAGAAACTGCCACCACCCTGTTTTCCACAGAGGCTCTACCGTTTCACATTTTCACCAACAGTGCAGACTTCCAATTTCTTAACATCTTCACCAACACTTGCTGTTTTCCGTTTTATTTTTAAGATTTATTTATTTATTTATTTATTTGAGAGAGAGAGAGCATGAGCAGGGGGAGAGGGAGAGGGAGAAGCAAGCTCTATCCCAGGACCCTGGGATCATGACCTAAGCGGAAGGCAGATGCTTAATGACTGAGCCACCCAGGCGCCCCTAGCCTTCTACATTCTATGGGTATATTTTTCTCTTCTTTTTTTAACTTCTTGAGATGGCTACTTAACTCATTACTTTTCAACCTTTCCTACTCCTTTTTTTTTTAAGATTTTATTTATTTATTTGGCAGAGAGATACAGAGAGAGAATAAGTAGGCAGAGGGAGAGGGAGAAGCAGACACCCCGCCGAGCAGGGAGCCCGATGCGGGGCTCGATCCCAGGACCCTGGGATCATGACCTGAGCCGAAGGCGGCCACTTAACCGACTGAGCCACCCAGGCGCCCAACCTTTCCTTTTTCTAATTATATGCATTTATGGCTACAGTTTTTTTTTTCTACCTGCAGCTTTAACTATATTCCATCAGTGTTGATAGATAACTTTTTGTTATTGTTTAGTTTTTAAATATTTTATAATTGACATTATTATCTCATTTTTCACCCATGGCTTACTTAGTAGTATATTTCCTTATTTCCAAAAGTCTTTTTGAGTTCTAGAAAACTGCATTACGATTAGAGATCATTACTTTGTATTATTTCTGTCCTTTAAAATTCATTGGAAATTGTTGTATTTCCCAGTATATATTTAATTTTCGTGAGTGTTCCATGTATGCTTGAAAAATACATATATTCTATACTTCATTGGATGAAGCATTGTATATATTGTATTTCATTGAACCTAAGGAGCACCCTCATATTTGTTTGTTAGGACTGCATTAACAAAGCACCACGACCCACAAACCAGGGAGCCTAAACAGTAGAAATTCATTGTCTCACAGTCTGGAGGCTAGAAGTCCAAGACCAATGTGTGGGCAGGGTTGGTTCCTTCTGAGCACTGGGAGAAGAATCTGGGCCATGCCTCTCCCCTAGCACCTGGAGGTTCGCCAGTAACCTTTGTGTTCCTTGATTTGTACAAGCATCACCCTCTGATCTCTGCCTTCATCTCGCACGAGGAACTCTGTGTGTCTGTGTCCAAATTTGCCCTTCTTATAAGGGCACCAGTCTAACTGGGTCGGGGGGCCCACCCTACTCATCTTAATTAATTCCATCTTAATTAATGAGCTCATCTTAATTAATTCCATCTGCAATGACCCTATTTCCAAATAAGGTCACATTCTGAGGTGCTGGGGCTTAGGACTTGAACATATAAATGTTTGAGGGACACGATCCAACATATAACACACTGTTACTTTATTTACCACCAGAAAGTTTTAAAATGCTACCAACTGAACTCTGATTCAATTCCAGGACATGAACAGTTTTTGTTGTTGTTGTTGTTTTAAATCCTCCTTTCAGGGGTGTTAAAATATGGCAAAATCTGTATTTTTTTTAATGTTTTAATTTTAAGTAATTTCTGCACCCGACATGGGGCTCAAACTCACGACCCCGAGATCAAGAGTTGTACAGTCTACCGACTGAGGCACCCGGGCACCCTGAAAAAAAAAATCTGTATCTTAGAATTAATGATACATGTTAGTCCTTATTGTTACTGTTTCTCCACCTGCAGCTATCAGTTACAGAGACCGGTGTATTCAGACCTATGATTGAGGGTTTTTCCAGTTCTCTTGTAGTGCTCTCAATTTTTTCAAAGATTTTATTTATTTATTTGGCAGAGAGAGACACAGCGAGAGAAGGAACACAAGCAGGGGGAGTGGGAGAGGGACAAGCAGGCTCCCCGCCGAGCAGGGAGCCCGATGCGGGGCTCGATCCCAGGACCCCGGGACCATGACCTGAGCCGAAGGCAGACGTGTAACGACTGAGGTGCCCCTCTTTTTTATGTATATACATATATAATATTATAGAGAGAGAGTGAGGCCATGTTATTAGGTGCATAAATACTCAGAATTACTATATTTTCCTGGTGAATGTTACCTCTTATCATTATGAATTAACCCTCTTTATCTCTTAGTACTGCTTTCCACCTGAAATTCTGTCTGGCCTGTTATTAATATAGCTACCCTAGTTTTCTTCTGGCTTGTGTTTGTAGTTTATCCTTTCCCAGACTTTTATGTTCAATCTTTCCATTTTCTTATGTTCTATAAATGTCTTGTGGTCACCCCCAGCCTCATCCACAGGGAATTCAGAATGTTTCTCGCTTAAAAGGGAGTGATTAAAACCAGCCCCTTGCCATGACTCTGGGACACCAGCTTCTCCCAGAGTCTGGGCCGTATCCCTCCTCCCCACTCTCTGCAGGCAGGCTTATGATCCGGGAGGTGGTGAGGGACCAAAGGCTGCTTCTCCCCATGGCGCAGCTGGCCTGGGAGTCACCCACCCCACCCTGGGCTCTGTGAGGCTGCTCCCAGCCCCTGGACTGCCCTGGCCTCTGCTCAGCCCCAAGAAGGGCTCAGTGCCCCCACCTCCTTCAGAGGAGATCACCAGTGGACCTGGGGGCCTCCTGCACTTGGCCTTGGGTCCCCAGGCAATGGGCAGAGGGACCCAATGCTGGGGTGTGGACTGGGTTGTCCTGTGGGTTCCACTGAAGCCTCCATGTGCAGGATCTCTTGTCCTTGTAGTTAGGTTTTTATTTTATTGATCCAGCCCGACAATCTTCGACTTTTAATTGAAGCATTTAGGCCATTTACATTCAATAAAATTACTTATATATTAGGATTTAAATCTGCCGTATTATGCACACTTTCTATTCTGTATATTCTCTCTCTTGTCTTAAATAAACTTTTTATTGGAGCACCTGGGTGGCCCAGTCGTTAAGCATCTGCCTTCGGCTCAGGTCATGGTCCCGGGGTCCTGGGATCGAGCCCCGCATCGGGCTCCCTGCTCGGCAGGAAGCCTGCTTCTCCCTCTCCCGCTCCCCCTGCTTGTGTTCCCTCTCTCGCTCTGTGGCTCTCTGTCAAATAAATAAACCTTTTATTGTGAACAATTTTAGATTTATAAAAAAAACTGTTACAGTGAAGAGGGTTCCTATATACCCCACACCCAGTTTCCCCATCATTAACACCTTACATTACCATAGCACATCTGTTACAGTGAATTAATTGCTACTGATATATTGTTATTAAGTAAAGTCCATGCTTCATTCAGATTTCTTTAGTTTTTAGCAAATACCTTTTTTCTGCTCCAGGCTCCCATCCCAGATGCTACGTTACATTTGATTGTCCCGTCTCCTTAGGCTCCTCTTGACCGTGACAGTTCCTCAGCCGTTCCTTGTTTCTGACGACCTTGACAGTTCTGGGGAGTACGCAGTTGGGGTACGCATGGTGGTGTCCTCGTGCTTAGACGGGGGTCATGCGTTTGGGGAAGAAGACAACAGAGGTCGAATGCTGTTTTTATCACATCATCTCGAGTACATGCTTTCAACATGAGTTATCGTTGACCTTGCCCCTAGGCTGAGGTCGTGTCCCCTCTCTAAAGTCACCCCCGCCCCCCGCCCCCTCTCCAGACTTTGGAAGGGAAGCCTGTGCAGCCCACACTTGAGGAGCGGGGAGTTAAGCTTTACCTCCTGTAGGCAGAATATTGACAACTTATGTCAATGTGTGCAGAATTGTTCCGCACACATCTGTCTTTTTTCACCCATGTTTTATTCACTTATTTATTTGTATCAGTAGCTTCATGGGCATGTACTTTACACTTTGGGTTATAATTCTACGCCCCTTTATTTGTTGGTCCCGTTGTTCCAGCTTTGGCCGTTGGGAGGTCCTTCAGGGGCTCCTGTGCCCCTCGTGCCATGCCCCCGTCATTGTGGGCCTTCCCTTCCTACGGGATACTCCCGCCTCCTCTCGCACAGCTCCTGTCCCGGCATTGGCCATTCCTCCGCGGAGCCCCGGTTGCCTTCACTGGAGAATGGAGTTAGAGACCACGGCCTGGGCACCAGGTGCTGCCAACTGTGCCGAGGGTCCCCTCTCCACAGAGGTGAGGGTGGGTGTGTGCTGACTCGTGCATCTACAGATATTTCTATCTGCATCTGTATCAGGCTAAACACGAGTTCACGCTGATGTCTCCACCTCTAATCCATCAGGACATGGGTCATTCTATAGCCTCATCCCGTTGCTTGTCTATAACTCCGGCTCCCACAGTGAGAACCACGCTCCCCTGGGGACCCACCATTTACTGAGTTGTTCGATTCTAGCACCGTCTATAGTGGTATCAGGATTGTTAACAAGACATCCGTGGGACACGTGTCAACCAGAGCACAGTGCCAGGTTTCCTTTGTCTTTGCTTTTACAAATTCCACTCATTTCCGAGTAGCCCGAGTCTGCATCTATGCCCCTCCTCTGTGAGGTGACTTCATACATTTATAATAGAGTTAGATCCTCTGGTTACATTCTTCCTCCCGTCCCGGGGTCCCCTGACCTCCTAGATGGCATGTGTGTTTCCAGTCTGCATACCCTAGGGTTTCCTCTGCTGGAAAGTTCTATGGGTTTTGGCAAGTGCGTGGTGTTACAGATCCACCAGGGCAGGATCGCACACGATCGCTTCCCCATCCTGAAAAATCTCCTGGACTTCTTGACTTTTATTTATTTATTTATTTTGTCTTGCTTTTGAGTCCTCACTTTATTTTTTTCCCTCTAGTTGTTTGGCAGGTACACATTGTGCTTCTGTTTGCTGGGTGGGAAAACTTCCATCCTTGGGGCGCCTGGGGGGCTGAGTCGTTAAGCGTCTGCCTTCAGCTCAGGTCATGATCCCAGGGTCCTGGGATCAAGCCCCGTGTCGCGCTCCATGCTCAGTGGGGAGCCTGCTTCTCCCTCTGCCGCTCCCCCTGCTTGTGCACACTCTCAAATAAATCAATAAAATCTTGAAAAAGAAGTATAGTGGAAGTGCTAGTGTGGGACATCCAGTCCACGTTACCCGAAGTGGGGCCTCCCACTCACCGCTCCGTCGTGTTTCACGGTGGCCTAGCCCATAACCTTGTGCACGGGACAACCCATCCCGAGACTTCCCTCAGTTCACACGAGCCATGGGACGCGCCGACCAGGCTTGGTCTCGGAGCTCAAGACCAAAAGCTCCTAGACTTCGCTTGCAGAAGGTCTGGATTGCAAGGCTCTCCTGTGTTTTGACCTTTTTCCCTGAGGTGAGGGAAGAACAGTTTTGCCATCTCATCAGAGGGAGGAAGGACTTTTCTACACTCCTCTCCGCCCGGCGCGGAGGATGGGGACTGGTGCCGCGCAGCCCTTCCCGGCCCTGAGCCCCGACTGAGCTCCACCAGCTCTCCCTTCACCTCTGCCCGCTGAACCCAACTGCCACTTCCTCCAGATCCTGCTTTATAAAAACTCCCTTGAACCAAGTTGTCGTCAGCCAGCCTCTTCTCCCCCAGAAAACAAACTCCAAGACATCGTGACAACAAAGACCACGTCATTTATTTACAAAGCCCAGTGTGGACGTCAGGGACGGGGGGGAGCCACACAGACATCCTCTCTGGATTGCTCGGGACCCTTTCCCATCTGGAGAAGATGCTGCTGCTCTCCCTTCCGCTCGCTCGGCCGTGGGAACTCCGAGCAGCCGGGCTACGCAGCGGAGAGAAGAGCCTTCTCTGCGCTCCAAGAGGGACGTCCAGCTCCAGATCAAAGGCATGGTTGCCGCCCTCTCCTTTCCTTCCTCAAATAGAATTTTCTGGCCTGGAAGAAACAGTGAAGACTCCAAAGGCCAGGGACTGCAGGGGAGAGACTGCTGCACTAACCCCACAGCAAGGAGGGGAGGGGCGGGAGGGGTGCTGCTCACAGCCCTGGCAGCTCTGGAAGGGGTAACCGCACGACCCTCGGGTAGCCGGGGGGGCCTGGCTGGCTGGACTGCGCGTATTCCCGCCCTAGACTGGCCCTTCTGCCCACTTCTCTGGGGTGGGAGAGAACTCGGAACCAGTAATCAGCAAAGAACCCGCCCTCCTGTGTAACTCACCGCGCGTGTGTGCTTACGCCCGCACACACACGCCCACTGCTGAGACGGACCCCAAGCCCTTCGTGTCTTTTGAGGGGGGCTCAAACCAGTGGTACCTGCGGACACCAGCAGGGGCCCCGGAGCCGGTAGGAGCCCCTGTGAGCCCCTTCCTTCAGCTCCGATTCTGTGAGCATCTCTAGGCCTCCTCGGCCAGGCCTGAGCCCGCGCTCTCCCGCCTAAAACAGCTAGTGGGGCTTCCGCTCCCCAAGTGTCAATTCCAACTTCTGAGCCTTTGACTCGGGTCCTTCTCCCCCTTCCCTTCCTCTAGCAAATCATGGGGCTGGTCCGGGGCTTGTCAGTTCCTTGTACAGAGAGGGCGGTCGCCTCCCTCTTTAGACAGGACGACAGGCATCTCCTCTCTCGGGACATCCCAACAAAGCCTGGATGAAGGGACCAGGACACAGCCTGTGCACCTGCCCCTCCCTCCGAGTGTGTGACCCCAGCTCAGATCCGGCTGCCAGGGGGAGGAGGGGGCGGAGGGAAGGAAGAGCCCCCACAAGTAACCATACAAGCCAAGCCCCAGGCCCCCGAGGAACAACCCGTCCCCGCAGAGCAGTTGGCAGTCCCCCTGCCAACCCCACACCACCACCGGGACGTCTGTAGGCTGCGGGAGGCGCGGCAGCGGGGCCAGGAGCTGGGGCCGGCCCACGACACTGGAAAACGGCTCGCGCAGCCCCGCTCCAGTGGGACCCAGATAGAAGACTCTGTAAGAGATGTGCAAGTAAACCCAGAATTCTCAGAGCTCCGGGGCCAGGCCCGCGGCCCTGAAGCCAGCCTGCTGTCTGGAGGGACGGGGAGAAGATGGGGACAGCAGGCACAGAGGGAGGGGGCAGGCGGGCGGTGCGGCCGGCCGGTTAGGAGAGCTGCGAGCCCAGGAGTCTCTCGATGGCTGCGTTGACGTCCCCTCCTGTGGCAATGAGGGCCTGCAGGTTGGCCTCACGGTTGATGAAGCCCATGGAGTGGAGCTGGTCCAGCTGCTGCTGGAACCTCACTTCTGGCGTCTGCACCTGGAGGGACAGGCCTTGTGAGGTGGGCGCAGGACCCCCCGCCCCGGGGCCCAGTCAAATCTGAGGTGTGCGGCTGAGGGAAGGGGAGCAGTAGGTCTTCTCGCACATCCTCAGGGTCAACCAGTGGGCAGGGTGGGGTGAGCTGCCAACAGGGGCCAAAGGGGTGCACCCCAGGTCACGAAACAACCGCATAATAGAAGGGGGGGCACATCTTTCCGGACATTTCAAACAGATCAGCCCATGCTCCTAACACTTTCCATCAGCGCTCTGGACGTGCCCGTGGCACTCTAGGAGCCGAGCGCTCTGCGGTCAGGAAGACGCATGCTCTACACGTGCTCCAGCCCCGGCCGTGTCCACACACGGAGCCAGGGAAGAGGCCAGAGAAAGGTGAAGGGCCTCGCCTGAGGTCTACGCTACTCCTCAGCCAATGCCCTGGCCTTGACTTTGTGGTCCAGGGCTCCAGTGACCCCATGCCCCAGGACACTCCTCCCCAGCCTCAGAGCCACAGGCGCTTCAGTTACCAGGCGCCCTACGATACCAGCACCAGGGCCGGGGCACAGTGGCTGAGGCGCACATTCCGGAGCCACATGCGGGGGCTGGGATCTCAGCTCTGTTACTGACTTACTGGCTGGGGGACTCTGAGCAAGCCACTTCACCTCTCTGCGCCTCCCTTTTCCTCTTATGACAGAGATAGCAACTTGCTGACAAGGCTGTGGTGAGGCTCGGCGCAAATGTGCGCTCCCACGGAGCACTCAGAGCGGTGCCTGGCAGCCAGTGGGACGGTCACTGTTCCCAGCCCCACTCCACGGCTGTAGAAACGGAACTTGGGGATGGCAAGGCCAGCAAGTGGCCGCCTAGGACCTGAGGAGGGCGGGGCCGGCTGACTCCCAGCGCTCCGCTGTCTCCATTCTGCTGCTTGGGCCGCCCCGCGCCGGCCGCCCCGCGCACCTGTGAGCTCCCACCACCAGCCAACAGCTGGACCATCTGCTGCATGAGCTGCTGCTGGGCACCGGAGGCCCCCGCTGGAGGAGACGTGGCAGGGGGTGCTGGCGAGGAGGTGGGCGCCTCGGGCGCGGCCCCGGTGTTGCTGCCTGCCGGGGGTGCCGGGGTCCGGGACATCCCAAAGGAGCCAAGGCTGCAGGCAGGAGAGACCAAGAGGTGGGAGGCAGCCTCTGATAAAGGGACGGGCACGTGAGGTACAGAAGAAGAGCGGAGGGAGGAGACCAGACCCTCGGACACACAGTGGCAGCAGGGAGCACCAGGGGAGGGGGCGGGGAGGAGGAGCCCGCACCTCACTGCCCCCCGCCCCGGCTCCCCCTCACCTGGGTACCAGCCCAGGGGCCTCGGTCTGCAGGGTCTGCAGGCCCTGCTGGATCTGCAGCAGCGCCTGCATGGCGCGGGGGTTGGTGAGGACAGAGAGGGACTCCGGGTTCTGCATCTGGCGGGAAACAGGCACAGGAAGGCGGTGGGAGGTGGCAGGACGCAGGAGGCCACCCAAGCCTGAGGCCGGACGGAGCTCTGCCCTTGCCCTTCGACCCTCCCCACCCACCATCGCTCCCGGCGCCTCACGCACCTGCTGGAGGAAGACTGGGAGCTGAAGGCGCAGCTGCTCCTGGAGCTGGGGGTTCCCCGCAAAGAGCGGCACATTCACCATCATCTGCAGGGGGGAGGGCAGCAGGGGAGGCCTGGGCCCGCCCTCCCCAAGAATCACCCCGGCCCAGTCTCCCTCGGCACCCTCACCACTGCGGGAAGTGTGGGTCTCGGGGTCCCCCGGAGACCGACGTGGGGCAGTGGGAGGAGATGGAGTCACACTCCGGGCCGCGAGCCGGGGCATCCAGCCCCACCCTGGTGTTGGTGGCAGTGTTTGCAAGTTCATGGTGCTCACTCTGAGCCACGCTGCCTTCTGGGCACTTTCCTCGTATGCACTCCCTGAGCCCGCACAACTCCGTGAGGGAGGAGCCACCGCCATGAGTGCTCACAGCGAACGAACAAACCGGGAGGCTCGGTAACGGTAACGGGATTAGCTCGGAGGCGGCGGGCCTCAGACGCCCGCCCCGCGGTCTGGCTCGGGACTGACCTGACCGGCGCCAGTCACTGGCCCCAGCGCGCCCCCCTGGTGGCAGCTCCGTACCTGAGCAGCGAAGTCGGGATTCTGGGCCAGCGTCTGCATCATACTGCGCATGTAGGGAGCTGAGATCACGTTCTGCATCAGCTGGGGGTTTTCAGAGATCTGCTGGAGGAGGGCCTGCATCTCTGGGCTGTTGAACACCCCTGGCACAAGGAGGAAAACAACGAAACAGGAGAAAAGGGGTCCAGATGGAAACCAGCTGCTGCCCTTCCATCTCCCTGCTTGCAATGCTGAGCGGTTACGCAGTCCAGGAGGGCAGCAGTAACACGGGCCCCCGAGTACAGGGGCGTGCGTCCCTCTCCGTGCTGCTGTTGGAAACTGCGTCTCGGTCACGCCCCCCGGGCTCTTCCTGACTCGGGCTCCATGTCAGGGTTGGAAAGGGTCTGACAGAGGTCACCTAGACTCGTGGTTTGCAGACCTGTGTTAGTGGCACAGGCCCTTTCTTGCTTGCTCAAAAACCAAGTATGCCAACGGTCTGCTTAGAGCCTGGCAGGATGGCTGGAGCCCCTCCCCCTCGGTCCTTCCTTCTCCTGGGGATGGTCCAGACACCCCGGGACTGGAGTACAATTTTAAAGCTGTGGATCAGGTTCAAATCCCTGATTTTACAAATAAGGGAGCGGAAGCAACACAGAGGGGAAGAGACTTTTGGATCAAGGTGCGCCCCGCCCCCCAACCCGGGGCACAGAGAAATCAGGGCATCTACTAAAGACACCCCCAGGGTCATATGTATGGTCATAGTCCAGATACATGGGGCATCCCCAAGGATTGTGCAGTGCATAACCCCCACTTCTGTCCACGGCAGCTCTGCACATCCCTCTTCCCCAGCCTCACACCTGCCTGCCCCAGGTGTGCCCCGAGTCCTCCCCCACACGCTCCTCCCCAGTCTGACCCACTGACGATGCTGGATAGTTCCAGCAGGGCTGCAAGAGCTTAGGAGGTGGGCCTGCTTTATTCGTGAGCCATTACCCAGCCTGCTCCCAGGGACAGGAAACACAGCCCAAACCACCCCGCATCCTCTGAGGCTGCAGAGCCCCCTCCGTGGCTTCAATACAGTCTCACCTGTCTTCAATATTCTGGAGCAGTGTGAGCCCCATTCAGTCCTGGGGCAGAGGGACCACCCTGGTGACCCCACTAAGCTCCTTCCACCCTAGGACATACCTGACCCCAGGCTAGCCGCATTGATCCCAAAGGGGTTCGAGACTGTCGGGTGCACCTGGCTGGTCCCCGATCCTCCGGTGCCCTCCCCCCCGGACCCGGGGGCCTGGGAGGTAGGGGGCGAGGGGCTCCAGGGGTTAGGGAGGGGCTCTCGGTTCTCAGTCCGCAGAGGCTGGGAGGATGAGCTGTCGGAGTTCCCGGCCAGGGAAGAGAAGGGATTGTTGCCAAACTGGGAGGAGGGAAAGGTTCTGGGTTAAGGACTGAAACAAAGCAGGGGTAAGGGCCAGGCCCTCTGTGTCCTCTCACCTAACAGCCTCCCCTCCCTGGCAAAGGCACAGGGGCCTGAGACCCCGGAGGGCAGCTCACAACGGGCAGCTCCCCTCTCATCCTGCAGGGTGGGAACTGGCCAGTGCTGGCCACCCAGTCACAACACCCCTCACGTAGCTGGAAACGTCCCGCCTCCCCCGGTGGCTCTAAACACTCGGGCTCTAGTCTCCTCTGTGCCCTGTGGGACCTGACGTGCACTGTTCCCATTGTGTAATGACGTATTTGTCTTCCTTAGCTCTCAAGGGGCAGAGACAAGGTCCCCTTTGCACCCCTCCCCTGACATTAGAATAAACGATCGTTGGCTTGGTGGGAGCCGGCTCCGTCTCAGCCCTGATCTGCCTCTAGGCTTCCCCTTTTCCAGCCATCTTGGTCCAGCACCCACCCACCCCGAACCCCCCCAGGTCCCCTAAGTGGCATTCTGTCCACCGAGGCGCACATAGCTGAGCCCCTCAGTGGAGCGCATCTCTGGCTGAGCATGCCCTCCCTCCGCTGCTTCCCCCACACGGTCTCCTCCTCCTCAGCCTCCTTCCTGCAGCTAAACGGGCCCCCTCGGCTGTGTCACCCACCTCGGGGTCTGCACCCCATTATATAGTGTGCTGCCCGAGGCAGCCCCCAAAGTTCCTCCCTCCAGATCCACCGCACCCAGGAAGGAGCTCTGTGCAGGGGTGTGCTTGCTGACGGGAGTCCACACCCTATGCCCCTGCTCAGGCTCCCTCTCCTGGGGTGCCGGGTGGCCCTCTCCTAAGCGGGAGGTACCTGAGCAGCCTCGGCCGCTCCTCACCACGGGGCTTCCTGCTTACTCAAAGTGGGTCGCAGGGACCTGAGCTCACCCAGGACCCTGCAGCCCTGCACTGCGCTTCTTCTGCCTGACCTGATGCCTGCTGACAACAGGCCAGCAGGCCAGGGTCCGCACGCCACAGCCTCAGGCGCTGTCCCTGCTTCCGACATCCTGCCTGGTGACTCGCCCTGCACCCACCACCGCTGGGCTCTGGGCCCCGTTGTTCCCGGCACGCTCTCTGGACCGAATCTCTTTCTGATCTCCCTCTAGCAATGATGGCAGCCATTTATTGAGCCCCTACTATGTGCCTGGCACATTTATTCTAACGTTTACAGTAGCCCTCCAATATACCAGTTCTCAAAGTGTGGTCCTGGGACCCCTGCAAGGTTTAGCACTGTTTTTGTAGTTCTGAGGTGCTATTTGCTTTTTTTCACTTTTGTTGTCTTCATCAGTGTTCAATGGCCTTTTCCAGAGGCTACGTGACATGTGACATTGCAATGGACCGAACGCAGAAGCTGAGCTGCGAGTCCAGCCGTCCTGCAGTAAAGAAGTCTGCAAACACTAAAACAAGGCCACTCTCTGCTCAAGTTTTGTTTTAGGAAATTGAAGCTATTTTTTAAAAGAATATGCTGTTTATGTGAACATGTAGTTGATTTACTCTTATTTTAAGATGAATTAATAAACATTCCTTACGTTTCTCAGTCTTAATTTCAGATGCAGTGAATATTGATAGATCTAACCCAAAGAAACAAAAGCTCTCTGGGGTCCTCAGTAATTCTTAAGCGTCTAAGGTGGTCCTGAGGCCAAAATGATCAAGAACTGCTGCTTTATTATGTCGCCTCCAGTCTGAAAACGTGGAAGCTAAGACTCAGAAAGGTGGAGCAACTCACTTAAACCCGCACCACTAAAGATGGTGGCCAAGTATCTGAACCCCAGTTTGCTGACGCCAAATCTCCCTTCCTCCAACTGTTCCAGCGGCTCCTACGGCCTAGTGTGGATCAGAATTAGCCAGAGGGCTTGTCAGAAGCCTTTCTCAGCTACTGGATTTTTTTTTTTAACCAGGTGCATGCATTACTTTGATGTATATTTTTAATTAAATACTTAAAAATAATTTAAAATAAGTAAGTTCCTTTCTTCTTTATATAACTTTTTATTAAAATAAATTCTTTAAGGGGCACCTGGGTGGTTCAGTCGGTTAAGCATCTGCCTTCCGCTCAGGTCATGATCCCGGGGTCCTGGGATGGAGCCCCGCATCCGGCTCCCTGCTCAGTGGAAGTCTGCTTCTCCCTCTGCCCCTCCTCCCTCTCGTACTGTCTCTCACTCACTCTCTCAAATAAATAAAATCTTAAAAAAAAATTCTTTAAAAAACTCATAGTTGAACCCTATAAGCACCTTCTAAAATTTGAAAGAGCAATGCCAAGAATAACCAAGAAGATGTTGGAAAATAAGGTGGGGGGTTTACTCTACCAGGTACCCAGACTTAATTAAGACAATGTGGTATTACTGTAGGGACAGACAAACAGACCAGTGGAACCCTGTAGAGTCAGCAAGACACACACTTATTTGTGGAGATTTGCTGTAGGCCAGAGACAGCATGAGCAAGGAAATCTGTTGGGATAGCACAAACCACTCAGGATACAGGGCTTTTCTCTTCCACCAGGAAAAAGTAACTAACATGAGACCCCACCCTCCCACCTGGGCACTGGTTTGCGGGGTGTGTTCGGTGTGTGAAAATCCATAGGGCCGTACACTTATGATATGTGTACCTTTCTGAAGCCATATTATTCTCCAATAAAACATTTTTAAACGTTTTGAAAAAGCAAGTTAAAAATTATATGAACAGCAGGATACCACTTCTATGAGGTTTAAAAATATGCAAATCAATGCTCTAAGTTATTTATGGATACGAACACAGGCCATAAAAGAATCGAAATGGTAAATACCAACTTCAGGGTGCTGGTTCTCTCTGGAGAGGGAAAGGGGTAAAATGGGGCAGGGAATATGTGAAGGCTGCAATTCTATCTGTAACGTCTTATTTGCAAATATTAAACATGTCCAGGAAACTCTAAAAAATACTAACATTAGTTATCTCTGGGGTGGAAAGGAGGTGGCTGGGAGATGGAAATAGAAGGATTCCTTTTGTTTACTTTGCATAACTTGGGAACTTTGAAGTGTGTAAGTGTATAACGTATTCGGTGTACATTAAACTTAAAAAAAGAGCCAAAAAGCACTGAAGCTCCATATACGGCAACACGTTAGGGCAACGTGGATACAAAAGAATGCAGTATTTTTGTCTGTAATTTTTATGTGGTTGGAAGAATTCGTAAGGCACTTTCGAAAGTGCATCTTCCCAAGCCTGATTCCAGAAACTGAATCAATAAATAGCTCAAAGGAGGGGCCCAGGATTATCGACCAGCCCCCTAGGTGATGCTGATGCAGGTGATCCGTGGACCACACTTGAGACACACTGTGCTGGGGTCGGCTGTCTCACTCCAGATCTGCCCCACCACCTTTGAGCCCCTGCCGCACGAGGCTGTCAGATCCCTTGGACGCTATGCCCCACCCCACCCCCCACATCCCCAGGGAATTCTGCTACCTTCTGCCCTACTGTCTCCCCGCCCCACCCCCCACCCCCGCCCCAGGCAGAGCTGGACCATCCCCGCCTATGCCGTGAGAACTGCTTCAAGCCAAGGCCCACTCTCGGAGGGCTAGATCAGAAAAGAGGAGCAGACAGCACCCCAGGCTTGCCTGGGTCTGGGGGAGGGACTCCTGAGCCCCAGCAGCCCTCCCACAGCCTGGCCCCCGGCCCCACCTGTTCCCGGGCAGCACTGAACATCGGCTCCTGGATGTCCGTGTACATGCGGCGGAGGGCGTTATACCCCCCGGGGATGCTCTCCAGGTTGCTCAGGGCCCGGTCCTGGTTCCGCATCATTTCTTGCATCATGGCTGGATTCCGAGCCAGCTCCATGGTCTGGTGGAGAAGGGAGAGACAGGAAGAACCCTGGAAACCGGGGAGTACCAAGCTTGGACAAGGGTGGGCCCTGAGGAGGGGGTCTGCATCGGGACTAGGGGCCAGGGCCCAGGAACCGCCCCACAGGGGCAGCGGGTCAGGTAAGTTGGACTTCCTTCCGCTTACAGTCACCTTGGCTCCAATCCTGCCTCCCTGTGGGCACCCAGCTTTTTGTGCTGTGGTACAGTAACCCCCAGGCAGGGTGAGGGCAACCGCTCCCCTGCCTCAGGTTCAGGAGGCCCAGGTGTCAGGGAGTAAAAGGAAACTGAGCAAGAAAGGAGGCAGCAGAGGAAATCAACATCTATTGAGCACCTACTACATACAGACACCTGGCAAAGCCATGTGCACAACTGAAGTCATGGGATCCCCACAATTCTTGTCCCAAGGAGGTATTTCTGTCCCTATTCTGCTGATGAGAAAATAGGCTGAGACTCCCTGGGGACACGAAGCCAGCAAGCGGTGAAGCCAGGTTTCGAGGCCAGGTGGGTCTGCCTGCCCAAGATCACACTGTGGTTCCTGGCAGATGACCACAAGTTGGGGAGGGAAGGCATTCAAGCCAGGACAGTGCTGCCGACACCCTCTAACCCCGGCCCAAGGTTTCTGGCCCGGCCAGACCATGAGAAACCCGAGCATGGGGGCTTTCTCTCTGGACCCAACAGCTCAGTGTCAGTAAGGGCCGGCCCGGGTCAGCCCCAGGGGACAAGCCCCCACGACACAGATGACCGCGTAGCTCCTGCCTGTCCATGCCCGACTGGGGACGCCTTCCCAGTCCTTACTCCCAAGCCCGCTCTGTACTTGCGTCTCCGAAACACCTTTATGTCTAAGATGGGACCCCGACTCCTCACCCCGTGACTCCTGCCCTCACTGTCTGCCAAGGGACCTCCGCACCGCTCTGGACAGTGAAGAACACACTTGCAGATCCTCGCGCTGAAGGAACTGATCTTCCGATGAGCCCGGCCCCGGTGCCCACAGCCCTGCTGCCCTCGTCCTTCCCTGGCCCCCAGTGCCCTGGGCCCTAAGACGCAGCTCCCAAAGACCAACACGGAACTGCCTCTGTGGGGTCTCTGTCCGCCACCGGCCCTGCCCAGCTCCAGGGCTCCCCCAGCGCCCCCCTGCCTTTGCACCTGCTGTCCCTCAGCCCTGAACGCTCTCCCCTTTCTCCCCCTCTGGGTCTCAGCTTGGGTGACACTTCCTCCAGAGGCCGCCTCTGAGGCCCAGGGCAGGGTCGGGAGCCCCTCTCTGTGCCCCTGGGGGATCATGAGACTATATGATAGCACCAACCCCACTGCATTACAACTGTGTGCCTACGAGTTCCACTTCCCTTTCCAGAAGTTCCTGGAAAGCCAGACCCATACCCCCAGTGTTCACAACATGGCTGCTGGGTGAGCAAGCACACACACAAGCCAACGCAGGACAAGGTGGCCCGGCTGGTGCCCTCCGGGTTTGTGTCCTGTCCGGCCCCACCCCAACCTTCTCTCACATCTACCTGCCTCATGAGCTCCGGGTTGTTGAGCATGTGGCTGATCTCAGGATTCCGCTCCATCAGCTGCTGCATCTGGGGGTTGGCCATGATCATGTGGCGCATCAGGTCGGGGTTAGACATCATGTCCTGGACCAGGGGATTCTCCATGATCTGGGACAGCATCTCGGGGTTGGACATCAGCTGCCTCTGCATCTGCTGCTGCAGCTCCATAAAGTTGGCAGAGCCCAGGCCCAGGCTGCCCAGGCCCAGGATGCCCCCAAAGCCAGCTGCGGGGAGGGGCCGGGGTCACAGTCGGCCACAAGCCCCTGCCCCCACCTGGCCGCAGCCACTGCGCTCAGGTCTCCATGAGGAGCCTTGCCTGCTTCTCGCACTTCCCCTTCCAATCCCTCCCCCGGCCCCAGCCCTGCCCCACTGCTGGCAGAGATGGGAGCCCAGTGGACCGAGACCTCTCTGGAGGCAGAGGCTGAGAGCCGGGCACAGCACAGAGAGGGTGACCAGTGGGGGCCTGCTCAATCAGCAGTAAATATTCCCCAGCTGGCTGCTGCCGGACACCCCTTGTCCCCAACTTCAACACCCTCACCCTGCATATTCTCCCCATCCCCAACCCCATTCCGCCCCTCCCTCTGAACACTCATCCATGCTCCCCTCCTTGGGGAGGCCCTAGTAGACTGGCTTCCTCCCCGGCTTCGCCCAAGCACCAGTGTCTGGAACGCCATGTCCAGGGGTCCCCATCCCCATCCGACCAGAAGCAGGGACCACACGTTTCTGCCTCCTCTTGGCTCTCCCCGCCTCCCTAGCCCCAGACAGGGCTGTGCCCTCCTCCCTGAGGGCTTACAGAGTATGGATGCAGTAGCACTGGGGGGTCCCTCCCCAGCCCCCGGGGAGGGACCCCCCCCACTGCTCCTCCGGCTGCCGCTGCCAGCCTCTGAAGTAGTACTGCCCGAGGTGGAGGGCTGGGCAGGGGTGGCAGGCGAAGCGGGCGTGGTGGAGGGTGCTGAGGCAGGGTCTGGAGTGGAGGGAGAAGAAGCAGTGGCGGCAGCTGGATCTGGAGCCCTGAGGACAGAGAAAGAAAGTCCTCGCTGAAGTGAACAGGAAAGGGAAGACACCGAGTTCCTTTCGGTGCGGCTCCTGCCCTAACGTAAGCCACCTCCGAAGCCACCCTCAGGCGGGGCTGGGGGGGAATCAGGGGGAGGGTGGAGCTAGTACCATCTGCCTTCAGGGCGTTCTGGGAGAGGCAGGTGAGGTTCCTTTCCCCTGCAGGGGAGACAGTAGGGCTGCCTGGCAATCCCTCTGAGAGCCACGTTCCTGGGTGTGGCGTGGCCCTCCGGGGACAGGTGAAGGTGAGGAAGCGAGGACCAGAGGGGAAGGCCGGCCCGGCCAGCAGCTGGATCTGCTCCTCTCCTGGACTTACTTCTGAGGGGTCTTGATGACCAGATGGACAGTGAGCCCATCCTTGATCCCATGCTGGCTCAGTGTGTCCCCGTCCTTGAGGATCTTGCCGGCGAAGATCAGGACCAGCTGATCCTGCTGAGCCTTAAACCTCCTGGAGATCTCCTCTTTGAACTGTGGTCAAGAGGCAGAGGTCACTGCAGAGCCTCCCTGGGCTCCACCCACCAGGGACCCTACCTCTGGTCTGGGAAGCCCCTCTGCAGTCGAGACCCCATCCATCCAGGGGCACTGAGCAGCTCCCGCGTTAACCAAAGAGATGGACCAGTGACAGGCTCCTGTCTCGGCTCAACCCCAGCGTCTCCCACCCTAGAAGGCCTAGCCAGTTCTCCAGACTCCCTCCTCGGTCCCTCCCTCCAGCTCCCCAGGATGAGGGTGCTGCCTGGGGCTCTCTCTGTCCCAGGTCCTTCAGCAGCCTTGGACCCAGGCCTGTCTCTCTTCAGCCTTCGGTTCTAGACTCCAGGTTTCTCTGCCTTCCAGCCTTCGCGTAACAATGACAACACACAGACCCCAGATGGTCTCTAACAGCAGCAACTATTCAGGAGTTAAGAGTCTCAGTCCCATGAGATAGATATGAATTATCACCTCCACTTTCAGGATGAGAAAACCGAGGATCAGAGCAGTAACGTGACTTGCCCTGGGCGGACTGGAATTCAGGTCTTGACACCAAAGCCCCAGTTCTTGACCCAACACGCGGCCTCTCAGCTAAAGCTGATTTCAGATTGAGCTCTGCAGGGCAGAGCATGTAAATTCTGGAATGCAGTCATTTTGTAAGGGGGGAGGGGAGCAGTGAATGCACTAAAGACTGGCTTGGGGAGAGTCAGACTCCCCAAATCCATCAGCTCTCCCCGCAAACCCAAACAAACCAAAACAGGACACTCTCAGTAAAGAGTGCACTTGCTAAGCCAAGGCAGCTTCCAGATCTCTTCCTTCCAACCAGATGGCCTATCTTAAGCCCCGCCTATGAGAAATTCTGGAGCTGCCACAGGGGGTGGCGAACACAGGCAGTGTTCCCTCATTCACTCAGCCGACACACTTTTATTGAGCACCTACTGCACACCGTAAGTCCCGGAGGGGCCGAGGGCCCACTGTAACCACCTCGATTTGAACAGGTAGGACGGATAAGGGCCGAGGGAAACGCTCGTCCAGCGCCCCGCGCCCCAGCACTCGGGGGAGCCCCCCGCCCGCTCCCCGGCGCAGCACTGAGCCCGGAGGCCGCCCGGCCGCGGCCCCTCGAATCCCGGACCAGTCCTCAGGGCGCACGCTGCCCTCAGACCCCGAGTCCTGCCCCTCCCCGGTGCAAGGTGCCCCCTCCCAGCTCTCCGCCACGCCCCCAACCCAGGCCACAAGGCGAGCCCCGGCCTCGAGTCCGCCGCACGCGCCGCGCCGGCCGGAGCCCCCTCGTAGGACGCCCCCAATCCCGCTCCCCCCCTCCCGCCCCTCCGAGAGCCCGCAAGGCCCCCACCCTCCCCGCCCGCCGCCCCACCGCCTCGGAGCCACCCCTCTCTCCGCAGACCCCTCCTCCGCCACCCTCGCCGCCCGTACTACCTCCTTGACTGAGGCTCGATCGCAGATCACAATTTCCTCCTTGTCCTTGGGGGTCTTGACGGTGACCCGAATGGGGGGCCTGGCCTCGGCCCCGCTCGGCTCCGCCATGCCGCCGCCGCCACCCGGCCGCCCGCCAGCCCGTCCCGGCCCCTCCTCCTCCTCCCCGCCCGGCCGCCCGCCCGGCCGGCTCTGCTCCGGCCTCCGCCCCTCCGCCCTCCCCTGCCCTGCCCTCCCCTCCCCTCCCCTCCCCTCCCCTCCCCTCTCCGCGGCCGCACCGCCCTCCGGACAAACTGCGCCCACAGCGCCCCGGGCGGCCTGGGGGGAGCACTGCAGCCGGGGCGGCCCGGGCCTCGCGGGGCGGGGCGGCCTCCCCGAGACAGCCCGCCGCCGGTCCCGGCCCGCCGCCTCCGCTGTGACTCCGGCTCCGGGACAGAACGCCGTGTCCCTGTCGCCGCCGCGTTGTCCCGGCTCCCGGGCCTCTCCCGAGTCGGAGGCGGACTGACCCCCGCGTCTGGACGTCCACCCAAGTTCTCATCTCGAGGACTGCCTATGCCCCCGGAGGTCGTGGCCTGCCCGGCGTCTACTGAGTACGGTTCCAGAGGCCTTTCCGAGCCTTGGTCTCATCTCACAGGGTCGTGCATAACGTAGGGAACTGCCCAGAAAAGTAACCAAACGTGTGCCTGACAAACACTGGGATTTCTTTTTTCAGTTTCTGGTCGTGGGTTGTCAAGCGGGCATGCTGACTCTTCTCTCCGCGGGGTGGCGGGGAGGGGAGTGGGTTGTTAAACGCCCTTCCAGTCCTGCCCCAGTCCTCTCGCTCCCGCTCTCTACCCCCCAACAACCGCGTGGTTCCCCGGGAAAGGCGAACTACAGTTCCCAGGGTGCGCCGCGAGGCCACACGGAACCACAACTCCCGGCGCCCCCCGCGGCGGGGCGGTGTTGCGTCGCCACCCCAGAGCCGGGCCGGGACCTCCGGGTCGCGGGGAGTTCCGGAGCGGCGGGGAGCTCGGGGAGGTGCCCGCGGAGGCCCGCGGGAGGCAGCTCGGGGTTGGCGCGGAAGCCCGGGCCTGGGAGCCGCAGGCATGCTGCGTCCCAAGGCTTTGACCCAGGTGCTAAGCCAGGCTAACACCGGAGGTGTCCAGAGCACGCTGTGAGTGCGGCCGGAGGAGGCGAGCCCGTGGCGCGCTGGGGAAGGGTCTCGGGGGGGGGGGGGGGCGGAGGGCAGAGGTGCGGCGGCCGGCGGGAAGGGCCGCGCTCTGCCCAGACCCCTGCTTCCTGGAAGCGCCCCGGCGGGAGGTGGGGCGAGAGCGCAGGCGTTTTCTCGCCGCCCCGAGCACGTCCCTGCCCCTTCCCGCCGCTCGCCAGGCTGCTGAATAACGAGGGCTCTCTGCTGGCCTACTCCGGTTACGGGGACACGGACGCCCGGGTCACCGCGGCTATCGCCAGCAACATCTGGGCCGCCTACGACCGCAACGGGAACCAAGCGTTTAACGAAGACAATCTCAAATTCATCCTCATGGACTGCATGGTATGGAGAGGGGAGCCACTCCCTCTGTCCCCCAAGGGGGTCCCCATGGGGCTACCTGGACCCCACCCTGGATGGTTGGAGGGGCAGGGACAGGCTCTCCGCGGGCTACCAAGAGTTGGTCTGCTGCAGCACCGCGGTAGGCAGGACCCTGTGCATCAAGTAGTGGTGAGGAGGGGGCCCGGGACCCAGTGTCTGCCTGGGCTTCTGGCCTCAGCTGGCCACGCCACTTGTCATTCGTGGAGCCCTGGGTAAGTCACTTGAGCTCTCTGAACTTCCTGACCGCATCTCCAACGTGGGAACAGTAATACCGCCCAACAGGAGTGCATGACACAGGCTTGTCGTGAAGATGACACGAGAGGATGTAAACTGTACAGTGTTGTCACCCCGAGTCACAGGCTCACAGAAGCACAGCAGAGTCTCCAGACCCTCGGCCCATCCCTTCAGTTTACAGAAGAGGGAGCTGCAGCCCAGAAAGGGGAAGTAGCCATTAGACTGTGAATTTCCGGGAAACAGAAAGGGTCTCACTCACCTTCGTATTTGTTCGGCCAACACATGTTTAGGTCCGTGCAGTGTTCTCAAGGATTAGGGAAAAAGCAAACAGGACCAAAACTGCCTTCCTAACTTCTCACAGAAGCTTATGGTTTTATGTGTGCTGTAAAATACGTATGTAAGTCAAAACACTAGGCTGTGAGATATTGAAAATGCTATGTGAAATGGAAGTGAGGGGGTGAGGCACATATTAGGGACAGTCTCACTGAAAAGGTGACATTTCATTAAAGATCTGAGGGAAGTTGGCCAGCCATATGGCCGTCTAGGGGAAGAACATGTCTGACAGAACAGCAAGTGCAAAGGCCCTGAGGTTGATGTAGTTGGAGCAGCATGGGAATAGGGGAGGTGAGTAGGACGTGAGGCCAGAGAAGGAGGGAGTGCAGCACCTGGCTCCCAGCACACAGCAAATGCCCAGTGAAAGTTCGCTGAACCAAACTGAAAAGGCTCAAGAGTGAACTCTTCCCAAAGGATTTCCACTGTAACAGGGCTGCCTACCTCATCCTCACCCCATGCCCAACCAAGGATGCCATTTCGGTTCAGTTGATGACTCCTGCTTGGTGCCTAACCTAGAGTTGGTGCTGTAGGGCAGCAGCTTTCCAACGTCTTGTCCACACCCCAGCCAAAGAAATAGCTCTTAAGTCAGAGCCCACACCCCACCAACTAAAACAAACATGCAGTGCACTCCGTTTCTCTTCTTTTTCATACTGACCCACCTCCTTAATTGATGGAACCCTAGAGTCAGACCTGCAATTTGAAAAACTTTACCATGGGAAAAGAGAATCATACATTAGGTTAATTGCTCCCACACTCCTTAGAGGGTCTTTGGGGTGAACCCATAATAATGATATCAACCATTTGGACGGCCCTTTGCAATTTCAAAACTCCCTCCTGTGTACTAGCATCCTCACCAACTGGGCTGAGGTAGGGGTCACAGAGAAACCAAGTTTCTGCGAGGTTGAGTTTCCCGGGGGGAGGTTGGTTAGTAGGGGGCTGTGCTGACCCTGGAGTCTGAGCTCAGGACCCCACGTCCGGGGCTATGGCCACAGCCCCTCATCTGAAGCCCCCTGCCATGCATGCCCAGGGCATGGAAGGAAGAAGATGATAGTCTCCCTGAAGAGGAGCCCTTGGGGAAAGAGAGGGCCAAGGGTGCCAGGCGGAACATTACATCCCACGATATCACCCCCACCAGGAGGGCCGTGTTGCCATCACCCGGGTGGCCAACCTTCTGCTGTGTATGTATGCCAAGGAGACGGTGGGCTTCGGAATGCTCAAGGCCAAGGTGTGTATGTACCCGTTCCTCTACGACTGTGGGCCCAGCCTTTGTGCTCCTCACTGTCCACTCCCACCCCACCACCTTCTTTGGAGTCTGCAGAGAGCTGACTCCCAGGAGTGGGTGGGGGCTGGGTGCTTAGCAGCGGGCGCCGGCCTGGATTGGGGATCCCTCTAGTGGCAGATCCTGTGCGGGCCTGATTTCTCCTCCCCTCTTGCAGGCCCAGGCCTTGGTGCAGTACCTGGAGGAACCCCTTACCCAAGTAGCCGCCTCATAATGAGCCTTGGCTGAAGCTGGGGTCAAAAAAGATAAATGACCATTTGGAGGGGCAGGGCCCCCTGGGGAAGCCTTTCCGGGTGGTGGGCGGAGGGTGAGACTTTGTTCTTTCCAAGAATAAACTTGAACTCCTATCTTGCGTGATGACTGATTTCTTGAACGGGAGGAGCCGAAGGAGGTGGAACAGAGGATTGCTCAGGAGAGACTCCTGAGGGCCCACCTCTCCCCTTGCCCTCTGACAGCTGGGGCGCCTCAGCGACATGACCATCTCGGCCCTGCCCCTCTGAGCAGAAGTTCAGCCCCCTGATAGGCACACGTCTGGGAGCGACCTCAGAAGCAGCAGGCTGCTGGGGGCCTGTTGGGGGTCCTATTGGACAGTGAGAATATAGGGCCCTGCAAGGCCAGTGTCGTTCAGTCCCAACTTTGGGGGGATGCCTTTTCTGCCCTTGGGGTTGGAAGAGTGTGCACTAGCCACCTACCAGGGCCACCCCACGCTCACACCCTCCAGATCTTGAAGCCCTTTGCAGGCGGTAGGGCTTTACCATGAGACCTCCGATCCTGGGGAGGGGGTGCCAGGGGGCCTCTCAGAGGCATCTCCAGATCCTGCTCCGCACTCAGACTCCTGCCCCACCCGTCTCTCTGCTTACCCTGGGTCCTTAGAGCAGGTGTGGACAGGGAGCTATCAGCCCCTAGCCCAGTGCCAGAGGAAGGGACCGTCCCAGGGGAGAAGGAGGTGGCGAGTTTCAGCTCCACCCAGGGTGAGGAACACCGCCCTTCCCAGGCTCTGGGCTGTCGGGAGGGGCAGACACAACACCGCTCCCAGAATTCTGCACTGCAGCAAGGTGATTGGCACCCGTCAGCGCCAACCCCTCTCCCCAGCAGCCTTTCCCCTGGTGCCCCCAATCACCCCCCACCAGAGGCTCTGAAGGAAAACCAGGAGGCCAAGCAGGTTTCTGCTCCCTGAGAGGCTATTTCTCACTCACTGGTGGCTGCCCAGGTAGGTTCCCGGTCCCAGGAGCCCTAGCCCCGTGCACTCAGTCCTCAGCTGGCTCTCTGAAGGTCCTGTGCCTGTCCCAGCTACCCCCCCCCCCCCCGGTCCCCCCCCCCCCCCCCCCCCCCCGTCTCCCCCCCCCCACCAGCCTGCCCGCCCGCTGCGGGAGCACCGGCTGAGAGCAGACACTCAACCTGCCTAACCTGTCTGACGTCATCCTCTCTCCACCCACCTGGGCCCCAGGTCTCCACCACCTGTCCTTCCTGTTCTCAGCTTCCCTCCTCTCGGCTTCCTTGCAGCACCCCCACCTGCCGGAGCTGAGCCTCCCGGGCCCTGCCCAGCCTCAAGTGGGCCCTCAAGCCCTCTGCCTGCGGAAGGTTCTTTACCCCCAATGAGAGGAGCAGCGGATCCAGGTCTCTGGAGAGCTGAGAGTGGAGGGTACTGAGCCAAGGCATAGACCTGTCACCTCCGCCCCTGAAGCCACTTGTACCCTCCATGCAGAGCCAGGATGGGGAACAGAGCCGAGGAAGATTATAACTTTGTCTTCAAGGGTGAGTTGGGGTCCATAAAGAGAGAGACCGTCAGAGCCAGAGAGCACCCCTCCTGTCTTTTTACCTGTTACCAGGACTCTCCCCAGGCCCATCATTCCTTTGGAGAAGAAAGCAAGCTGCAGGGAGTGGGGGAGGGTCTGGTTACTGGGGCAAAAGTTCTGGAGCTGCCGGAGTGCTCTACTCGTGCAGATAATGATGTTGATCACTCCCCGGTGGGGCCCAAGTTAGGCCCCTCTGCTCCATTTGCAAAGGAAGCCCACATCCCTAGGAATTGTCAAGCGCGCAGCACAAGAGATGGAGGTCAGACTTCAGAGAGGACTTCCCTCCTGAGAAGAGAGGGAATAACCTGGAGAGAAAAAAGCCCTGTTTCTGGGTGGATGTGCAGGAAAGAAGAGAAAGGAGAGCTCTGTCCATTTCGGGGTGAAGACAGGGAAGATGTAATAGATCAAGAGCAGGGTCTTATAGAACCTGGAAGACCCTGGGGGCGCCTGGGTGGTTCAGATGGTTAAGCGTCTGCCTTCAACTCAGGTCATGATCCCAGGGTCCTGGGATCGAGTCCCACATCAGGCTCCCTGCTCAGTGCAGAGCCTGCTTCTCCCTCTCCCTCTGCCATTCCCTCTGCTTGTGCTTTTCTGTCTATCTCTCTGTCAAATAAATAAATAAAATCTTAAAAAAAAAAAAAAAAGAACCTGGACGACTCTGAGGGCTGGGGCCTTGTCTGATGTCCCTTGGCAGCCCCTTTGGGCCCACATACCAGGCACAGGGTCAGCTTGGCTGATCCTGGAAGTATGCATGCATCTTTCCTGCTCCTCGCCCTCAGCCCCTGCATGGGACCCCTGTAGACCCCAGCCCCGGTGCACCCCCACCTCCACATCTCCTTCAGGGCAGGGTGGACTGCAGAGCCGTGATTCCCGGTGCAACCACCCCACCCCACTGCTTCTCCCCGCCTAAGCCCCACCCTCACTGGAGCTGGGACTCAGGCCACTCCGGTTGGGGAACCAGTACTCCGGGCCTCTGTCCAGGAAGGGGAGGCTGGGGCGGCACTGTTATTAGTAGCTGCCCTTTCCTGAGCCCTTCTTTGTGCCAGCCCCGAGCTCGTTAGTCTCCATAACGACCCCAAAACGCGTCTCTCCTTTTGCAAGCGTAGTGGTCAGGAGCCAGATCTCAGCTCTGTCGATTACGATTACAGTTCGTGCAGGCTGGGGTTTCCAGAAGCAGACACTGAGAAGTTTGGGATATAAGGTGTCTATTCTGGCGGAAGGAAGGGAGAGGAGACACAGGGAGAAGCCAAACTGCAGCACAGGATCACAGAGCCTTGGCCAAGGGCGGTGGGGGCTGTGCTGCCCTCACCTTGCTTGGGCACCGGATGCAGGCAGCCCTGGAGAGGCAGGGCGAGCAGAGGGAGCTGGGGGCTGGGGGCTCGTCCTTCTTTGAAGGCAGATCGGGGTGGCACACCTCTGTGTTTGCGAAGCCAGCCATGCTGTCTGGTACCAGCCGCTTCTCCACCAAGTGTCTGTTTTTCTCGCCTCTAAAAATGGGATGATGGTGATCGTGGTACTTGCCTCGTGGTGCTGTGGTGGGGGTTAGTCAATACGTGAAAGGCTTTCAGGATGGTGCCTGGCACATAGTAGGTGCTCAACCACTGTTGACACCTAGTGTCTCCGTTTTACAGACGAGGATGAGTAGCTGACAAACGGTCACAAAGTCAGTACTCAAACCCAAGTCTCTGGGGCTCCAAAGCCCTTGCCCTGAGCACCTTCTGGGCGTGAAGGCAGGGCGAGGGGCCCACCCACTGGCAGGGGTGAGCTGGGATGAGGGTCTCAGCAGGGGGGAGGCAGGAATACACACACACCCATGCCCACACTGCTCCCAGCTCCTTCCTTCCCTGCACACCTTCCAGGGGGCTTTATAGATGTTATAAAAAGAAAACTGAAAACCTAGAAAAGCTGAGCTGCTTGTTCAAGGTCACTAGCCGAGTGAGAGGCCAAGGAGGGACCAGTGACCAGAATATGTGGCTCCCAGGGCGCCAGCCTAGGGGTCCTCCTATAATCCTGGGTGTTCGCTCAGGGTTGCGCAATTTGTGGGTCGTCCTTGCATCAGCCAGCCCCCTTCTCCCTACTCCAGCCCCCAGCTCACCCGTGGTAGGTAAAGCTGGGCCCCGGACGCTGCGCACCAGCCCAGAGGCTCTTCACTGCCCCCCGCCCCGCCCCGTAGATCCCAGTCCTGGAAACCTGGCCATGAAAGAACTGACCTGCCAACAACAACTATCAGCCTGGGTGATATCTCATTTACTTCTTGCAACAATCCAAAAAATAGTATTGTTATTCCCATGGTTCATGTGAAAACGCATGTCAGGGTAGGCCTGTCCCACACTCAGCCCGGTGTTCTTAACTGTCCTTCCTTGGGGACAGCTGGATCCTAACTTCTTACCCCCCTGAACTTTCCCCCCTCCCCAGATGCGTCACTTGCCAAATGTTCTCCCTGCATTTGTGTTCACGTGGCGGCTTCCTGCCCGCATGCATGCATGCATGCATGCACACATGCACATATGCACGCATGCACATGCACAGACACATGCACACATGCACACGCACGCACACACATGCACACACACGCACGCACATGCACAGACATGCACGCACATATGCACACACATGCACACACGCACGCACACAATGCACGCATACATGCATGCACAGACACACATGCACACCACATGCACACAAACAATACACACACGCACACATGCACGCATGCACACACGCATGCACGCGCACACACATGCACGCACAAGCACACACATGCACGGATGCATGCACACACATACACACACATGCACACACACACATGCACACACACTGAGCCTCCTCGTCCTCACGGCTCATACACAGACAGGCACATGGCCTGGTCCAGAAACATGAGCCCTCCCCAGACCTACACCCCGTCCACATCCACACACCCTGCCAACCTCGTAGCCCTCAACACTGATGCCCACAAACAGCCCGCGGATGGCACCCCATCACAAGTGTAGGCTGACCAGACCAAGAAAGCCGCAGTTGAGCCTTGAAAAAAAAAAAAAAAAAAAAAGCATTCTGGAAGCCCCTCCCAGGAGGCTAGGCTCCCCCCTCATTTTCCGGGGCCCCCCCCCCCCCCCCGGGGGATGCCCCCCCCCCCCCCCGAGCTCAGCCCTGTTTCTCCTCTCCTGCAGTGGTGCTGATCGGCGAGTCAGGCGTGGGGAAAACCAATCTGCTGTCCCGGTTCACGCGGAACGAGTTCAGCCATGACAGCCGCACCACCATCGGGGTTGAGTTCTCCACCCGCACAGTCATGCTGGGCACGGCCGCTGTCAAGGCTCAGATCTGGGACACAGCTGGCCTGGAGCGGTACCGAGCCATCACCTCTGCGTGAGCCTGGGGTCGGGGGGCACTGGGGAAGTCGGGGAGTGCCTCCGGAGGAGAGGCCGCGGGGCCATGTGCTCCCTGGGTGGAGCCCAGGACTCCGTGGCCCTGGTGAGCCCCAGGGGCTGTGAGCCCCACGGCCTGAGGCCAGTTACAGTGGTACCAACTGCTAGGGCAACAAGCAGCAGCTGTGGGACCACTTCCCGAGCCTTTGCTATGTGTCCAGGGAGGTATGAGGCACTTTCCATTGAGCATTTGGTGTAATCCTCCAAGTACCATAGGACTAAGATGTTATAAGTAATTCCTGCTTAATACAAGCACCCGAGGCATTGTATAATACAAGCAGGTGGTGTCAGGGGGACCCAGGATGGGGGAGGCTGTGGGATCGAGAGTGGCCCCACTTCTGCTTTGCACTTGGCATCCTTTGCCATTTCACGACACACCTGAAGGGCTGGCCCCCGAGCTACATCTTACTCAGAGGAGGCCGAGGCCACGCCAAACCCTGGCAGCAGCGGGCCAAATGTGAGGAAGGTGGTCTGTGCGTGTGATGGGGGACGGCAGCTGCCGAGGGGCAGCAAGCAGGAGTTCAGGGCTCAGTCACACACACTCTCAGCACTCTTGGACTAGTCACCAGAGCTCTTACGAGCCTCGGCTGACACATCGATAAAACGGGAAGAATCACACAGCACAGTGTGAAGAAGCCCCACCTACTGCCAGTAGGTGGGCCTCCCCCCCC
>NW_027397154.1:781610-781676 GCF_003265705.2 Callorhinus ursinus | reverse complement strand
ACCACCCCGTCCGGCCCTGAGCCTGCCCACCACCACCCCGTCCGCCCTCCAGCCTGCCCACCACCA
>NW_027397154.1:629225-781600 GCF_003265705.2 Callorhinus ursinus | reverse complement strand
ACCACCACCCCGTCCGCCCTCCAGCCTGCCCACCACCACCCCGTCCGGCCCTGAGCCTGCCCACCACCACCCCGTCCGCCCTCCAGCCTGCCCCAGGCGCTCCAGTTCCCGCCGCCCCAGCCCCTGCTCCTGCCCTGGGGCCCCAGCCTGGACTTCCTCCATGGGGCCCCCGACCTGCATCGCTTCTTCCTCGGAGTCTCCCAGCCCTCCTTTTGTCACCCTGTGTCCCTCATCATGTCCCACCACTTGCCCTAAGATTGTCTTTTTGGGCAATTATTTGTTGTTGCCTTTAAGGCAGGCCATTCCATGACGCTCAGAGATCTGGGGTGGGGCAGGTGTGCCCCCCTGACCTTTTCCAGTCATGCTCTCCCCGGGAGGCCTCTGGGGTCAGAGGCAGCAAGATGCAGTGGTTGAGGGTGCAGGCTCTGGTGTCCCATGGCCCAGCCTCACACCCCCTGGCCAGTCCTTTGTTCAGCCTCCCTGTGCTGCTGGGCTTCAGCTTCCTCCTGTGCGAAAAAGGGATCATATTCAAATCTACCTCACAGGTGGTTTCAAGCCTGAAATGAGCTACACATGCCAAGGGGTTAGCACATTGCAAATGTACACAGTAAACATTAGGTAAATATTATTGTGTTTCCTTTCCTGCCAGAAAACAATGGGCTGCTATTCCTGGAGACCTCAGCCCTGGATTCCACTAATGTCGAGCTGGCCTTCGAGACTGTCCTCAAAGGTTAGAGCCCCTGCCTCCATCTGGCAGCCCTATTCCATCCCTGAGGCTCTTGTGGGGGTAGGAATGCAGACAGCCAGCCCTTGCCTACCCCAGATGATTCCTTGGCCCCTGTGTGGGCCCCCAGCCTCCTCAGAGCCTCCCCAGTACCCCCTCCCCACTCTAAGACTGAGGCTTGGGGAAGGAACCAGAAGGCTACTTCTGGCCTCCACTTCCCAGGGAGCTAAACATTAGCCCTTCTCCACCCAGGTAAGTAGAAGGGACGCAGGTGCCCACACTCCACTTCCTCCCAGCAAAGTCTCCTTGAAGTGTGGTCACACCCGT
Organism: Callorhinus ursinus; assembly: GCF_003265705.2. Taxonomy (NCBI): domain Eukaryota; kingdom Metazoa; phylum Chordata; class Mammalia; order Carnivora; family Otariidae; genus Callorhinus; species Callorhinus ursinus. The sequence continues at coordinate 780,549 of NW_027397154.1, read as the reverse complement.
GCTCAGCGAGTCCGCGCCTTGCGTGTAGGGGGCGTGGGCCCTCAGTCCCCTGACCCCGTCACTGCCCTCCGCCCCCCTCAGAGATCTTCAGCAAAGTGTCCAAGCAGAGGCAGAACAGTAGCCGGACCAACGCCATCACTCTGGGCAGTGCCCAGGCTGGGCAGGAGCCGGGCCCTGGCGAGAAGAGGGCCTGCTGCATCAGCCTCTGACCCTAGCTAGCACCCGCCCTGCCCCTGCTGGCTTTTTGGCGCTCCACTCCCACCCCAGCTCCAGGACCTCCCCGCCCTGTGGTTCCACATGTCACAGTGGCCCCATGGAGCTCCAAGGTCTTCCCAACGCCCCCCCACCCCCGTTTCTCTATTACCTGCCGTCCCCCCACCCCAGCCACACAGATTTGGCCTTCAAATAAAGCTGTGTTTTATACCAGTGTCTGGCCAGCCTGCTGCCTCCCATCCGTGCCTCCCCTTCACCTCTGGCCCCTCTGAGCTGGTGTTCCCCTCCCTGCCCCCCATCCTCCCCACCATACCCACTGCCCCCCAGGGCCAGCTGCCTCTGGAGTCCTGTGGTCTGGGGACAGTGCCAAGGGGGAGGGAGGGGCCCACCCTTCCCTCTGCCAACCCCCAGGGCAGGTGGGGGAGGGAGGGCAGCATGGCCAGGAGGGGGTATCTGGAAGGAGAGACAAAGGAAATCACCCTCAGGCACCATCTGGTGCCTAGGGCCCTGGTGCCAAGAACTGAGGTCACTCCAATGCCAGGGGTGGAGGGGAGGAGGCAGGGGGAGGTGTTGGAGAGAAGGGGGAGTCAGGGGCCAGCCCTGTCTATGTGTGCCTGGGAGGTGGGCGGTCCAAGCCTCCTACCCAGTTTTGTGGCCTGAACCCCAGGGGGTGTGGGGTGTAGGGACGGACCGAACCTGGTGGGATGAGTGGGGAAGGTCTCCTGGCACGCAGCCCTGGAGCTGGCTGGCCAGGGCAGGGTCTCCCGCACCAGGCCTGGGCCTGCCCGGCCCCTGCTCTGCCCCTGCTCTGCGGGGCAGGCTGTACCCCCACCCCCACCCCAGGAAGACTAGGTGGTAAATGGGGGGGAAAGGAGGGGACTGAAGGCCTGGAGACTCAAGTAGGGAGCTGTGGAGAGCAGGTGGGAGCCAGCATTTCCTGCGAGGGGGCAGGGCCCCCAGAGTCACACTTGAGAAGACTGGGCCCCCCCCCCCACAACACCCGAGGTGGTCCCCTCCTCACTTGCGCCACGGCAGGTCAGACCCACATGCGGAGAAAGAGGCCAGAGCCTTAATTAATAATACTTTTAATAAAATTAAGTTCTTAATAGCACATTTAATACATTAACCCTCCCCCTTCTTGGTTTCTCTGCATTTTGTGCAACATCACTTTGACTTGATTATTCATGGGTCCGTTTTGTTTCCCGCCTTTATCTTGCTTTTGAAATATTTTTCCTTGGTGGATTTGTACGTGTCTTCACTAGATGCCTCAAATTAAGTCTGACCACAACCCTACTCTACTTTCTACAGTGGAGAGACCATCCCCCTGCCCCAGGGCTGTCTCCCCTCCCACCCTACCCCACCCGCACCCTCCAGCGGGAAAGGGGAAGCCCTCCCCACCCCAGACTCTACCTTCCCAAACTAGCGGGGTTCCTAGGACAAAGAGAGCAGGGGGAATCTCCCTATAGGTGGGGTGAGAAGAGTGCACTGGGGAGAGGGAGCTGCGTTTGGGGCCGAGGGCCGGGGAGGGGCACGACGGAATCTCAGGTGTGAAGATGCAGGCTCCGCGTGCTCCCTGGGACGGGAGGGAGGCTGGCCCGGAGCTAGGGCTGGTAGAAGGCAAGTGCTAGAAAACATTAGGTGATTTCTCACATGCAAAAGCCACGCTCCCCAGTCTTGTGTGGGGAGGGTGATGTGCCCCCAGGCCAGGGCACCCTGGGTGGCCCTTACCCGAGCCCTTAGAGCTGGAGGGGAGCTGAAGCACAGGGCTTGGGGCGGCGTCCCCCCAAGTCCCTGCTGCCCGCCCCCTGCCTTCGCACCCCAGGGGGGCCGTTCTCCCAGGCCTTCAAGGACAGTATCTCCACTGTACCCCGTGGGGGGTGGGGGGCGGGAAGTCATTCTTGGAGTCTAACTTCTGTGAGACAATAAAGCCTGGAGAGCGCAGCGCCGTTGGAAAGAGCCATGACTGAGGTTGTTAATCCCACCACCGCCATGGGGGCCAAAAGCTAAGTGGGACACTGGCTGGGAGAGAGGACAGAGGGCTGACCCCCAGTCCTCGTGAAGCTCTGAGAACGTGGGAGGTGTGTGCGTGTCTGTTTCTAGAATGACCTACCAGGCTCCTGAATCAATCCCTCATGGGGTGGACTGAGGTTACACTTCAAGAAGGACTTCCTCGGGCCTCGGAGAAGCAGGCCCGGGAGGGTCTGAGCTGAGCGGTCTCCACCCTCCCTGAGAGCCCCAAGAGGACACAGCACTTTGGAGTAAGGACTGCTCTGCAGAGACCTGGGGATGGACCGGGTGGCAGGCCCCCAGGGGCGAGGGCACAGGGGAGGGTGCAGGTGAATGCGCTCACCTTCTCCGCTGCCCCGGCCTGGCTCCCGTGTGGTTGAAATGATCAATGTCCATCTTTCAAAGACCCTGGGGACTGAGCCCCTTATCTGTTTGTCCTACAATTTAAAAACCCAAGGATTCTCAGAATCAACCCCAGCAGACTGGAAGCTCCAACCTCAACTAGCAACCTGCTCCCACCCTGGTATCTGGAGATGGGGGATTCCTCACATGCAGGGTGGACTTGACCGCTTCCCTCATCTACTTTCCTTTTCGTTACAACTTTTATACATTCTACTGGACCCAGGGGCCCTCGATGCTACTAAACTTTAAGCTATCTGAATATCATCTACTAAGTAACTAGTAATTCTTTCTTTTTCTCTAGGATTATATGAAATAAATTTGAATTATTATTATTATTATTAATAATTATTATTTTGTAGTATTCTTTTCTTTTAAACCCCTCGGTTTCTTTCTTTTTCTTCTCTCTCTCTCTCTCTCTTTCTCTCTCTCTCATTTTTGGTTAAACAAAACAAAACAAAACAAAACTATTTCTCTTAAATCTTGCACCTCTCTGAGGGTTCCCGCAGGCCTGCTAGGCCTCAGCTCTGGACTTCCCCTCCCCACTCGCCCCCGGGACAGGGCCGGGGAAGGGGGGGCGCAGCCCAGGATCCTCAGTCCGAGCGCGTCTTCCTTTCTTGTTAATCCCTTTCTTTGTTTGGCTCTGCCGGCTCCCCCGAGGGGGAGGGGAGAGGGGAGGGGGCCTATGGGGTGAAACCCAATCTACTAGCGGGGGGGCCCCGAGGGACCAGGTTCCCCCAGCCCCCCCATCTCCACCACATATCCCAGGATGCTCCCCACGAAAAGCAAATGACATTCCTCCCCAAAAAAAAGTGGGGGGAAAAAAGGAACGTAAACCCGAACATATATTAAAAACACTTTTTTTTTTAAGATTTAACTCTGAATACAAATGTATTTTTTTCTTCTTCTCTCCCTACATATATTCTAAACCTTCTAAAGTTTTTTTATTTTTTTAAGGATCACTTTATCATAAAATAAAATATCCTTTTCATATAATAAATTACCTAATAAAAAGTCTTTTTTTCATATTAGCCCAGGTTCTTTGCTACATTTATACGGTAATAAACGCCTTTATTAAAATAGAATATTAAATTATAAAGAACTGTTTTTTTTTTTTTTTTTTTGCTATTTTTGTTTTGTCTCCTCCGTGTGGTGTTCGCCTATCTCGCTCCCTCTCACGCTCTCTCTCTCTGTTTTGTCTCTCACTATGTGTGTTTTGCGTTGGTTTCTAGGTTCGGCTCAGTTTGTAGGGTGGGGCTGAATTTTCCGAGCCCCCTAGCCTAACAGTCTTCTGCCTTTGTGGGTAAGAAGTGGAGAGGGGGAGGGGGATCGACAGACGGACACCCCTTCTTCCCACCCCCCTCCCCACCCCCTCGGCGAGGCGACCGAGGGCGCCCATTTGGTTTGGTTTCTATTGTACAGACATCTCAGGATGGCTCACGTTGGCGGGAAGGAGGGAAGTTGTCACAGACCACTTTCCTGACTGTGACCTCCTTCCTCTCCCCTCCCTGGCTGGTGGTCTGGAGGGGTAGGCTGAGGAGAGGTGAGTGAATTCACAACAGGAGGAAGGAGAGGAGGAAATCCCCCCTGTACCCCCATCCCTGCACCCCCTCTCCATCAGATAGAATGGGACTCCCGAGCGTAAGTGCTCAGAGATCACCCAGAACAGCCCCACCCCACTATATACAAGAATCTCCTGGGACCCCCAGGGACTCCCATCCCCCACCCTCTCCTGGCCCGGCCAGCGGAACCAGGAGGGTGGGAGGCTGGTGGCAGCCCTAGGTGAGCCTTGGGAAGCAGTGGAGGAAGGGTGCTAGGCCTGTTAGCAATACCCGGACCGGACGCCGCTGCACCCTAATCCCGCCTGACCCAGCACTGAGCTCTCTCTGAAGACACAGCCTCTCTCCTCAACCGCCATGGTTGGGACAGAGACTTCATGATTTGCTCGCTAATAGGGGTTTGGGTCAGGTCCAGAGAGGGGGCACAGGGCGTGGGAGCTGCAGGGGAGGGCAGCCTCCTGTCCAGCAGCCTCCCCACCTGCCTCAGGCTCCCTCCTGCCCCTTGAACAGCAGATACGCTACCCTGCCTCTCCTCTGCCTGCAGCCAGAAGATCCAGCCCAAGAATTGTTCCCTAAACACAATGCCCAAAGATGGTAGAGGCAGAGGTTTGACCCTTGATGTACCCCAGTATTAGTCCCCTCCTCAAATTTTCACTGAGAATAGCCTACATTCCATCAAAAATTCGAGGTGTTTCTTTGGAGGAGTGGGGAGGGCCTCCAGATGCCAGAAGAGGAATTAAGGAGGGGGTCATCCAAATGCTCTTCTCCCCTACTTCTCTCCAGGGGGACGGTGAGCCCAAAGCTGGACTAGAAGGGGCAGGAGGGAGGGGGAGAAGAGGCGGAGGAGGACAGAGCCGGGAGTGACAGCCATCAAGGGGAGCAGAGGAGAGCTGGTGGGAAGAGCAAAGGGGTGAGGAGGGCCCAACCGGAAGAAAGCCCGGGAGGAGAGAGAGGCTGAGGGGCAGCCAGAGGGGCCGAGGGGAGCTCCATCTCCAGACCCCTCCACCCAGCTCCGTGGGGAGATGAGCTCTGAGCCCTTTTACGGGTTGACATGGTTCCCCGCCCCCCAACCTCAGGGAATCTGTGCAGACTTCTGAAAGGGCCCCAGCTCCCTTAGACCACTGGAAACCCAGGAGCAGATGCCCAAACAGGCTATGGCGGTGGGGGGGGGGGGTCCCAAGGGTCATGTGAGGAGGTCAAAGGTCAGGGCCAGAGAGGGCTTGAGGATTGGAAAGCGCATCTCTAGATACCGATGGTAATTCTCCCCCTCCCTTTTCCCAATCCCCTCCACCGAGGAAGGGGTAGTGGGACACAGATGGGGGGGTAGACCGAGGGGGTCAGGATGCCTTAAGGGCCACCTCTGGCAAAACAAAAGTTTCTCGTAGCTGCTTCCAGACTGAAGGGTGTGTTGAGGTATCAGAGTTGTAACTCTAGTAAAATTTCCTGCCTGGCCCCCTCCCAACCTTTCCAGGACGGGGTGACCAGAGGCTCTGAAAGTGGCCCACCCCCCACCCCCCCACCCCCGCCACCGTCGCCTCCCCTCCCCCTCCCCATGGATCGAGTGAGTCTCTAAGCACCTTGCCCCCAGATCACTGATTTCCAAAAGGCCCCAGTGGAAAACAGATCCAGGGCGCCACCCCCCCCCCCGCCCCCGCCCCGGGGAGGGAGCCAGGAGGCCGGGGCAGGGCTCTTAGGAGAATATTCGGATGGCTTGCGTGGCCGTGATGTGGCAGACGGGACACTCCGGGTCGGTCCTCTCGCAGATGCGCACTGCACACTCCATGCAGAACAGGTTGTGTCCGCAGGGCACGAGGGCGGCCGTCACCTCGCTCTCGAAGCACACCATGCAGTCCCGCCCGCCGCCGGGGCTCCGCAGGCCGCCCCCCAGTTTGGAGAAGCCCTGCAGCGGCTCTCCCGGCGGGCGTCTGGGCAGTCCAGCCAGCTCAGGCCCCGCCGAGGCAGCAGGAGAGCGGTGCGCCCCCGGTGGCGCGGCGCGGGCCTTGGCGGACGAAGACGACGACGAGGAGGCGGAGGAGAAGAGCACCGAGGTGGGCGCGGCGTTCTCCTGGCCCGCCCAGAGCGGGGGGCTGGTCTCGGCCACGCCGTAGTACACGTCCTGCTTGCCCACGCCGTAGCCCGGGAACAGGTAGCCGCCGTAGCCGAAGTCCCCGCCCTGCTCGCCCAGGCGCGGGGCCTCGAAGCCGGAGTCCACGGCGCACTCGCCGATGCACCCCAGGCTGTTCTGGCGGAAGGTGGAGAGCGGCTTGCAGCCGGGCGGGTGCACCCGCCAGGCCTCCGAGTAGCGGCTGTCCAGGCCGGCGTCGGGGCTCCCCGCCAGGAAGTCGTTCTCGTTGTTGTACTCGAGGATCTTGCCGGTGCGCACCGCGATGTGCGTCTCGATCTCCTCGCGCGCGCGCTCCACGTTCCCTGGCGCACCCGTGATCTCGAACACCGGGTCGCGGTCGCGGCTCGGCGTGATGATGTACGTGTTGGTCTGCTGCTGGATGCGCTTGATGGTTGCCCCCTTGGGGCCCACCACCAGCCCCACCACGCGGTAGGGCACCCGCACGCGGATGGTCACCTGGCCGGGCAGGGCAGGAGCCACGCCAAAGGCAGCGCCTGACTTGTTGCGCGAGGCGCGGATCATGGAGAAGTGCTCGGCCGCCGAGATGATTTCCCGTCGGGCTGTGGCCACGTCCTCCCGCCGCCCGGTCACCATGAACACGGGCTCCTCGCCGCGCACCGGTGTCTTGATGTACGTGTTGGTCTTGGCCCTCAGAGCCTTAATCTTGCAGCCTGGGATGGGGGGGGGGGAGTGGAGAGAGAAGGAAACTCACAGGGCAAGGTCTGCGCTGGGGCCAGTCAGCTCCCGATCGCTACTCAGAGACGCCAGCCGCGGGAGCGAACGCACCCTGCCTCCAACAGTCCGCTCTCGGATCTCCCCAACGTCAACCACAGATTTCCAAATGTGCCAGCCTTTCGTCCGGTTCCATGCAGGCCCCTCCCAATTCAATCACTCCCTGAAACCAGAAAATAACCACTGACCCTCCCAGACAAGCTGCTAACCTCAAATCGACCAACTTCTCCCACCCATGCGTCCTTTCCTCAATTTCTCTACTGATTCCTGGCCACTCACACACTTCCAGATCACTTCATCACACACCCTTCCCTCCCACCGCGAAAGTCTTGTCACTGACCTTGAGCTTTCCACAGATCCCCAACGTACTCAGGAACCCCACAATCTACTCCTGACTTGAGCTCCATTCATTAGAAGTGTCCTCCAGTCTACTCAGGGACCACTGATACCCACATGCTGTATGATCTGTGATCCCCCCCATTAATGTCTCTCAGAGGGCCCCACATTCACAGCAAGTTTGCAGCAACTAGCGGAGTGTGGGAGACCGGGAAGGGTCTGAGAATCAGAGTTTCAAGAGGGAAAGAAGACGTATGAAGATGCAAAGAATGATGTGTGAGGGCCAGCCCCTGACCCCATGGACACTCCGGCCACCCTGTCCGCTGGGGGCAGGAGAGCTGAGCCGGGCTGGGGACTGAGGAGGTGAGCGACCCGGACCCGTGCTCTGAAGCAGGAGTGGGTTACAGCTGGGAGACTGCAGGGAGAGGCAGGACGAGAAAGAAGAAAGCCCAGACAAAGAGAGACAAAGAGGGGGAAGGGGAAGAGAAAAGTCGGGGAGGCTGGCGCGGCCACAGCAGCTCTGAAGGCTACAGCCCTCCGACGGCCGACTGGCCAAGCCTCTCTCCTCCTCTCCCGAGTTCCCTCTCCCTGCCCCTAGCTTCACACACAGCCAGGCTCACCCGCTTTCTCGGGGCGCACATGCTGCATGTGTGAGTCTGCACACACATGGACCTCAGAGCCGTGATGCACTGTGTGCCTTTATCTAAACAATACTTGTGGTGCACACCCGGGTGCACACACGCGCGCGCGCGCGCACACACACACACACGGATGACCGGTGTTCGACCTTTCACACACCCCACTCTCCCACCTCCATCAACCCCGGCCCTCAAAGGGCACATTCCTCTGCACACCCACAACTTTTGCCCTCCGGCACAGGCACACATGTTCACACCTCTCTCCGGGTACACGCTCCCTGTCCCCTTTCTCATCCCCCCACCACATGACCTCTTCCCCCCAAAACCAAGGCCAGCAGTCCTAGCTTTCTGACTCTGCCCCCAGCCCTCCAGCAACAGGCCTGAGGTGAGCTCATTGGCTTCCTCTCCTTCCTTCACTCCAGATGGCTTCTTCTCCAAACCCACCAGATTGGCAGGTGGGAGGATGCAGTGGGTTGGGGGCAGTGCTCCTCACCTTCAAGAGACCTCAGGAAGGAGAATTTGCTCCTCCCTTTTTGTCTTCAGACCTCTTGGCAGTTGAGAAGTCCTACCTGTTGTCAAGCCCACATCCTTGCTGCTTTAATGTCGGTAAATATTTGTCCCAAGTGTGAGGCACAGAGGGGTGAGGAACCATGATTCCTTCCCCTACAACTCTCCACTCCCATGGCCTCTGCTAGGCACCTGGGGGCTGGCTCTAAGTTCTGGGCCCATCAACTTAAGTGAGAGCTGGGTATCTTTGGGGGTTGGGGTTGGGGTTGGGGTGAGGCAGACAGGCTGGGGACAGGAGAGGAAGAAGGAAAGCTAGAGGCCCGGAGGCGCAGAATGGGTGGACCTCATCCTGGGGTTTGGAACCCTGGAGAAGCATCTCTGGAAGGGAAGACCGCAGGGCTTCACCTTTCTAGAGGTCAGAAGGAGGGGTGCTGGCGCTGCAGCAGGGGAGGGGGTTAGACAAGAGGGAGGACTTCCGTGTACTGAAGGACCAAGGGGAGGCTTCTCTTCTCTGAATAGAAGAAATGCCCCCACTTGTCTGAGAGACAGGCCCATCTGCTGAGAGGCAGAAGAATGACTCCATGAAATCCTGGGGCCTCCCAAGACCACCCCCACACGCAAGAAAAGATATCAGTGTCCCCACCCAATTCCAGGGCCCTGGGTCCCTAGTTTCTGGCAACAGGAGGAAATCCAACTTTTTGAACCAGAAATCTCAAGAGATGGAGCGCCCCAGGGGGATGAGGGCTGTGCAGGGGAGTGGCATCTTCCCCTCCTCCATTCTGGATCTCACGGCAAAATGCCCCCAACCCCCAAACACTTGGGGCAGATGAGGTGGGGTGTGCTGTAGGGCCCCCCCCCCGCCCCCACTCGCCTCCCCTCTTCCCCCGCCAGCAGCGGGCCTCCTCCCTCACTCCCCGGCCCGGAAGGCAGCTCTTCTATTGTTCCCCACGGTGGGACAGCTCCTCCCCTGCTCCTCCCCCACCCCACACCTCCCCAGCCCAGCCCCCTTGCAATTTCCAAATCCCGCCCCCCCCACTCCCCTTTGGGAAACCGGGAGAGGGAAGGGTCCCCAAGATCCCGTCTGCTCAATCTGGACCCTCACCAACACTCCCACCCCCGCCCACCCAGGGATGCTGGAGTGGAGGAGGGTGTGGTATCAGACACACTACACCGGATTAATTCTACACCCCCCCCCAACAACACATCCAGACACACGCCCTCCAACCAGATCTCCACGTGAAGGTTTCGCACCCCCAGCATGCCCCCTCCTGCCCTGCCCTACTCTCACACTACCAGAGACCCCTCTCCAGGCCTCTGGCCCCTGGCCGTGGCCAGCCCAGAACAAAAGCCTGAGAGGGAGGAGGACAGGTCCACGCCAGGACGTGGCACTTCGTTGGAGGCACCCCTTCCAAAACCCCAAAGATCATTCAACTTTGGTGTGTGGGTGACCACAGGACTCCCTCCTCCCAGCAGCGCCCCTCCCCACCTCTCCCCTGGGCTGGGACCCTCCCAGGAGCCACACCCCCTTCCATTCCTGCACTCAGCCCAACAAAGAGACAGATACTCAGTCTGGCTTCCCGGGCCAGGTCTCCCCCAAAGTCTGTAACTCCAGCTGTAGGGGGTCCCAGGGGTGCCCCCTCCCCAACCTACTAGCAGATCCCGGAGCAGGGGCTTCTGAGTAACTCTTTGCACATTCCGCCAGTTTTCCTGGCTAGGAGTGGACATCCCCCTCGGACAGCCTCCCAGGATTGGGAGACCGATCCCCTCCCTTTTCCCTCTCTCTATGAGAGGGTATTTCTTTGTCTAAAGGCAGAGCCCTCGGGAAGGAAATATCTGAACAGTCCCGACTGGGGGTAGCAGGGAACTTTGTGGCACTTGGAAATCGGGGTAGGGGGCGGGTCCCCCTTTGTGGGGAAGGGACAGGGCCAGAGGCGGGCAAGGAGAGAGGAAGTGAACTTTCCGTGCCGGGATGGGGTGCCCCCCACTCCAGTCCCTCTCCGCGGCCCCGGCGCCCGCTTACCTTGCCTGCCCACGATCTCGGCCACGTGCTCGGAGGTGGGCACGGGGACACACTCGGTGGTGTTGCTGCTGCCCTTCAGGCGCAGCTCGGCCTCTTTGTAGAGAGCGCAGAGCTTGGCGTCGCTGGCCCCTTTGGGGGCGGTGGGGGGCTGGGGCGTCTGCGCCGCGGGGGCCGCCGGCGGGGCGGCTGGGGGCGCCGCGGGCGGCGGCGGCGGGGCCGGCTGCGGGGGGGCGGCCGGCTGCGCGGGGGCGCCGCCCCCCCCACCTCCCCCGTCCTCGCCCGCCGTGGGGGCGGGGGGCCCCCCCAAACCCAGGAGGCAGAGTTGATCGAGAGCCAGCTGAAGGGCGCGCTCGTCTTCCAGCAGCCCTCGGTCCTTAGCGCTTCCCCCGAAACATCCTAGTTCCCCAAAGCCCCCATTTCTTTCCATTATTCCAGATACCACTAGACTAGGCATGGCGAAACAAAAGCTGGGGGAGAGAGGGAGAGAGGTGGTGGAAGGGAAAAGAGGAGAGAGGAGGGGAGGGGAGAGGAGGGGGGCGTGTGGGGAGGGGGGAACAAAGAACTGGGGAGGGGGGAAGAAAGCGAGATAGAAAGATAGACCCTCCCCCTAAGCCCCCCTCCCCAAACACCCTGTAACCCGATTCCCCTCGCCCCAGCCCCCGGGGTGGGGGTGGGGGGAAAGAGAAGCAAAACCGAGGAAGCAGCTCTCCTTTCCTCTCCGGGGGTGACGGGGGGCGGGGGGCTGCGGGATCTCTGCCCCCACCCCTCCCGCCTCGCACCCGGGCGGCTCTAGACCCCGCCGTCCAGACGCCCCCCTCTGGCTCCCGCACCGAGCCCCGGTCCGGGAGCGGCGCCCAGTGGCCCCCAGTCGAGCCCAGCCCCTTCCAGCGCTCAAACTCTTTTGTTTTAAATGAACTGGATGGAGCAGCATGGAACTGCGGGGGGGGGGGGGCGCCGCGGGGGCGCCCGGGGCATGCCGGGAGTTGTAGTTTCCCGCCCTCGGGGGCGCGAGCTCGGGCTCCTAGCCCCGCGGAGGATGGGGACGTGCCTTCGGTCTCTAGCCCCGCTCGGAGGCAAAGCGGGGGGGGGCGGGGTGGAAGGCGAGGTCCCTAATTTCTCCAAGGGGCGGGCGCGGGGAGACGGAAACGGAGCGGGTTGGAAAAGGCTAACGGAGCGCCCCCTCCGCAGACGGGCTCCCGCCCCCACCCCACCCCACCCCACCCCACCCCACCGCCGTCCCGGCCGGCCCGAGGTCCCCCCTTTCTTATGGTAATGAGGGGGCGAGGGGGCGGGAGCGGCCTGGCCGGGTCGCCGCGGTCCCCTCCCCGGCCTCGCCCCCTCCCCGCGCGCTGCCTCCCCGCCCCTCCCTCCCCCGGAGTCGTCCCGGCTGCGGGCCGCGGGGACAGCCTCCCCGCAGAGCAGACAAAGCCCGCAGCGCGATGCGGGCGCCGCCGGGCCGTGCACGCGGTGGAGGCCAGGATGAGCTGCGGGGCTGGAGGGCGGGACCCCCTGGCAAAAGACGGGGTCCGCTCCCCACCGAGCGGCAGGCCGCCCCCCATGCCCTCCCGCCCCCCAGTCTCGGAGATCTGAGAGGCACCGACTGGGAGGTGAGTTAGTTCTCGTCCTTCCGAGCGGCAGAGGGGAGCTGGCGGGCTGTGGAGGTTGGGCGTGTGGAGGGAGAGGGAGGAAGCGGAGGGCAGGGAGCGGGGAGGCAGGGGGAGTCTTAAAGGCAAGATAGGACTTAACAGTTTCCGGGGAGAACCCCGAGCCCAGGGCACGACAGAAGGAGAGAGGAGAGACGGGGTCGACTCGGGCCCCAAACTTCCTTCAGGCCCGGGCCCCGCAGACGGCTGGGGGTGGGGGGGGTTGTCTGTTCTCTGGCCTCCACCGTCATTCCCCTTGGCCTCACCCACCTCTCCCCCCACTGAAAACCCGTTAATGCAGCTCCTTTGACTCTGGACATTGGGTGAAAGTAAAAGTAAGTTTTTAAGGCGTGAGTTGGGCAGTTGGGTGTTTCTAGAGGGAGTTGGGGGAAGTCGGAGTGTAATGAGCCTCCTCTCCTCCCCTTCCCCCGGCACCTCCAGCCTTTCCTTCGTCACCCTTTTTGTGCCCGGGTCTTTCCCAAGACCAGAGAGGATGGTACTGCAGCTCCAGGCCTCTGGGTTGGGCTTTGAGAAGAACTTCCCAAAAGAATTGTATAAGAATGGGTGGGTGAGCTGCTGTGGCCAGGTGTCCTTTTCTGGAGTGCCTTGGAAACCAAACATCTGACCTGGTTTGTGAGGTAAAGTCCTGCTTGGAGGTGGGCAGCAGAGGGGGTGGCCTCACAGAGCCCGCACCTGTGAGGCCGCGAAGGCTGAGTGGCAAAGCCCAGCTCACTAAGTCGGTGCTTGGAAAGAGTGGGTTTGAGCCCCGATGGGAGGGTGGGGGCCTCAGGAGGGGTTGGCACACTGCAGGGCTGCTGCTCAGCAGAAGGTCTAGGGGAGGGGAGCCCCGGCGAGGAACCCGTGGGGGGCCCCAGAGTGGGGCAGGGGTGCCCCCTGGATGGAGGAGTCCATGTAACATTAACAAGCTTTGTGGCTTGAGTGGGAGAGGGGGTGGAGAGGTGGGCTCTTGTCCCCCGTCTTCTGCCCCAGGAACACGGACTGGGGGGAACCTGTGCCACTGGGGCCTGGGGGCTCTTGCAGGGGGAGGCTCCTACTCTGTGGCCCAGGTGACTAGTTTTCACCTTAAGTAGCACACAGTTGCATAGGACTTACTGCGAGCCAGGCGTTCTTGTCACCAGCTGGTCTTAGCCTTCCTGTGCCCACCAAAATGAGATTCCCCCTTGACACCCACCCCTGAATTTGCCCTGCTTCCCCTTTCCTCCCCACTAAGCTAATTAAAGCGGGAGGTTAATGACCAAAGGAGCCTTGGGGATTTGGCCAGGGTGGAAAACAAAGGGCAGAAACAAGTGTGAGTGAGTGGGGAGGGGCACAGCAGCTGCATGGGAAGGGGGAGGTTAAGAAATAGGACAGGGAGGCCGAGGTCCCTGCTGGACCCACCTCCCAGACCCAACAAAGACAAATCAGCCCCCTGGGTGTGTTCATGCACCATGTCCATGCTTGGGGTCCCGCTAGGGCTCCAAATGCCCAAGCTGGGAGAGGCGAGCGTGAAGGTGTGCACCTGGAGGGCAGGCTGGGGGTGTGTGGGTGCACTCGGGTCTGTGGCAGCGGCATGCACGCTTGTGTATATGCCTGCAGAGCGTATGGGCCATGTCCCCCCAGGGTGGGGACTGCCAGACTGCCAGGTGGCAGAGGAGCCCAGGAGCGGGCGCTTAGGGAGCCAGGCTCCATGGGACGGGGTTTCCATGAGTCCTTCCCTGCCTCCCCCGGAGGCTGCTGGCCTCCTTTGTTCAGGGGATCCCTTCCTCCGCTGACACTCGTGTTGGCCAAGCTAGGTTCCTGCCCACGGGCCCTCCTCTTCCTCCCTCCACCTGCCTGCCCGATCCGGAATTAAGGCCGAGGGCCTGACTTACGCAGTTTTGCTCGGAAAGAGATGGCTGTGCCCACCCCACGCCACCCCTCACTGTCTGCCTTGCGACCAGAAAGGTGTGTGGGTGGCATATCTCTCCACTTCAGGACCGTGGGGGACGGGACTGTCTTTCCTTTGTCATCCTCCTCCACCCCAGCCTCCCGGTGCCGAGCACACAGCCCTGCCCAGAGCTGAAGCTCAGTAAGGGCGTGTTGACTTAGCTGCACAGGCGATGCTTCATGCTGTCTGAGACAGAAGCAGGCCTCTGGGGGCACACATGCTGCTTGCTGGTTCTTACCCTCGGGCAATGATTTCCTGCTGAGCCTCGACTTCCTCATCTCTGAAATGGAAAACTAAGTCGCTAGCACAGTGCCTGTCTCCTCTTAGGCCTTCAGTCAGTGTTAGTGCTCTGGCCCTGGTTGCTCTCTCCTTGCAGGACTTTAGCTAAATTGTGGCCCTCGATAATTCATTTCCATTCATTCATTCTCTCAGGCACTGGAGGAGACCCCGACCCACCATGGGTCACTTGAAGCCAGTTCTAGATCTGGCCTTGCAGGGAAAAGACGATCCCAAACAACTAGCACGTAATTCCAAAAATAATTCCTGGTGAGGACTGGAATGCAGGCAAACTCTGTCTGTCTGGCGTGTGAGTGCACACACGGGCCAGCCTCCGAGCCTCAGGCCCAAGGAACAAAGGACCCCGTGGAGTTGTTGCGTCGGCTCTATGTGCAGTGCGTGTGTACGTGCAGGTGTATCTGTGTGCAAGTGTGTGTGTCTGCCTGTCCACACGGGCGTGAACACAGAACACAGCGTTCGTGTGGAGGCTGCAGGACAAGAACAGGTTGGGTGACCCAGACCGTGCTTGTGTGTGTGGAGCTGTGCACCTTCTCTTTTCTGAGCAAACCTTTTATCATCATCTATGCAAGTACCAAGGGAGGGGGCACACACCTAGCACAGACCCCCTAGGGAGGGAGGGGCCACAGGACGCTGTCACCAAAGCTGCCCCACAGCGCTGGCTGGCCCTAACGGAGGGCATCCTAGCATGGGCATCCTAGCGTCTCCCCTCCGCTCCATCTGTCCAAGGCGGCGGGGCCTCCTCTCCTACGTGTTACAGGGTCTCTCTTTTCTCGTCTGAGTACCCCTCCCTAGGGGAAGTCCACTCAGCTATCTAAACACCGTGTTTCCTGCCCAGAGTGCAGCCGGTTTGCTCTCTGTTGCTGAAACACACGAACTCATTAATTTCAGTCAATGAGAATGTATTAAGTAAAATTCTGTAGGACACACAAAAGAAATATCAGATTTGATCTCTGTCCTCAGCAAGACACAGAAACTAGCCTATGTGACCCAGAGAATGTGGCCAAATAGGATTAGGCGTGAGGGCAAAACGGTCAGTGGGACTTGGAGGCTACAGAGATGCAGGAGCGAGGAGGCCGCTACAGATCCTCCCACTGTTGTGGACCCGTCACCAAGGGGTCTGAAGCCTGGTCTGAGGTTTGGACCTGGACAGACGCCTCTGCCCTTCCCCTGGGCCCACTCCAGCACCCCACCCCCAGCGGGTCCCCATGCACTCTCTGATTTCCCTCGGGAGAGCAGCTCAGAGGGGCTGGGGTGGAGCCAGGGTCCCCCAGGACAGCTGGCTGACAGGGCCCCTCTGGGACTCAGGGCTGGACCCTGGCGTCCGGGAGGCGGGTGATACCGGAGCTGTGACAGTTGGTCCCCAGATTCCTCACCCAGTGGCGCCAGCTCTGGTTTCGGGCTGGGGAGCGGGAGGGGCACCTGGTGCCAGCCCGGGCCGGGTGCTCTCTTGGGGCAGGGAGGTGGAGGCCGTAAACATGCCCTTGCTAGGTTATCGAGGAGGGACTTTTCCAGCACCCTCTCCATGCCAGGCACGGAGCTAGAGACCAAAGGGGACACTGACGTGTAAGACACAGCCCAGCACAGGTGAATTAGCAGATGCAAACCACGTGCTGGTTGCAGAGAATGTCATTGGTGGAACAGAATTTGAATGAATGAATGAATGAATGGGCTTCGAACACGTTCATCAGTTACCTAATGGCCTCATTTTACAGAGAAGGAGGACCCAGGTCCTGTGACTCTCTTATGCTTTCTGTTCCATCATGCGGTCTTTTTTAGGAAAGGGAAGAGGAAGTCAGAGACAGGGGTGGAAAAGGACTCGCCATTTCCTGAGTGCCTGTTGACCGCCAGGCTCTCTTGTTGGCCTTTACAGACGTGATCTCATTTCATCCTCTTCACAACTCCGTGAGGCCGGAAATGCCACCTCTGCCTCACATTAGGGACCTATGGCTCAGAGAGGTTAAGGAACTAGCTCAGGTCACACAGCTGGTCAGCAGACCCTCCGGTGTTGGGAGCTAGATCAATCAGACCGCCTAGCTTAGGACCCCAGAGGGAAAACGGTGACACCCAGCGAGCGCCTGGAGGCAGGGAGTGATCCCTGAAGCTGGAGCAGTTTGGAGAGGCTTCTGGGATGGAGTGCATCTGGAGTCCCTGAAGGATGAGTGGGGTTACTGCGAAGGGAGAGGACTGGAGGGACCACCGGAGGTTGGTGCCAGAGGTGCCCAGGGAGGCCTGCTGGTGGGGCAGGTGGTCAGCTGGCCTGGATCCTGAGGAGCGGGGCTCAGGTGGAGGACCAGCGTCTTTGAGCCTCGACCACGAGGTGGCGCTGCAGGCCGACTGCCGGGAGCGGCTCCAGTCCAGACTGGACACTAGGGCCCAGATGTTTCTTCCCCGCCTGCCAGGGCTCCATGCCCAGCCCTGCCTCCTCAGGGGTCACCTGGAGCTTCCACCTCGCCCTTTGCGGGCAGGGCACCGATGCACGGGAGACCCGTCTGTTCCTGACTCCAGGTGAAAACCCCGGTGCCTGAGGCCGGGCATGCCCGTGGTCACACCAGCTGCCCCGGTCATCCTGAGTCCCCTCCAGTTGCTTAAAACTGGCTACGTGTCCAGCTGCCCTCCCGAGTCCCTGGGAGACACTGTTCAAGAGACGGGCTAAGGAAACCGACATTTGACTACAACTGACCTGGGTCTGAAGGGGAGTGACGGTAGTAAGACGTACCCAATAAGGAGTTAACTGTTTTTATCCAGTTAATCTATGCTGAACACTTGCTGTGTCAGGCACTGTTGTAGGCTCTAGAGATACAGCACTGAACAGGGCAGGTGACGATACCTCCGTGGAGCTGGTATTCTGGGGGGGGTGGGGACACAGGCCGTAGACGGGGACACCCTGTAAGTTCTGGTGGTGGTGGTCGCTGTGAAGACAAAGAAAGCCGGATGTGGGGTAGAAAGGCGTGAGGTGGTGCGCCCTTCCCCCGCCCCCATCCTCTGCCCACGTCCTCCAGCCTTCCCCCAGCAGTCCCCAAGGGGGAAACAGGAGCCCTGGGCTGGGCGGACTGGGTCTGCCACCGAAGCCCGGACCTGCTCCTCCCCGAGCTCCCTGCTTCCGGTAGATGGCATCCCACCCACCTGGTGGTTCAAGCCGGGAATCTGGAATCGGCATGATTCCTGCCTTCCCCTAACTTCCTCCCACCCAGCCCATCAGCCAGACCTCCCGGCTACACCTCTGGACACTTCCCAAACCCATCGGCTTCCTGCCCCTTGCTGCTACCCTCCTGATGAAGCTGGCAGCGTCCCCGGCCTGCAGCCGCCTCCACTCCTGCCTGCTCTCCCCACAGCTCCATTCCGCACCATGGCCAGAGAGGTCGTTTTAAAAACGAATCGGATCATGAAACTCCCCTTCTTAAAACCCTGCATTAGCTCCCCACTGCCATTAGATTGGAGACCAAACTCCTCCGTGTGGTTTAGAATGCCCTTCCGCTCTGGCCCTGCCCACCTGTCCCGCTGGCTCTGCCCTCCCACCTCTTCTCCGCTCCAGCCACCCGGGCCTTCCTTCAGGGCTTCGAGCACACCCTGTCCTGCTCAGCATCCAGCTGCGGCCTGCGCTGCCCCATCTGCGGCTCCCTGGCCCTTCGCCTGCCTACCGCTGGTTCATGTCGCAGGACTCAACCTCAATGTCAGTTTCCCTGGGAAATCTCCCTTACCGTTCACTACCCTGTATTATAACCGTCTGTTTACGTTTCTGTCTCCGCAGTCCACTGGGCGCTCCTTGAGCACAGGGACTGGATCTAGCCCACTCGGGCTTCCCCAGCTCCAGGCCCAGCGCCCGGCACACAGGAGGTGCCCGGTCAGTGTCTGCTGTTGGAAGCTGGGCATGCTCATTCATACGCCCCGCCAGCCGGCCAGCCCCACCAAATATTCAACTTGTCCCTCTGCTTTTCCATCTCAACTGCCACTCTCCACACCCAGCTCCATCTCTCTCCTCCCCTCACCAGCCCCACACTGGGGCCCTCACAGCCCTCCCTCCCTGGTCTCCAAAGGGGTGCTGTCTGCCTGGGCTTGGCATGGACTCTCACCGCTCCTGCTCTCTGGCACCTGGTCCGGAGCTCAGGCACAGCAGAAACGCAGGAATGCGCTGACCGCTGTGACCTCTGGCCCAGAAGGGACCTCTATGCCGTAACCGCCCTCGGTCACTCGCACACAGTAGCCGTGAGAGTGCCAGGTGCCCATGGGTCCTGTGCTTCTGCCAGGCCCTGTCCAGCCCCTGCGCCCTTGTGGCTGCTATTCTCTGTGCCTCGAGCGCTGTTTCCCCGACTCGCCCTTCAGAGCCGAGCTCAGGAGCCGTGTCCTCTAGGACATCTTCCTGCCCATGCTGACCACACCGGTGGACCCCTCCTTCAGCACCTGGTCAGCGTGGAGCTCTGTCAAAGCCCGTTTACGTGTTCTGGGGGCAGCAGAGCCTGAACCCCCAGGCCAGGATGTGTCTCTCCAAAGCAGGGGAGGCACCCGGTAAAGGTTTGTTGAGTGAATGACTGAGTGAATGAAAGGAAGAACATTACTTTATGAGACTGAACAAGTCAGCGTCTATCGTTGGGCCTCAGTTTCCTTTTCTGTAAAGTGGGGGCAGGAGAGCGTAGAAGGATGAGGTGCTCATTCATGTTTATCAAAGCCCGGGTTTGCGGCCACTGCCGGTTCCCACGGTGTAAGGTCCGTCGCCGCGGCTGACTTCGGTGTGGACGGTGGGCTAGTGGGGCCAAGCCACCTGCAGCTCAGCACCTCAGGCGACGGGCTTCGGGCCCGGCGCCTCCACAGCACTCTCTAGCTCCAGCGTCCTTGCACAAGGGCCCCTGTCAGGAGCCCGGGGGTGCTCAGACTGCTCCCCACTCTCACTGGATCCCCAGCACCCCCGGTCACCTCTTGTGTCCAGCCCAAGGTGTGGAGAGTGACCCCCAGCCCCCAGCCTTCGCAGACCCCTCCGGGCCAGGCCCTGACAGCAGACTACTCTGCTGTCCCCGGGCTTCTGTGCCCCCTCCTTCCCACCCGCACTGACCGGGGCTGCTGCCACTTGGGCACTGTGTCCAGTCTCAGTTTTTCTCCTGTGTGACCCCTGACCTCTGACCCTGCCGGTCCCGTCCACCTTCTCCAAACTCTTTACTCCCTCCCTGGCTGCTCCTTTTCCGGCTCTCCTCCAGTGTCACAGGCCGGAGGCTCCCATGGGGCCGTCCCCTCCTCTGTCACACACTTCTGTTGCGGCGGAAGCCAGGCGTGGCTGTCCTCCAGCCTGGGCGGCGGGCGGTGCTCCTTCCTACCACCTGCCGGCCCCCTGCAAATTCCTTCGCTCCCTGAACCTGTTTCGCCATCTATAAAATGAAGATAATAGCCGCAATTACCTGTCGGGATTGTTGTGTGATCAGTGGGAAGAGGCGTGTAAACTCACAGGCGCCGGTGCACACAGCAAGTGCTTAATAAGTGTTCGACTCACCTCCGTCTTCCCTTCCTCCGGGAGGCCTGCTCCAGAGTTGCGGGCTGGCTGCGGTGCTGGTTCCCTGGCCCCTGGCATCCTGAGCTGCCCGCCCCCCCCCCTCGCAGTTCCGCCGCTTGCTCTGCGAGGGCCCCAGCCCTTTGGGGCACAGGTGCAGAATACACGCGCAGGAGCGGGCGGAGGAGGGGGGACTGGCCGCCCTGAGAGGGAGGACTAGCCCCACCCCCCCAGCAGGGGCCCGCCCACCAGTCGCGAGGCCAGCAGGTGGCGCCAGCGCCCACGGGGCTCGGCCCCTGGCCACCTCCCTGCCCCGGCAGAAGTGCCCGCTGGGAGGGGCGGACGGGTCCTCAGGCTGACTGGCAGGGACAGATGTTTCCATAGGGGTGCCCAGCCTAACTTGGCGGGAAGGCAGTGAGGGCTGCTGGGGAAGGGGCCTGGCTGAGGGGCTCGGGGCACAGAGCTTGGAGCGGCCGTGAAACAGCAGGCCATTCAGTGAGTCAGAAGCTGAGATCCAGGAACCAGACCCGCCGTGGGGGACAATGTGGTGAAATCAATCAGTGAGAGGGCGGGGAGGCCCGGTTTCTAGGGCAATGAGTGTTTGTGGCAAGCTGGGGACTCCTGGGTCCCCAGACCTGTGAGCAGTGATTCACCACAGGAAGGGGAAGGTTTCGGAAGCACTGGGTGCTGCAGTGGCCCGGATGCCCTGTGGCTCCTTCTCAGTGCTCAGCACACGCTGCCCCGAGAGCCGAGTGCTCCCCCGGGAGCCGAGTGCTCCCCCGGGAGCCGCAGCCTCTGCCGGACGCCCGGTGGCGAACTGAGCACCCCCCCCCGGCCCCCCGACAAGGGGCAGGCCCCCTGCTCCTCACTGCACTTGCACAAGGCCCTCTGGGATTACTGTTACTCCATTTTCCAGAAAAGGCGACAGTCGCTCTGGCCAGGACGGTATGAGCAGGACGTGAGTGGCAGGGCCAGGCCTGGAACCCAGGCGAGACCCAGGAGGCAGAAAGAGAAGAGCAGGGGTGTGGAAGCCAGGGTGCGGCCAAGACCCCGGACCAGATGGGGAGGGGCCTTCCATCGCCCTCGGCCTCCCTGCCTGCCCTGCCCCACGTGAGCCCAGCACGGACAAGGACGGCGGCTGGCACCGTGCCTGATGTGGGCCAGAGACTGGGCCTCAGCCTCCCTCCCTCCCTCTCCTCCAAGCCCAAGAAAGCAGTCCAGCCGCATTCCCCATCACTCTCCCTGTCCCCTGGTCCTGGGGGCAGGAGAGTGTGTGTTGGGGGGGGGGTCGTCATATCTGCCCCTCATTCCCCACTCTCGGCCCCTGCTAGAGCCTGGGAGTTCCCGTCTCTCTGCTGCTGGCAGCACAGTTTTGTTCTTTTTTTTTTTTTTTTTAAATTTTTTACCTCGTTTCTCCATAACTTCTTGGGATTATTATTATTATTTTTTACAGATTTATTTATTTATTTTGAGAGAGTGAGAATGAGAGAGAGAGAGACAGAGCACATGAGAGGGGGGAGGGTCAGAGGGAGAAGCAGGCTCCCCGCTGAGCGGGGAGCCCGACGCGGGACTCGATCCCGGGACTCCAGGACCATGACCCGAGCCGAAGGCAGTCGCTCAACCAACTGAGCCACCCAGGCGCCCATCACAGTTTTGTTCTTCATAAGCCATGGGGCCCCCACAAATTCAGTATGAAGGGGGTATCCCCTCCCACCCCCAGGCCCTTGGTGATGGCACGCAAGAGGGAAAGCCAGCCCATCTCTTCCCCTGCAGCGGAAGGGACAGATGTGGGAAGGGCCTTGGGACTCTTCCAATCCAGTCCTCCTCTCATCTTGCACGAAGAAAACCGAAGCCCATAGAAGGAGAGCAAGTTTTCCGAGGTCGCAGAGTGAATTAGTGGAAGAGAAAACTAGATCCCCCAACACCTGACTCTACATTCTGTGATCCCAGGAAGAATATTCTTGAATTTGGCACTGGGTTCTCAGAACGGAGTCGGGTGGATGAATGAACAGAGGGAGAGAGCAGATGAGCTGGGATAACCGAGTGTGGTGTGGCACGTGGGAAGAATGTGCACAATTCATGCCCCACCTGTCTACCATGTGACCTCAGGAATGGTGGAGGTGAGGTCGTCAGAGAGACCACATTTGTCAGGGGTTGTCAGGGGTGTCAACATCTGGGGTCAGTGAGGACTGTGTGATCTCGGGCACATCACTCACCCTCTCTGAGCCCCAGAGCTAACCCACCTCCAGGGTTGCAGGGAGGATGGATAAGAGGGCAGGCAAGTACGTATGAATTACAGGGTGACATGAATGTTCTTGGCTGCCAGGGAAGGCAAGTCATGTCCTGTGGGCCTGGGAAACAGAGCTGCCCTGCGGTGCAGAGGTCAGGGAGAAGCCAGGTGCTGATCCTTGACCCTCGCGAGAGCAAGGAAGAAGTATGAATTTTTGCTGTGTTCCATAGGAACAGCAATCCCCTCCCTTGGGGATGGGGGTGGGTGGACAGCAGGTTGCTGCAGACCCCGGGGGGTGCCCAGAGGCTGTGGGAAGCTGAGCACTAATTAGCTCTCCCTCCCTAATTGGACTTAATTGCCTCCTTGTGATCAGCAATTAGGAGGCTGCATCGCTTAGCACAGGGAGGGTGACACCTCAGCAGGGATTGGTCAGGGCTCCCCTTCTGGAAGGGAGGGAGGCAGGCGGCCCCCTAGGGAAGTTGCCCCATGCCAGCCCCTTCTGCCCCTGTGAGCCTAGGGCCAGGAGCTTCAGGGTCTCTCATCTGGACTGTGGCTTCTCTGGCCTGTTTCCCCACTCTCAGGGGCTGTCTGATTTTTCTGCCCAGAGGAGACGTGGGATCTGGGCCCGGACCCACCCCTGGCTCCTGTGCAACTTTGGGGTGGACAGCTATGGGGTCAAGGTTGGAGGTATGGGCTTGGAAGCCAGGTCTCTGGAGTTTGAATTCTAGCTCCACCACTTACCATGTGACCTTGGACCCATTGTACTTTGTTTTCTGACCTTGAAAATGGAGCTGATGGGGCGCCTGGCTGGCAAGTCGGTAGAGTATGCAACTCTTGATCTCGGGTCATGAGTTCAAGCCCCACTTTGGGTGTAGAGATTACTTAAAAATAAAATCTTTTTATTTTTTAGTTTTTTATTTGAAAAAAAGATTTATTTATTTGAGAGAGAGAGCACAAGCCGGGGGGTGCGGTGGTGGAAGGGCAGAGGGGGAGGGAGAAGCAGGCTCCCCGCTGAGCAGGGAGCCCGATGCGATGCGGGGCTCCGTTCCAGGACCACGGGATCATGACCCGAGCTGAAGTCAGACACTTAACTGACGGAGCCACCCAGGCGCCCCCAAAAGAAAATCTTTAGAAAATAGAATAAAATAAAATAAAATGGAGCTGATAATAACCATCCCTCCCTCGAAGGGTAACTCTGAGGAGCGGGTGGATAGCGGACCCGTGCCGCTGCGAGCACTCAGTGTTAGCGGTTGTTATAATACCCCCCCTCCAGACCTCAGCTTCCTCAGCTGTAAGATGGCAGACTAAAAATGCCTGGGTCCCACCCCAGACCAAGCACGGAATCAAAATATCTGAGACTTTGGGCTTGGTGGTTTTGAAAGCCCCGTCTCCCGAGTGATTGTGACGCCCAGTGAGGCTTGAGACCACTGGATGGAAGGGTCCCTCCCAGTCCTGACCCCTGAACCCTCTAAAGCACGCGCCCCGAGGCCCCCTGCCCGGCAGCAGCGCAGGACCCGGCAGCTGCCTGGCCCTGGGTCACCACCGGGCGCCATGGGAAGCAGGTCCCTCTCTCTCACTTGCACAGAGTCCTCCATAAACTGAGAATAATGACCCCGCTGTGTTCGCCTCCAAGGGCTGCCTGGGGATAATGTTTCACTGGTGATAGAGCTCACTATAAAGGTAGGCAGTTATATTGTTCCTTCCGCAATACACATGTATTGAGGGCCTAGCGTGTACCCCATGTCCTTTAAGAGGTGACTGCTGAATTATTAGCTCTTGGAGAGATGGGGCTGAGCCGTCAGACAAGTCAGGTTCTTGGGCCCACTTCTTTGGTTAGCTCCAGCTTGGAATCAAAGTAGCCAACGAATGGAAAGAAGCTAGGGCGGGCCCTGACACCGCGAGGGCTCTGTAAACGGGAGCCCAGAGCCACGGGGCTGGGTGCGGAGGCGGCCTAGCTAGCTAGCTGCCCAGCCAGAGCTCCTCCGAAGGGAGGCGTGAGGGTGCGTGGTGGAGAGTGGGTGTGTGGAAAAAGCAGAGAGGCTGAGCACTTTGAGGGAGCTGGTTCAGGAGTTGCTCGGCTCAACTGTGGGTGGAGCCCTGGCCTGGCCAGCGCTCCAGGCACTGTGCATGTGTGCGTGCGTGTGTGCCTGTGTGTGTGTGTGTGTGTGCCTGTGGGGGGGGAGGGGGGGCCCATACAGCTTCCCCTCAAGGAGGTCCCCTAATCAGGGGCAGAGACAGGCGCCCACAGACTGTGGCACTCTGTGTGACAAGAGATGCTGGGGGGGGCGCCTGGGTGGCTCAGTTGGTTGAACGACTGCCTTCGGCCCAGGTCATGCCGGGATCGAGTCCCGCGTCGGGCTCCCTGCTCGGCGGGGAGTCTGCTCCTCCCTCTGGCCCTCCCCCCTCTCATGTGCTCTCTCTCTCAAGTAAATAAATAAATAAATCTTTAAAAAAAAAGAGAGAAAGAGAGAGATGCTGGGGCCTTAGCGGGGACACCCAGCCCAGCCTCAGTGGTACTTTCAGCTGCGCCGGGAGGGTGAGGAGGGGTTGGCCAGAGGGCTAGGCATGTGCCACGTTCAGGCAGACTAGTCCGGAAGAACAGAGAGATCACAATTGCTGGGATCCAGAAGGCAGCACCGGACGCCCAGGGATCCAGAAGGCAGCACCGGACGCCCAGGGCCTTGACGGCCTTTAAACCCGGGCCACAGAGTTTGGACTTCCTCCCCAGGACTGTGGGGCCACACTGTTAGTTTGAAGTCTTGTGGAAACATGCCAAGGTTTACATTTTGGACAGATGGCAGGAGAAAGGGTCACAGAGGCAAGGGTGGAGGCAGGGAGACTGGCTTGGGGGCTCCAGCAGTTCCCCAGGTTGGAGAGAGATTCCAGAGGTAGGGTCCACAGGCCGTGGGGGTTCGCTGGCCAAGAGAGACATGAAGACCTCTGTCCAGTACCCGCAGCCAGGGGGATGGCGAGTGGGGAAACCCCGGGCCCGCCCCTGGAGTGGGGATGCTTGGAGGGAAGGGCCCAGGGCCAGCCTCTCAGTTTCCCTGGCCTTCCAGGGACACACACACACCGGGCATCCCTGGCCCGGAGACACCCTGTCAGGGCGGGTCTACCTGGATCTTCCCCAGGCCACAGGGCCGGGAGCTCACGGGAGCTCCACTCCCTCCTCCCAGCCTCTGGCCTGAGTGGTGGCCCCAGGAATGGGTTCCAAAGGGGAGGCCAGAAGAAAGCTCTCTGAGCGTGGGGCACCCGGGGCCATAGGGCAGTTTGGCTGCAGGGCTGCGAACGGCTCCCCTTTCCGCTTGAATTGTACCCCACCCCAGGGCTTCCAGCAGATGGTCCCTGCACCCTGGCCCCAGCCGCTCTCTGCGCAGCCCCTCCTGGAGCACCTCTCTGCTTCCTCAGCCTGCTCTTTGCCCTCCCTCATTAAACTCGGTTTCTGGGAGAATATGATTTGAATTAACTCCCAGGAGAAAAATCACAGAAACCAGGAAAGGGGGGGCCATGTGGAGGGGGCAGTGAGTCATGTTTCCATGTGTATTTTTCAAACTTTCCAGTGGGACTTTGGGAACCAACACCCTTTTGGTTACCAGCTTGGACCTGGTCGTCCAGGGGTTCCTGGTTCTGTGTCTGGAGGTCTTGCCTCCACAGTAGGCTTCATTTCCCGGGACCCCTGCCCCCTCCCCTGCTGGCCTGTGTGTCTCTGAGGGGCTCAGAGAAGTCCCTCCTGGGGGCAGCTTCAGTTTGTCCTCTGCTGTCATTGCACGGTGAAAGCCCTGCATGTACCCCATTTCAGGGTGGACCCATGGGGCCTGCAGCCACTCTGGCCAACCCTCTGACCCTCGAGAAGGACCATCCCCACCAGGGAGCCTGGGCTCCAGGAACGGCCTCTCTGCCTCAGCAGCTTCCTCTCTGTGCCCTTCCTTCCTGCTTCTGTACCCCGCTTTCCATGAGGGCCTGTGGCTCAGTGTGAGGACCCACCAACTCCCAGGGAGAAGCCTGCAAAGCAGAGACCTCACCCCAAGGAGGTGGGTAAGAAAGAGAATCTACTGCGTGTCTGTCCTGTGCCCTGGGAAGGGGTGTCAGAATTCCCGTTCTGCACACGGACACCCAAGCTCAGCCACGACCAGTCCCCCACCCGCACCCCACCCCCCGTGCAGGTCCTGAGCCCTCCCAGCCTCCCTGAAAGCACCCGTCTGCTTCCTGGGGGTCCTGGACTAGCTGTCCGTCTCCCCTCTCCCCTCCAGGCTTCTGACTAATCCTTCCTGGCACAGCTGCATATCCTGCCCCCGCGGTGCCCATGCCAGCAACAGCCCACAGCACATGGGCCACATCTGGCTTCCTTTGAGCATATCTTCCTCTCCTTTGTCCCTCCCCCTTCTCTGCCCAGGGCCCTGAGCAGGGAGTGCCCCCGACGACCCCTCTTTTCTGTCCTGCCCCTGCACGGTCTCTGACAAACTCACTCCTTCCCCTTCTGTCCACCTCCGCACCCTCTCCAAGCCTCCAGCCCCAGACATCTGGACTCCGTCCTTCAGTAACCCCTCCCTCACCGGATCCTGACTCCTTAGACCGACCACCCCCCCCTTTCTAGCCCCCCTGAGTAGCCGATTGGAAAGGGGGCCTTTTGCAAGGTTGGAGCCCCCAGAGTTGTCCCACGGTGGGGGAAGACCTGGCAGCCTGGGGATTCAATTCCCCCTAGCCTAGTGCCGCCCCCCCCAGTTGCCAGCTGGGGCGGGGGGTGGATAGAGGTGACCCCAAGGTATGCGTGCATGGAGGGGTTGGACTGAGCCCGGGCTGGGGTGGCGGGGGGAGGGCTGAGGGGAGCGGTTTGGCTCACTCTCTCCAAGCTATCTTTTGTGAGGGAGAAGGAGGAGCCTGAAAGGCCCTCCAGCTACTGGCCTCCCTCCTCCTTCCTCCTTGCTTAGCAACCCTTGTTGCTGGGTAAATATTTGCCCCACCAGGATCTGGGGCTGGAGCGCGGGTGTCAGCCCGTGCAGCTGCCCCCCTCCTCAATTCCTGGGCCTCTCCTCTGTCCAGCTCCCCTCTCCAAAGCCCCCTGGCCTGGACTCAACGTGTGACCCCCTACTGCCTTGTCTCAAGGCTCCGTTCCTCCTCCCTCATGGTAGACCTCCTCCCCAACCTCCTCCCTTCACCCACTCTGACCTCTCCCTACAACCCCACTTGCCCTCTGTGCTCACCTCCTCAGTCCATCTTCCACCCCTGATACCTGGGTGAGACCCCACCCCTGAGCTAGACAGGTCCCCACCGCATCCTACTGGGAGCCCAGACTGGCTTTGCCTTCTGCTACATCTTGGTGCTGAGTCCCAGGACCTCACTTCTCTGCTTCAAGAGGAAATGCGGCCCCACCCCTAAGCCTCAGCTCAGCTCCCTGAAGCTCCAAGGGGAGAGAGGAGTAGGGATGTGGGATGTTTTGATGAATACCTGTCCATCCTCCATCCACCATCCCCAGGAAGCTCCTCTTCAGGAAGCCAGCATCATTTGCACCTCCTCTGGGGGTAGGATTGAGGGAACCATGGCCAAGAGGAAACAGATGCCCCCTCAGCCCCTCCCTGGGCAGCCTGATAGAGTGCTCCAGCCTCAGCCTGTGCATCCTGTGTCCCCCCCCCCCCCCCCGGCAGGCCCCTCCTCCAGTGGTTTCCCCATCCCCTGTCCCTGTGATGATGAACCCTGCTGGGGTCCAGGGTCAAAATGAGGCTGGCTCTCAGGGTGCCCCCCGAAGCTCCGCTTACTGGGCATATAGAGACTAGTGCATTGCTCTGGGGCAGGCCTGTGGGCTGGCTTAGGGAGAGTACCACAGGGGAATCTGGGCAGTCGGACCCAGGCAGGTCTAGAACAGAGCCGTTGGCCTGCATGCTGCCCTAAGACTCCTCCCAGCTCCGAAGTTCTGGCTTCTAGGGAATGAGTGATCACGGTGGCCCAAGACAGTCACTTCGCATTCCCCAGGGGCCCTCCTGGAGCTCCTGATCTCAGGCCCATCCACCAACCCCATCTGCACCCTGCCACTTCTCCAGAAAGTGCCCCTTGTTCTGCCTCACCCATCGGGAAATCTGGAAATTAACCACCAACCTCCCTGCCAGAGTTCACTCCACCAGTAGACACACCCTGGCTTCAGGGCCCCGGCTAGCCTTCCAAGGCCACCCAGAGGGGCTGGGGGCGCGAGGACCGGCAGGATTTACACTGAAGCTAAGAAGGCGGAGCCTGTCCGGGTGGTCCTAGAGCCGCGAACACTTCGTAAAACAGAGATTTTCATACTCTTAAAAATAGGGCCTCCGCACAACAACTGGGTGAGCACGTAGGGAGACGGGCTGCCCGGGCGCGCCAGGGGCTAGCGCCGCCAGTGCCCGTCCCAGTGGGTGCGGCGCCCTGCGAAGGCCCCACACACGATTGGTCGGCTCGGGTGGAGGGGCGGCTGGGAGGGAGTCCTCGTCGGCCTCACCCCCCGGAAGCGTGCAGCGGCGTGGGGCCCGGGGACCCTCTCCAGCCCGGGGCCTGGAGTTGTGGCGCTTGTTTGTTTCCTTGGCAACAGGGAGAGGAAACCCCCGCTCGCGAGGCCGGGGAGGCCCCGGCAACCACACACACACACACACACACACACACACACACACACAGCCTCACGCGCAGCCGCCCACGCGCAGGGCCTGCGTCAGCACCCGCCGCCCGGCCGCCGCCTCGGGGCCGGGGCGGGGACCCGGCGGGCGCGGGCGGGAGGGCGCCCGGGACACTCTCCCCCCTCCCCCGTCCCGGGGCCCGCCCCTTCCCACCCGCCTGCCTTCCCCCACCTCCAGCAGGTGCGTGGGGGAGGGGGGGGCGGCGGGCCGGGCCCGAGCTGGGCGCTGGGGAGGAGGGAAGGGCAGTGCGGGATTTCTGTCCGCCTGGCTCTAGTCTGGGGTGCGTGTGGTAGTAAGGCGCACTGCGCTGTGTACTGTGCATTTTGACGCTTCCGGGAGCCTGAGGCTCGCGGGTGGGACGATAACCTGGGCCCAGTCTGCGTTGGGGGGTTGGGGGGTTGGGGGGTGTTTTGGAATGTTGGGAAGGAGCTCCGGGTCCGACTCTAGGATCTTGCTGTTGGATTGGTCTTCTTGAGGTCTGGGCCGTAGAGAAGTGGGGTGTAGTTAAACTGGAGGCGGACCCCTGGGGTTTGGGGCCTGCTCCTGTCACTTGTCAGCTCTGTAGCCTTGAGCAAGGCGGTTAACCCGCCCAAACCTCAGTCTCCTCGTGTGTATTGAGGGGGATCGGGGTGCTTGCTCTGGGCACCTCAAGGTTCGAGAGGGTTAAGATAGTGATCTTGGTTGTGAAAGGCTTGTCACTGGGGAGACCTTGCCTGGGTGTGAGGGTGAGGGGCTGGCTCTCTACCTATTATCCACTGCCCCTTTGGCCCGGCTGCAGCAGTGAGGGACCACAGTTGGGCTCTGGCTCAGCACCTCATCAGCTGAGGTGAAGAGTGGGTGGGACCTCCTCCTTGCAGCCCCTAGCCCAGAGCCTGGTGCCTGGAAGCCGCTTAAAGAACAGGCGGGTCCTTCCTTCTTTAAGGTTATACTGATCACCTGTGCATGACTGACTCAGCAGTTCAACATTTGTGGAGTACCAGGCCCTGTGAGCAAAAGATGAATGACAGGGACCTGCCCTCTAGAATCCACTATAAAGGGATTCCCTGACCATAGCCTTGAATCCCCAAATCAATCCCCCACCCTACACCACTCCCTAGACCCTCCTCCAAAGAGGCAGCCCTTCCCACCCCTATGGGGGGAGCACAGGACCCATTTGAAGCCTCCTCTCCCCCTCCACCTGAGATGATATCCTAATGGCAAGATCTTAGCTTTCAGAGTCAGGCCAACCTGTGTCAAAATTCCAGTTCTGCTACTAACCACATGACCTTAGTCAAGTAGTTCTCAACTGGAGGAGATTTTGCCTCACAGGGAGGGAACATTTGGCAATGTCTGAAGGCAGTTTTAATTGGCCTAGCTGGTCGTGGAGGTGCTCCTGGCATTTAGTGGGTAAAGGCCAGGGATTGCCAAACATCCCACAGTGCAGAGAACCTCCCCCCATAACGAAGAAATCTCTGGCCCCAAATGCCCAACTTGACAAAGTTCGGAGACCCTGCCCGAAATGAAGAATTTAACTTTCCAGGGCTTCAGTTTCCTCATCTGTAAAATAGGGCTACAAATAGTTTCTAGCTTGCAGAGCTATTGTGGAGGCGCAACAAGGTAGCACCTCATAATAGCCCTTGCTACACACACACACACACACACACACGCACACACACGCACGCACGCACGCGCCCCCCGCTCCACTCATTACTAGTATGCTTCTGGAATGCCTCCTGCCGAGCCCCCTCCCTCTAGCTTCCCTGTCTCCCTGCTGTCCTTGACCCCAGCCTGGTCCCCTCACGGCCCACCCCCACAGCAGGCCTCTGCCTCGGGGCCCCGCTTGTCCCACACTCCCGCGCTCTGTCTGGGGGCTCTGCTCCAGGCCACCGGCCAGGCTGAACGCCGGCCTCAGTCTTCCCTCCTTCCGCACCTTTGCCCAGACTTCCTGTCAGGCACCGGGCCACCCCACTACCTCCCACGCCTTCCACCAAAGTGGCCTAAGAGAGTGAGGCATGTCCTGGATTTGGACCAGGCTGCTTGGTCCAAGTTCTGAGCTCAGCCTATTACTTATTATCTAGTTTTGGGAAAGTGAGTCTCACCTGTGAAACAGGGACATCCCCAACCACAAGGTGGTTCTGTGGACCAAGTTGAGAATGTGTGAGAAAACGTGCAACTATGAACTTTAGTGGAAAAGTATAAGTTATTTACTGTCGAGCATCATCTCACTGTATATATATATATATATTTTTAAGATTTTATTTATTTATTTGACAGAGAGATAGAAAGAGAGCACAAGTAGGCAGAGTGGCAGGGAGGCAGAGGGAGAGGGAGAAGCAGGCTCTCCACTGAGCAGGGAGCCTGACACGGGGCTCGATCCCAGGACCCCAGGATCATGACCTGAGCCGAAGGCAGCCACTCAACCGACTGAGCCACCCAGGCACCCCTCACTGTATATATATTTTAAATATTTATTTATTTAAGTAATCTCTACACCCAACGTGGGGCTCGAACTCATGAGCCCGAGATGGAGTTTCATGCTCTACTGACCGTGGAGCCGGCCGGGAGCCCCCTAGTGCATGTCACTTAATCTTTGCAGCGTCCTTATTTTATAGACCAGGAAAGTGAGGCCAGAGTCACTCCCCTGAAAAGCAGGGCCAGGTGCACTCGCTCAGGTAAGAAACACCGAGCGCCTCTTGTGAGCCAGGTGTTAGGGACACAGATGACCGAGACTTGGTCCCTCCTGTCTCTCACAGCACTTTTGGGAGGAAGGGTCATAGAGGGAGGGAGGCACTGGATGCCCTTGCGCCCACCGCCAAGGTCATTGGTCCTCAAGACAAGCGCCACTTCCACTGCCCAAACCGCCCCTTGGACTCAACCCTTATATCCTGATAATACTTGTTAACGCTCCCACTCTCGGGCCTCTGGATTCCATCTGTAATTCCTTATCCAGAGACCTATGCTGCTCTTCGGCCACTGTGCTTGGTTGTGCCTCTCCCTCCATCTCCCCATCAGTGGGCAGCTCCCTTGAGGGCCGGCACTTTAGCCTTGCCCCTTCTAGGCATCCTGCCCAGGTTACAGTTGAGGAATGGAGGCCCAGAGAATTCAGTAGCCCATCTGTCATTGCAGTGCAAGTGAAGGCAGGATCGGAACCTGGTCCCCACCCAGCCACAACCCCACCCCCAACCCCGGTCGGGTTCCCTCCTCTGGACCTGGCCTCCTCTGTTTTCTCCTGCTGCTTCTGGGACTGGGGATCTGTGGCCTAGCAGGGGAAGAGCAGACTGATGGCATTGGGAGTCTGCAGTTAGGATCGAATATTCAGGATCAAGGCCCGCTTTGAAGTTTGGATTTAGGATTGAGACCTTCAGTGGTGGTGGTAAGGGAGGGGGCACCCTTTGGAAAGAGCCTAGAGTGAAATTTGGGGTAAGAGCCCCCCTCTTTTCTTCTGCCTCTTTTTCACAAAGATGGGGAGGTCTGGGATAGGAAGGGTTAAGTGTGGTTTTGCCTGCCCTGCCAGGAAGGGAAGCTGGGCCTGTCTGGGACCTGGGGGGGGGGGGGCTTGCTGCCAGGGGGGGCTGAGGCAGTGGGAACAGCATGAGCCCTGTCCCTCACGTTTCACTGGCTAACCCACCCCGCCTCTGCTCCTAGTTTGGGGAACAGAAGAGGGAGAAGCAGAACAAGACTTTTTGTTTTGTCTGGGAAGCTGAGAGTGGGTGCCACGCCCTGGGAAAGAGGGCTGCATGAGGGGAGCCATATCCTGGATCCCTCCCTTGGGTGCATCCTGGATGCTTACCACAATGCCCGGTCACCCTCGTAGAGATAGGAACCCAAGCGTCCCCTCCACTTTTCCCCTCCATAAATACTCAGAGTCTCTCCCCTACTCCACTCCAACCCCTGTGTACTCTGAGGCCTGGCTCCGGAACCCAGGAAAGAGGGTCAGTCCGGCTCTGCTTCCCTTTCGTGTTACAGAAACCCTAATATCCTGGACCTGTAGGCGTTAGCAACATAATTGAGTTTTCTGGGTTCTTCACCAGAGAAGAAGCCATGGGAGGCACAGGGGCAGGCCATGACCTCACGTGGCTTCTGGAACCTCGACCTGCCCCCTCTTAGAGAGGATGAGGTGGCCGGTGGGACCAGGGCCAGGGTTAGGGGAGGGGAGTAGAAGGCTGATCAGAGGAGTCCTCTGTGAGGCCTGAGGATGGAGGCTCCAGAGCCTGGGGTGGGGACGCCTGGGGACCTGGGTGATCCAGTGGCAAAGCAGACCTGGCCAGGGAGGTATGTAGGGATAAGTGCAGCCAGAAGGATTGTGGGGTCTTTGCTGTCCTAGCCCCCCAGTGCTGCCTCTCTGGTTGAAACCAGGACAGAGACCCCCCACTGGCTGTCCAGCCCCTGCCCTGCTCCCCCTTTCAGGCCCCTCTGGGAACCACAAGAATCTGGGACCTGGTGTCCTGGCAACGTGATGAATGCACGCACAGCTCTGGTATCTGTTTCAAATTATCCATTAAAATAAGTACAGTCTTGGAGTTGGCGGGGTGCGGTAGAAGGAGTAGAAAGGGACTGAAGGGGGGAGAACCTAGGCAGCCTCTTTGTCCAGTTGCTTGGGTCCAAAGGAAGGGGGCAGGGGATGGGCGCCAGTGCCGAGGTTCTACTCTTGGTTTTCTGGGGGGGGGTCTGTAGCCTGGTGCTGGGGTCCCAAGACCCAATGCTTGGTTTCGAAGGGCAAAGTTGGGGCAGAAGATAAGAAAAGAGGGACCCCAAACTTCTGGTCCTTGCCCCAAATTTGAGGGTTAAAGGAACTCAGGATCCAGAATTTCCCTGCAGCAGGGCTCCCCAGGGAGCCCAGGCATTCCTTCCCAACCCCACCCTGGCACACTGAGATGCTGCTTTGAATGGGCTGCCCACATGTGGAGGGGGGTAGGGGTGACTCACTATTACTATGGGGAGGAGAGGGGGAGCCAACGGTGGAAGAAGAGTGAGTCACCCTGATGGGCACCAGCCTCAGTCCTCCCCCCACCTTTCCTGGATCTGCCTGCCTGCCTGGCGCCCTCCCCGGCCCCTACAGCCGCTTTCCCTCTTCCTCCTGCCCTTTGCCCACCCACTCTCGGCCTTTGGCTCGGCCTTCTACCCGGGAAGGCCGGAGCCGGTGGGGGCGAGCTTGCAGCTGGGAGCCCTCGAGCAGGCAGAATCAGGACGGGAGAAGCCCCAGGCCGAGCGCCGGGCGGGTGCGCGGGACAGGGTGGAGCCCCACTCCGCCGCCGCTCCGCGGTCCTCGCCCCTCCTCGCCTCCCCCTCACCTCCCGCTGCGGGTGTGCCGCGGCCCCTTTAAGAGCGGCGGCCCCTCCTCCCACTCCCTAGACCTATTAGAGCCTCTGCCCGGCGTCGGTGACTCAGAGTGTCCGCGGGAGCGCCGCAGTCCCAGCAGCGCACCCAGATCCCGAGGTCCGACAGCGCCCGGCCCAGACCCCGCGCCTGGCAGGAGCCCGCCGAGAGCCAGCCGGCCCGCGCGCTCCGACCCCGAGCAGTCTCTGTCCTTCCGCCCGAGCCCCGCGCCCTTCCCGGGACCTCTGCCCCGCGGGCAGCGTTGCCACCCTGCCGGCCATGGAGACCCCGTCCCAGCGGCGCGCCACCCGCAGCGGGGCGCAGGCCAGCTCCACCCCGCTGTCGCCCACCCGCATCACCCGGTTGCAGGAGAAGGAGGACCTGCAGGAGCTCAATGACCGCTTGGCGGTCTACATCGACCGTGTGCGCTCGCTGGAGACGGAGAACGCAGGGCTGCGCCTTCGCATCACCGAGTCCGAGGAGGTGGTCAGCCGCGAGGTGTCCGGTATCAAGGCCGCCTACGAGGCCGAGCTTGGGGATGCCCGCAAGACCCTCGACTCGGTGGCCAAGGAGCGCGCCCGCCTGCAGCTGGAGCTGAGCAAAGTGCGCGAGGAGTTCAAGGAGCTCAAAGCGCGGTGAGTGCGCCCAGGTGGCGGCGCGCGGGGCGGGAGCGGAGGGGGTGAGCGGACCGTCGCCACAGTCCGACTCCAGCGGCCGGCCGATCACTTGGCCTTATAGTCCCCTCCCTCCGCGGAACTGCCCCAGCGGGTGACTGGCAGTGCCAAGGGAAATTGTCAAGACAGGACGGAGAAGGGAGGGGTCTCTGGCAGAGGGTGGCCTGTATAGGGACTGGTGGGGGCATCAGGGCCGAGTAAGGGCTGCTGGCAGGCCCCCACTCTGGGTGGGGGTTACCGGCCATTTGGAGCTAGGGTCAGGGGCTTGGGCGAAGAACAGCTGGCGCTGCCGGGTCTGAGAAATCTGGACACTCAGGACACATTGGAGTGTGGGTGAAAGGGTCCTGTTAGAACTTTCTTGGCTGGCTTGGAACTGTGCCAACTTTGCCCAGCCTGTGTCTGGACACATGATGCCTATTAAGACAGAGCACCCATGCTGGCAGATGTCCAGTGGTGCTGGAGAGAGGTTAGCCAGGCAGGGACATGGAGGTGACCCCCCTCGGCACAACTCTTCCCAGGGTTTGAGGAGTTGGGAAGCTCTCCTCCACTCCCTGGATGTCTGGGACCGACCCTGGGCTCTGACAGGCCCTCCAGGAGCACCGCTCCCCCGCAGCTCCCACAGCCCTTGGCCTGCTTGGCCCAGGAATGCAGGAGAGGGAGGGAGACAGAGGGCAGAGTCTCCGGCTCAGGAAGTTGTGTGTATGCCCAGGTCTGGTGCAACCCCCCTGGGCCCTCTGCCTGGTGTCTTGGCCCTTGGGGGCTCTGCTCCTCCCTGCCTCTCTGCTTGGGGTGAGCCCCTTTCCTTCCGAGCAGTCTTTGCTGTACCCCATCCACTTGGCCCCTGGCGGGTTTTGATCCTTGCCTTATGAAACTGCTGGAATACAGCGACACTTTTGAACTGCAGCCGTTCGGCGCTTCAAGCCACTCCTACCTCACCCATCCCTGCCCCGCCCGACCCCACCCTACTTGACTCCACCCTCTTTTCTCAAAAGGCCTTTGGAGCCTGGAAGTTTAGGCCATCTTTTCCTAGCCTCCGAGAATTTGCTTTCCTCCTCCCCGTTCCCCTTTTCTCTATGAACACCCAAGCCAAGGAGCACTGAAGGTGCTTGAGATCCCTGGGGTGGGGGGCCCCATGGCTTGACTTCCCCTCTTTCCCTGCCTTTCAGCCCTCTTCTCCAAACTCTTGCTCTCCTCGGAGCCGGTCTGTATCCAGTGCTCTTTCTGCCCTTCACCGGTCAGGACCCTGGCCTAGTGGGCGTGGTGGGTCCATCCCTTCCTGAAGAGTAGGTGGAAGCTGGGCACACAGGTTGACTTTTGTGGGGGGACTTTTGACAGAGATCACTCCTGTCTTTTGCAGTAGTGATATGAACAACTGAGCTAGCGGGACAGACAGGAGGCAAGCTGGGGGGAGGGGACGGGGCCCAGAGAATTAGTGTGCTAAATTAGTCCACCGCTGCCCATTCCTGTGAAGGGCGTTCTCAGCAGGTCTTTCTGTGGGCA
This sequence comes from Callorhinus ursinus, assembly GCF_003265705.2. NCBI lineage: Eukaryota > Metazoa > Chordata > Mammalia > Carnivora > Otariidae > Callorhinus > Callorhinus ursinus. Next base: position 744,342 of record NW_027397154.1, on the reverse strand, counting down.
GGACATTGATCGGGAGACAGGATAAGTAGAGTCAGCCGTCCCTTGCTAACCCAGCCACGCCAGGCTGTCTCCTTGGCCTCTTGGTGCAGCTGTCCAGGCCTGGGACAGCAGGCGGGTGTGTGCGCACGTGGGGCAGGGGCGGGGGTGGTGTGTGCACTGGTTATATTTAGCCATCTGCCTTTCTTCTCCCCCTCTGATCCTGGCTGGGGAGGCTGGGCTTCCGGAAGAGGGGGGTGGGTTTGCACACCTGGATCTCGGGCTGCTGGGAGGCAGGGTGGAGACAGAGGGGCCTCCAACTGGGGTGTCTGTCCCCTTCTCTGTCCCCAGTGGGAGGAGCCAAGATTGGTTGCTTCTTTTTGTGTCTGCTGTGCCCAGGACAAGGCAGAGAAGAGTAGAATGAAGAATTTGGGAGAGGAAGAAAGGCATTGTCCTAACTCCTCCCACTGAAGCCTAGAGAGAAGGTGTTGTCTGATTTAATGTTTAATTAGAGCTCAGAGTTCAGGGCCAGGCGTCTGGTTGGGATGCAGAGCCGTCTGTAAGATCCCCTGGCAATCCCTGGCCCAGCCTGGTACCTTGACCACACCCAGGGCTTTAGGGCGCCCTCTCGTTGGGCTGGGTTATAGGCTCCGAGCAGAAACAAACCCCCCAGTACCCACACACACATTCTGTCTATTCTGGTGTCTAAAGTATTTGGACACCTAAGTGTGGCAAGAATGGGTAGCTGAAAACACCAGGGAAGGCCCCCCTGGGGTCCAGGCTTAGAGCTGGGCCCCATCCCAGGCATGACAGCTGGGTAGATGACTCAGATGCTGCCCCCCTCCCTTCCACCCTGGTGGCTTTACAAGAGACAGTGGGACACAGGGTGGAGACAGCAGATGTCTTAAAGGGAGGGATGGGGGCCTGAATGCCTGCATCTTCTCCCTGTGCTCCCCACTGCATCCTGGGAGCCCTTCCTGCCTTCTTCCTTGGGACCTCTGCTGGTGGTCTGGAGCCAGGGCCCCGATGGGCAGAGTGCAACAGGTGGTTGGTTCCAGAGCTGAGTCCAGTTATGGGGCTGCAGCTCGGGGCTGAGGTCTGCGCCTGCCCACGTGGAAATGGTGGAGGAAGGCTGAGTCAGAAGTGGGGAGATCCTGGGCCCACAAAGCAGAAGCTCCTCTTCCCCCCGGACGAGGCTGGGTGCTTGACAACTTCCTGTATTGTCTGCCTTAGGGGGGCAGTGGGGCAGGGCAGGGAAGTGGAGGCCCAGGCTCATCCTAGCACTCATTGGGCCAGAGAGGTGCGGAGGTTTGTCCTGTGTCACACAGCAAGAGGGTGATGGGTCAGGACTTGAGCACAGGCCTTCTGACTTCCAGATGAGTGCCTGTACCACGAAGCCTGACTTCTCTGGCTTAGAGGACAGGTGGGAGTGTCCTGAGGGTGGGGCGGGGTGGCCAGGGCTCACTCCTGCGGTCTGGAGGATCGGCTCTGAGACCAGCAGGACCTGCCAGGGTCTGCTAATACCCAGCCTTAGCTCTACCCTGTCCCTGGAAAGACCCATGACCCTGCCAGGCCGTGGATCCAGAGCTCTGGAAGGCTGGGGATTCCTCTCTTGGGACTGTCTTGGGACTTGTCCTCGGAAGTGTCTACCTGGACCCAAAGGAGGCTGTGCCCTTTGGCAGAGACCTAGGGAACAGGGATGGAGGCCTTTGAGGAAACCTGGGCCCCTGTCCCTCACCTGAGGGAGCCCCTGGTGCTATCTCTCACTGCCACCCCCACCCTGAAGTCGACGTTCTGATTCGAAGGCAGCAAAGGGGGGCACTACTTGAGGAGCCCAAGAGAAACAAAAGAGACAGTAATTCCTGCTCGGCCTCCCGACTGCCTTCCTGTGACCAGTGCCCCTGGCTGGTACCCCCCCGGCCTCCATTCTGAGCCTTACTCTTGCAGAGGATATGCCCCTTGTCCCCAGTCCTACCCCCACCCTGGCCCCCCACCCCCGGGATTCAGTAGTTCAGTGTCAGGGCTGAAGCCAGGGACAGCTGGGGGAGCAACTGGTTGGCGACACCGTCGCCTCCCAGCTGTGCCTCTGCCCAGCCCCCCCAACCCCCCAGGTCCGGCTCAGAGGCCTAGACCTAGGGCAGTGTGCCCCATGCCCGCCTCCCGGAGCCCCAGTATACTGAAAGTGACTCAGGCCAAGCTCTGGTGTTCTTGGGAATGTCCGGAGAACGGCAGCAGGGTCTCCCTTAATGAGGTCGCCCACCAGCAAAATGACAGGTAGTATGAGGTCGTAGAAACAGTCCTGGGCTTCGGTGTCCTTAGTCCTAGGCTTGGTCCTGCTGCAACACTGCTGTGTGACCTTGAGCCGGTTGCCTTCCCTCTCTGGATTTCCCCAGCTGTGAAATAAAGGGGTGAGAGCAGAAGGTCCCTAGAGATCCCTCAGGTTCCAAAGTAGCACAGTGACCCACAAAGTGAGAAAATAGTCCTCTAAAGTACCAAGCTATAAATGTTAAAATCAAATCCACTTAATGTGAATATAATTAATAGCTACTGCTATTCTCAATAGAAATGTTTCCCACAAGCCATGGAATGAAAAGTACAGGCACGCTTCCTGATTTCGCACAGAAAGTTTGTGCGAACAGTTAATGATGTTCCTGGTATATGCTTTGTTTTTATTGCTAGTAAGAAGGGACACTTGGTCGTCCCGCGTCTCCTTCCAGGACAGTGGAAGGGGCCGTGTTATACAGGACAGGCTGAATGCCACGGGCCCACGTTGGGGTGGCGGGGACGCCCTCCCTGGGAAGAGCCACGGCATTACCTCAGAGCTGGCCAGCCAGCGGGAGGTGCGGCTGACCTTGGGCTGCCTACCCACTTCCCTTCCTGCACCCACTCCGGCTCCCCCAACCTGAGGTTGGGCTGTGAGGAGGTCCTGGAAGGGGACAGAGTTTGGGAAGGAGGGGGCAGGGCAGGGGTGCTCCCTGTCCCTTTGTGGGAGAGGAAGCCAGGATTCGTTCTGGCTGGGATCCCAGGCGGGACAGAGGAGCTGAGTCACGGTAGAGGGCAGAGTGGAGAGTGGATGGGAGACCCTGAGCTTGCTCGGTCAGAGAAGGAAAGGCTTGGGGTAGCCTTTTATCGAGAAGCACAGTGGGTGCTCCTGCCCAGTAGCAGCAAGAGGGAGGAAGGCAGAACTCGCATGGGGGACAGAACCCACGTGTCCCTTTAGGACTGGATCAGAGGAGCTAGAGACCCTCATAGCAAGGGGCCCGTTTTCCGGGCATTGGAAGGATGGGGATTTCCAAGGCCCCCCCTTCTCCTGAAGCTCTAAGCTGACACCTCTGCCCCGAGAGAAAGTCCCACCTTCCTCTGCTGGAGCTGGAATGCAGTGGGACCAGAACTCCTAGGTCCTCCCACTTCCTTTACTGATCTTGGGGTGTGGCTTCCACCCCCTCTTGCTGTCATTGGGTTAATAAGCATAAGCCACCAGATGGAGAGTTAATGCATCCTAAAGAAGGAACTTCTGAGTCCGCTTCTTGTGGGGATCCCCTAAATGCCCCTCCCTTTGGCTGGTGGCCTCCCTCCCTCTCGCCCCAGGACATTCAACCTCTTCCCAGGCTACCCCCTCCATGTCCCTACTTCTTTTGGTCTGTCTCCAGGCCTCAGCCCTGCATTGCCATGACAACGCAGGAGTGACTTCTAGAGAGACAGGCCAAGAAGAAGGAAAGCGGAGTTGGCAGGGACCTTGAGAGAGCAGTTGGTCAGGAAGCCGGCTGCCTGCTGTGCAGCACCCCAGGGCCCAGCCTCTGGCCGCCGGCTCCTCCTGCCTCGGTACAATGCCACGTTGATACACCCAGCAGCTGTGACTCAGGCCTGGCCCCCTGCCAGCCCCAGCGCCTCTCCTGGAGTTGCGTCTGAACATGTCCACAGGCCTCCTGGCCCTCTTCTCTGCCTCTACCCACCACCCCCCTCCCCGGCCTAGAGTCACCACCTGGCTTTGTCTGTGGGGGGGACAGGCGGAGCCCCGCGGCTCTGGACGGGGATCTGAGGGCCTTGAACCCCAGACAGGAGCAGCGGTGTCACACCCAAGAGAGGCACGTGGAAGCAGAGCTGTGCCCGTGCCCGTGTGGGGAGGTCGGGCTGGGGTCCACCCTGAGGGGCCCACCTGTGCTCTCCAGCTGTACGGCACTCAGAAGGCTCCGGGGGCCGGGCAGGGCCGGGAACACCCGTCCCACCTCAGTTCTCCTCTTGAAGGGCTCTTCCTGTGAGCGCTGGTGCCTTGAGGCCCACATGTCCCGTCTTCCCACATCCTGCCCAAACCAGAAAGTGGTGGCCAACCCACAGCCCAGCCAGGCAACCAAGTAGTGGTTCCTTTTCGGGATGGGGAACGTCCAAGCCCATGGCTTCGCACGCGGTTGTGGGAGTGTGTGCATCTGGGCGGCATTACTCTGGGGAGGCTGGTGGGGGACGCACCTCCCAGGCTCGCTTCCTGGGTGCCTGAGCCCCGCCCTCTGCACACCCCCCACCCCGTGCACCCCCACCCCCCAGGCTGCAGCACTGCCATTTTCGGTGCTCTATCCCTGTCTGCTGTGAGTGTCCTCAGGTGACCCCATGGGCAAGCCTTCCCTGGTCCAGGCCTTGGTTTCCCCAGCTGTGACCGTGCAGGGGTTAGCCCAGGAGGAGGCCCGGCCAGGAGCCTGGGGCCTGTGAACTGCTATAGCCTGAAGGCATTCCAGGCACAGACAGGAAAAGCCCCAAACGTAAGTGGGCAGAGTGTCAACCAGCAGGTAAAAACAGCAGAGCATGTGGTGGGGGAGGGGGCAGAGCGCCAGGGCAGGGCTGAGGCCTTGCAACCAGGGGGGCGGACTTGGATGGACAGAGGGAGGGAAGGACAGATTGCAGGGGAGGGGCTGCCGGAACAAAGGGACAGCTGGCCAGGGGAGACGCCCCTCACTGGCAGGAAGTCAGCCTGGGGCCGGGTCTGAGTCCTGGGAGGAAAGGGAAGAGCTCCCTGCGGCCTTCGGCACCCACCCTGCCCTGCCCTGCCCTGCCACAGGGGGCGCCCTTCCCTGTGGGGCTCAGAGACCCTGCTCTCCCCTCCCCTCCTTCCTGTCCTGGGGTCGCCCAGCCATGGGGAACTCCGTGCCCCGGTGAGAGGCTCAGGGGCCGGAGGGGGCGGGAGGGGGCGGGAGGGGGCGGGAGGGAGCCCCTGCGGGGCTGGGCCAGCTCCCCGGAGCCCCTGTGGCCGTCCTCCCCTCCCCCCTCTTATTTGGAGGGTGGCCTGAGGTCTCTGTCCCCCCTGTGTCTTCCTCAGCCCCGCGGAGGAGGAAATGAGGGCCTCCCCCTCACAGCCTAGCAGGTTGCCCCTAGCAACGGGTCCCAAACAGGCCTGGGCGGCCTGGCTTCCGTATCTGGCGTGGGAGCGGGGCTGAGGAGGGTGACTCAGTGGGCGGGCCAGCACCCGGCCCCTTTGCTGCCCCCGAGGCCTGGCCCACCCACCACCTCCACTCTGCAGACCCACAGCCTCCGGCCGTGCCCCGCACCCGCCTGTCCCTCCAGAGATGGGCTGTGGCAGCTGTGGGGGGAGGCAGAAACAGGATGCCCCGCCCTGCTGGCCTCAAGGGGCCCTGGGGAGCATCCTGCGCTCGGGGGACTGGACGTGGACCCTGGCGCAGGACGTGGGCAGAGGCAGGGTCTCCCCTGTGAGTGCTGGAGGACTTCCCGACCCCTGCCTGGGTATTGTCTGCCCGAGTATGAGTCACCTGCAGCCCCGGCCCCACCCCGCCCGCCGCTCCCCACCGGCCCCAGTGGCCCTGGCCCCTGGAGGGCTGACCACCTGGCCAGGGGCAGCTTGGGGGTCCCTGCTGGGTCTGGAGACCCCAGGTGGGGGCCTCGGCCTAGGCTGGCAAAGCCAGGGGAGCAGGTGGGCGAGGCGCTGGGCTCCACACCACCCCCAGCCGTCTCTCGGGGTGGGCGTGTGGCTCCCTGGCCACAGCTCCTGAGGTGACAGTGGCTTCTTCCCAAGGCTGGGAACTCCCCAGCCTGACCGAGAGAACTGCCAGGGCCCCCCTCCCCTCGTGTGCTGGCGGTTTCCTGCTGCGGCTGCCCGGAGGGAAAGGCACATCGCCCCCTCGTTGCTTTGGAGGCCACGCTCCGGGCCGGGCTGAGGCTGCCCAGCCCTGCTGGCCACTCTGCTGCCGTTTGCCACCAGGCCCTGGACGCGACCCTCTGTGCCTCCTGTCCTCGGTGACACGGGGAGGGCGCCGGGCCGCACCATCTGCCCACGGGCGCGCTTGCTGCCTTCACGTTCTGGTTCCTGTTGTTACCAACACCACCGTCTGGGCGAGCAGTGGGTGCGAGGAGCTGGCGGAGGGCAGGCGCAGCTCCTCTGCTCTCAGCCCGGGGCCCTGAGCCCTGCGGGAAGGCCGGTTCCCCGCACGCACCCTCGGGAGCCCAGGCAGAGGAGGGCAGCGCGGGGAAGGGGGTCCCCGGCAGCAGGACTGACTGTAACCCTGGCCCCGGGTCACCGCCTGCAGGCCGGCACCCAGCCCTTTACTTCGCCGTCTGTGAAAGGGGGGGGCCTGCGCTGGCGGTCCCGCGGGCTCCTTCCCGAGCTCCCGGTCCCCAGGGTGGCGGCCGCACAGGCTGCAGGGTGGAGAGGCCTCTGCGGGGCAGGCCCTGCGCCTTGGAGCCGGCCCAGGAGCCACAGCCCGCTCGGCCGCGCGGCTTCACTTTACCAGTGCTTTCTTCTTCTTCGTTCCTCCCCCTGCAGCTGGCTCAGCTTCGAAAAAGTTCTGAAGTCATGGAAAGTTGGGGCTGTGCTCCCAGCCAGGGGCTGGGCCGGATGGCAGCCAAAACCTGAGCTGGGTTTTGACTTTATTTTTAGCTTTTCTGGCTGAGACGGAGGGGAGACATCCTCTGGTGCTGGAAGGGCCTCTTTTCGCGGGAGACCGCCGCTCTTGCGTTAAACGGCTTGTGCTGATGTTCTGAGGCCTGGCCACAGCCGGCCAGACGAGCGAGCCTGTGGGGGGGCGCCCCCTCCAGGTCTTGGCGTTCCCCCCCCCAGCTGGGTGTCACTATGTCCCCCTCCTGGTGGGGCCCTGCGGGAGACCAGTGACTCCGTTTGACAAGTCCTGAGCTGGTGGCAGGAGAAGCCGCCTGTCTGGGCTGCTCCCTGCAGAGCTTCCTCAAGGCTCCCGCGGCCTCACGCGGAACCGCTGGGTCTCTTGGAGCGGAGGGCTTTTGTGGAGGAGAAAAATGTTGGCGGGACCACTTTTCTTCCTTCCAGGACAGAAATCCAGAATTCCACCCCCACCCCCACCCCCCGCCCACATTTGGTTTTCCTTTCCCCTCCTGTCGTGTGGCTCATGCTCTGCACTGAGGAGTTAGGGGGGGCAGCCGGGCCAGGCCCTGGGCTCCTTCTCCTTCCTTCCGTCCCCGGGGCTGCTGCTTTCTCTCACCAGATATTGGTGCAGGGACCATCACATCTGGAAAGTTCTTGGGTTTCCCAGAGGTTTGGAACCTCTATGTCTAGTTCACTATCTGGCAAAAACAGTCAGGGCCCAGAAAGGGAAGGAGGTGGCAGAGGCAAGCCCCGTTTATTTGGTTGTTTGGCTAAAGCTTTACCCAGTTTGAGGAGTAGGGAGGCTCCAGGTTGGAGCCCAGATGGACCTGGAGACCCAGGGGCCACATCTGGAGCCAGACGCTGAGGCTTGCTGAAGGGTAGGGCTTAGTATTCGCTCAAGCTCTGATAAGTCCCGGAGGGAGGGCGGCTGGAACCCTGTGCTGGGCCCCGATCAGGGGACCTAGACGGGGTCTGGGAATGGGATGGGTGGCTGTCCTCCTCCCTGAGTTTTAACCAGACCGTCCCTGTTGTGTGTAAAAGGGGCTAGGAGAAGTGACCCATACCTTTGGGGCTCCAGCTGTGGTAGGGAGGCATGGACCCCGGGGCTGGGAGCCTGGCTGTCTGGGTCCCTGCAGGGAGGAAGGCCTGGCCCAGTGGAGGGTAGGTGGAGTCAGGGAGAAGGTTAAGGCCCTGTGTGGGAAGGGGCAGGAGACAAAGGTGGCCCTGTCTCTTCGGGAAGGAATGGGAGGAGAGAGAGGGAAAAGCATTCATCTCATGGGATTGCGCTGTGCCCTTGGCCTGAGGCACGTTCCTGAGCACTGAGTCATGGGAAGGGTAGAGAAGCAGGAAGGGGGTTTTGGGGACCTTGGGGGAGGTGGGAGTCCAGCCCCAGGGGCAGGCAGAGACAAACAAGCCAAGAGTGAGGCTGCCCTCTGCTGGCACTTTGCAGGACAGGCACGCTGGGCCTTGGCAGGGCTGGCCTCTGGGAGGGGACTTCTGGCTCCCCGGGGGGGGGGGGGTTCTCCCTGGGGACACAGACTCCTGCTCCTAAGCCCACTCTTCCCTTGCTTCCTTAGCAATACCAAGAAGGAGGGCGACTTGATGGCCGCCCAGGCGCGGCTCAAGGACCTGGAAGCTCTGCTCAACTCCAAGGAGGCCGCACTAAGCACTGCACTCAGCGAGAAGCGCACGCTGGAGGGCGAGCTCCATGACCTGCGGGGCCAGGTGGCCAAGGTGAGGCCACCCTCTGGGCCAGCCATGACCCTGCCTCCCCTCGGACAAATGCCAGCCACCCTACTCAGCCTTTCAGCCAGTTGCTGTGTGTCCCGTCCCAGGGACGTGGCATCAGGGCCGTGCCCCTGCCGGCCCCCGGCCCCCCATGCCCACCTTATTGCAGCCCCTTCTGCTCCCGGGCATCCAGCATGGGCGCCCGGCTGGCTCGGTGGGTACGGCGTGTGACTCTTGATCTTGGGGCTGTGAGGGGGAGCCCCGCATCAGGTGTAGAGCTTACGTTCATAAATAAAATAGCCCACAGCCACTTCCACGCAACTTTGCAAGGAATCGTGTGTGTCCAATCCCTCCTGGTTTGGCTGTGCTGTCAGAGAGCCTGAGTCGGGAGTGGAGGGCTAATCACGTACGGGACGCATGTTCTTAATGCTTGGCACATATGTGGTTGTCTCTACCTTCAAAACCCTCCACCATCCATCCTGCCTCCTGTCTCGTATCGCAGGCTTGGGACAGAATCCAGGAAAGCTGGCTTGCTCCCACCGTGCTCAGAGCAGGGTCACGACCCGCATCAGTTGCCGAGCCCCCATCGTGGGCTCTGTCCCCTCCCAGGCCCTGCTGCCGCAGATGGGAGAGGCCAGTGGGCTGACCGCAAAGCCTGGGCTGGGCCGGTCTCCTCCAGGCCCCCCGCCTCCAGTTCTGCCCTGCCCCCCAGCAGCTGGGGCTTTCGGAGACCAAAATCGAGGAAAGGTGGTCTGCCTCTCCCACGCCAGAGATCTTTCTGTGGCAGACAAGGGGGTACCTCTTCACGGTCCAGCTCCTGCCTTCCGGTGCTCCCCCCTCCCCATCCCCCGGCCCTCCCTGCCGGCTCTGGCAGTACTGATCCTCCTGAGGACCCTGCAGGGCACAGTGTGCCTTCACACCCCCAGGCTTTGCACAGGCTCTTCTTCCCCGCCCCGAGGTCACCGCAGTGCCCCCCACCCCCAGGCACACTTTGGTTTCTTGCCTTGTGTTCCTTTGTACTTTGGACGCACCTCCTTTAGAGCACTTGCTCTGTTGTGCAGAGAGGGATGCAGTGCCCGCCCAGAGCGGTTTCTGTGTGCGACGAGACACTGGGACCTCGGTGCCGGCCGAGGCTCTCTGTCCCCCGCACCGGTCTCTGTACACATGAAGGGCTGTGCTGGACACGGACACTCTCAGCTTCCTTGCAGCTCTGATGTTCTGTGGCCCCTCTCCCTGACCTCGGCCCCCTTTCTCTCAGCTCGAGGCAGCCCTGGGTGAGGCCAAGAAGCAGCTCCAGGATGAGATGCTGCGGCGGGTGGACGCCGAGAACAGGCTGCAGACCCTGAAGGAGGAGCTGGACTTCCAGAAGAACATCTACAGCGAGGTGGGGACGGGGCTCCGCGGGCCAGAGGAGCGGCCTGGGGCTCGGCTGGGTGCAGGCCTTGCCTGCCTGACTACCTTGTACTAGTGGACGGGGAGTGGGGGGGGGGTAGGTCTAGCACCCAGCCCCCAGGTTAAAGGAGGATGACAGTGGCTTAGCTCAGGCGTAGGCTTGGGCAGGGAGCTTGGCCCTCTGGGCCTCATGCTCCAAGGACTAGTTCTGATCTTGGCTCTGTGCCCCTCCCAGGAGCTGCGTGAGACCAAGCGCCGGCATGAGACGCGGCTGGTGGAGATTGACAATGGGAAGCAGCGTGAGTTTGAGAGCCGGCTGGCGGACGCCCTGCAGGAGCTGCGGGCCCAGCATGAGGACCAGGTGGAACAGTACAAGAAGGAGCTGGAGAAGACCTACTCTGCCAAGGTGCCTGCCCCTCATCCCATCCCCCGCGCCCAGGCCCCTACCACCTCTGCCCACCTGGGGGAGCAGGGGAGCTCTGGGTGCCCTAACCCCGTGTTCTCCCCCAAAGCTGGACAACGCCAGGCAGTCAGCTGAGAGGAACAGCAACCTGGTGGGGGCTGCGCACGAAGAGCTGCAACAGTCCCGCATCCGCATCGACAGCCTCTCGGCCCAGCTCAGCCAGCTGCAGAAGCAGGTGCTGCACCACCACCACCCCACCCCACCCCCACTCGGGGCCAGGGGCCAGGGGCCAGGGGTCAGGCAGGATGTAGGGGAGGGCCCAGGGAGGGGAGGAGATGGGTGAGGGACAGAATGTGCCCCCAGGACCACGGACTGAGCGGGGAGCCTACAATTCAGAGTCCAGGGACCTGGTCTGGCCGGCATGACCCTCGCTCCTCAGAGCCTTGGTGTTCCCGTTTGAAAATGGAGGCCCTCCTGACCCTCCGCAAGGCTCGATGTTCTGGCCAGCTGTGCGTTTGTGGCCGGGGGAGCAGGCAGAGATGTTGGTTAGATACGGGGGAGGCTTCTGGGCCGCCAGCTGTGCCCTGGGAGAGCCCCAGCAGGCTCTGGTGCAGCGGAGAGCCGGGGAAGGGCCGCGGGGCAGGGGCCCTGGAGCTGCATCCCGGCCCTGGGAGCTCACCTGGCCCTGGCTCACCAGCTGGCGGCCAAGGAGGCGAAGCTGCGGGACCTGGAGGACTCACTGGCCCGCGAACGCGACACCAGCCGGCGGCTGCTGGCCGAGAAGGAGCGGGAGATGGCGGAGATGCGGGCGAGGATGCAGCAGCAGTTGGACGAGTACCAGGAGCTGCTGGACATCAAGCTGGCCCTGGACATGGAGATCCACGCCTACCGCAAGCTCCTGGAGGGCGAGGAGGAGAGGTGGGGCGGGGAGGGGCCGGGTGGGGGCGAGGGGCTGCCCGCGCCGCGCCTGGCCCGCTGCCCGCCTTGACCAGGCCCCTCTGTGTCCCCTCGCCAGGCTGCGCCTGTCCCCCAGCCCCACCTCGCAGCGCGGCCGAGGCCGCACCTCCTCCCACTCCTCCCAGACACAGGGGACGGGCGGCATCACCAAGAAGCGCAAGCTGGATGCCGCGGAGGCCCGCAGCAGCAGCTTCTCGCAGCACGCCCGCACCAGCGGCCGCGTGGCCGTGGAGGAGGTGGATGAGGAGGGCAAGTTCGTGCGGCTGCGCAACAAGTCCAGCGAGGTGGGCGCCCGGGCTGGGGCTGGGGCTACGGCCGGGCAGGGAGAGAGCCCAGCAGGAAGGGATGGCACTGGGACGGAGGGCTGCCCCTCCGAGAGGCCGACTGGGGCCGGGTGGCCCTCCACTGGCCACCAGACCCCAGCGTGCCCGGTGCCGCCTCGGTGTCCACAGAGCTCAGCTGTTCTCCCTGAGGGACCCTGCCCAGCCCCGCGAGCAACATGGACCCGGGAGCCTGAACGAGCCTCCCCCACCTTCTCCTTCCCTTCCTTCCTGGCAGGACCAGTCCATGGGCAATTGGCAGATCAAGCGCCAGAATGGAGATGACCCCTTGCTGACCTACCGCTTCCCACCGAAGTTCACCCTGAAGGCTGGGCAGGTGGTGACGGTGAGTGGCAGGTCCCCAGAGGGGACTCTGGGGCGGCCTTGGGCGGGGAGGGGGTTGGCCTGAGGGTGGGCACGCTGAACTGAGCACCCTCCTTGAACCCTGCCTCCCCAGATCTGGGCTGCAGGCGCTGGGGCCACCCATAGCCCCCCCACCGACCTGGTGTGGAAGGCACAGAACACTTGGGGCTGCGGGAACAGCCTGCGCACAGCTCTCATCAACTCCACTGGGGAAGTGAGTACGCTGCGGGCTGGCCTCTGGCTGGCCAGGGCTCCCCCAGGGGACCGGGTCACGGCCATTCTGTCCTGACTCCCTCCAGTGCAGCCCTGGGCCCCAGACTCTCCACCCGGTGGTCAGACCCAGAGATGCCCCCTGCCCCCAGCCCCAGGAGGAGGGGAGGGAGACAGCGGGGATTGTTAAGGGCAGATGTATGCTCCTGCCCAGGGAGCCTGACGGCGGCCCGTCGGGGAAGGGGAAGGAAAGCTCGTCCGCCCCAGCGCTGCGGACCGCAGGCCACAGGGGGTCACTGTGAGTGGAGCTGCCCCCTGCCCCTGCCCTGCGTCTGCCCCCCTGACTCCTGGGCCTGGTCCCCTGTCCTCGGCAGGAGGTGGCCATGCGCAAGCTGGTGCGCTCCGTGACGGTGGTTGAGGACGATGAGGATGACGATGGAGACGAGCTGCTCCATCACCACCATGTGAGTGGCAGCCGCCGCTGAGGCCGAGCCCACACTCGGGCAGCCAGCCAGGCCTCCCCTTGCCAGAAATCTTTTCATTAAAGAATGTTTTGGAACTTCACGCGCTGCCCTGGCTTTTCTTCTCTCCTCCCTGCACCTTGAACAGGGAGCCCAGGTGTCTGGGTGCTCTCGGCTGGTCAGGACGGGAGTGGGGACTTCCGATGCCGTGAGGCATTCCCGTGGGAGCGGCGGACAGGGTCTGGATTTGTCTCCCAGGAAGGGGACGGGAGGACAGATGTGGGGCGCCCGGCCCTGCCTCTCTCCCCCCACTCCCGTCGCACGCATTTCCTTTCCCTTCCCGCTCCTGTTGCATGCACGGCTCCCATTTCTCCCCTTGTTTCCTGCGAGAATGTTCTCTTCACACCTCCCGGCCCCACTTCTTTTGCACGCCTGCTGCCCTACAAGCTTGCTCGCTCTCCTCTCCCTCTTCAGCTTCCAGTGGCTGGGACCCAGTCCCGCCACAGCTCCAGTTCCCGGCCCCAAGTCTTCCTGACCCTCTGCCCTCCTCCCAGCCGGGGCCCTGCCTCCGGGCCCGCGGAGCACAGAACCCGCCTTCCCGCCTGGTGGCGGCGCGTGCAGGAGCGCGCAGTCCCAGACTCGCCGTGTCGGCCTGAGCCTTGTCTTCCTCCTCAGGGCTCCCACTGCAGCAGCTCGGGGGACCCCGCTGAGTACAACCTGCGCTCGCGCACCGTGCTGTGCGGGACGTGCGGGCAGCCCGCGGACAAGGCTGCCGCCAGCGGCCCGGGAGCCCAGGTGGGCGGATCCATCTCCTCTGGCTCATCGGCCTCCAGTGTCACAGTCACCCGCAGCTACCGCAGTGTGGGGGGCAGTGGGGGTGGCAGCTTCGGGGACAGCCTGGTCACCCGCTCCTACCTCCTGGGCAACTCCAGCCCCCGCACCCAGGTGAGTGGTCCCTCTGCCTCCACACCCAGGGTTAGGATGAGGGGGGCCCCCGTGGCGCGGAGGCCTTCTCTTCCGCAGCCCGGGGGAGTGGGAGCCTCCTCCCCAGCCCGACATCCTAGACAGTCGGCTCCTGCATCCTGCCCCTCCTGTCTGAGCCCCAGACTGGAGGGCAGGGGCAGGGCTGGGGGTGAGGGGAGGGCCACGGGCCTGTGCTGCCGCTCACACCTCTCCCTCCCTCCTCTCTCTCTCAGAGCCCCCAGAACTGCAGCATCATGTAACCTGGGATCTGCCGGGGGCCGGCTGAGGCTGGAGGCCTCCTGCTTCCTCCTCCCCCAACGCCCACCCCCACCCTGCACCTCGCGGGAGGGGACTTGAAGCCAAAGAAAATACCCCTTTGGTTTTTTTTCTTCTATGTTTTTGTTTTTTTTTTTCTAAGAGAAGTTATTTTCTACAGTGGTTTTATACTGAAGGAAAAACACAAGCCAAAAAAAAAAAAAAAAAAAAAAGCCCTTCTATGTCAATCTCCCCTTGCTTTCCCCTGCCTCCAGGAAACTCCAAATCTGCCTTAAAACCAAAGAGGGCTTCTTCCAGAAGCCAAGGGAAAGGGATGCTTTTACGGAGCCTAGTTTCTGCTTCTCTGCCCCGCCTGCTGCCCCCACCCCGGGGACCCGTGAACATGGTGCCGGAGAGGCAGGTTGTGGAGTTTTCTCTGCCAGCCTCCGAGGGAGGAAGGTTGAGCCAGGCCCCTGGCCGCCCCCATCCGTCCCCTACACCTGGCTGAGGCTCCGCTGCCTGCCCCGCCCCCAGCCCCCACCCCTGCCCCGGCCCCGGGGTGACTCCGATGCCCGCTACCAGCCACACTTGCTTTTTCTGTATTTTATTTAGACAACAGATGGGAATGAGGTGGGAGAAGGGGGAAGAACGTTTCTCTGAGCCTCTGCCTCACCTGGAAGCTTGAAGCGTGGGCTCTGTCCAGGTAGTAGAGGTCCAGGTCAAGTGGATGCAGGGGAGGAGGGAGAGGGAGGGTACTAGAAAGGGTGGGAGCCGGCTGTGGCCCCATCCCAGAGGAGGAACGTGGGAAGGGGGCGAGGGTGTGCGTCAGTGGTTTTGGCAAACACTAAAGAGCCCCTTGCCTCCCCATTTCCCATCGGCACCCCTTCTCTCCTCCCCCGATCAATACACTAGTTGTTTCTATCCCTGGCTTCTGTGGTGTCTGTCTTTGTCGATGGGCGTCACCGAGTGTCCTGAGGGGCAGACACACACACACACACACACACACACCCACACACGCAGACCTCACATGGTCCCCCACATCCTCACGCTCACCGCTGCCCAGCCTCACCCCTGCTCTGGGGGAGCCGAGCTGAGGCCCCGGAGCGCTTCAGGCACACAGAGGACCCTCTGGTGGCTGGCGGGGAGAGGCTTCAGGAGTAAGCCGTGCCCTCCCCCTGCAGGACTCTGTCCCCACGGAAGTCCCTCAGAGAGGCAGAGCCTGAGGGACGGCTTGGCCCTCCTGCCTCCCTTCAGCCAGCACGTACCTGACAGCCTTCTGTTGGCGGGGGCCCTGAGCATAGATAGGGATTGGGTCTGGGGGTCCTGGACAAGAACGAGCAGGGAGGAGGGGGTGGGAGCTGGACAGGGCAGCAGGACTGACTTTGCGAGCAAGCAGTTGATGTCCCTGTGTGCTCAGCTCGGGACAGCACGGGCACCAGGGAGACTCCACTCCCGTGGAAGCCGAACAAGGGAGCTGCTGTGGACAAAGGGGTGTGTCAGGCAGAGCAGGAGCCTCTGGGAGGGAATGAGGGGGGCCCAAACCGGGACCGTGAGCTCTGGTAAGCAACCTTTCTCTGGTCTGTCGTAGATTCCAAAGCATCTCCGCCCTATTTCAGTGGACCCTCATGGTCTTGAGGTCCCCTTTGTCCCTGGGGACGGGGGCTCTGAGTTAGCTGCCCACGGCCACACGGCGGGCAGGTGGCCAGGATCCCAAGGCTCTGGCAGCAGCCCCTTCTCCTATGGCATCACGCTCCCCTCTGAACAAAAAGCAGCGATGCTCAAGTGTAAGTGTTCCCTGGGGAAGGGGGTCCCGCTGCAGTGAACAGTCTGGGATGATGGGGACACCGACTGGAAAAAGCGGCGTGAAGAGGGGACAAGCCCTCCCGAGTCCCGCTGGAAACCCTGGTCCCCTGTGGGCTGCGGCCAGGTGCCCCTGGAAGAGAGATGCTGAGAGGGAGGGCTGTGCGCTTGAGGAAGCGGCCCCTGCCTGAGGTGGGAACCGCCCCCCCGCCGGGCCGAGGCGCCAGGGGCCCGTCCTGTGCACTTCCCGGGCAGGCCACCTGAGGGCGTCAGAGCGCCACCCGGGCGGGGTCCTCGGGGGCCAAGGCGGCTGCGCGGAAACCCTCGCAGCAGGTGCCTCCGCGCGCGCTTACGTGTCAGCTCGAGCAGCGCAGCCCCCCCCCCCCCCCCCCCCCCTCGGCTGGCCAAAGAGATTATTTAAAAAAAAAAAATGTTCGGGGCGCCTGGGTGGCTCAGTTGGTTAAGCGGCTGCCTTCGGCTCAGGTCATGATCCTGGCTGGAGTCCCAAGATCGAGTCCCGCTTCGGCCTCCCTGCTCATCAGGGACCCGGCTTCTCCCTCTGACCCTCCCCCCTCTCGGGTGCGCTCTCTCTCATTCTCTCCCTCTCAGATAAATAAATAAAATCTAAAAAAAAATGTTTTGTGTCAGATTGTAACCCTCTGTTAAAACTGAAAACGCGGGTAAATAGAAAGGAGGGGAAAAAAGTCATCCCCTTTCAATCACCCAGAGGCAACCACTGATGGATTTCTTTCTAGATGTTTTTCCCAGAACACATAATTTACATAGTTAGGATCTCACTGTGGTTTAAATTTTGATTCTGCTTTTCACAGTTAACATGCACGAGCACTTTCCAATGTTACTTCTAAGTTTATAAACATTATCTTTAAATAACACTGATTCTTTTCCTAGCGGTTCATTTAAGTGATACTTGGAGATACCCCGGAGAGGGTAGGAAAGGAAGAAAGCCACGTTCTTCATCTACGCTTCTGCTACTGCACGATGACATGATGACCACCATCAACATTGTGGGGGGAGGCCTTCAAGCATTTTGTATAGTTTCCGATTTTCCCAAATATATACGTACATTTACAGCGTTCTGCGGCTTCTTACAGATAACGCTTCCCAGAGCAGACATCTTTGCAGGCCTCCCTGGGCATTTCCATGAAATAAATTTCAAGACAGGACTAGCTGAGTCACAGGTGTGTATATTATCAAGGCTGTTGGAAACATTGCCAAAGCATCCTCCAGAGAAACTAGACTCTTCCCATTCTCACCTGCAGCCAAGCTCACTGTTCCCCGAGCTCCTCCCCACACCGACATTTCTGTCGGTTTTAATCTTTGCCAACTCGATAGGAAAACAATTATACTTCATTGTTGTTTCAAATTGCATTTTGAAAAGAGGTTGAAATTGTTTTTTCATTCACATATAATGGCTATTTGCATTTCTTCTGGAGTGAATAATGTTGCTATCTTTTGCTCATGTTTTTATTGGGAAGATTATCGTTTTCATATTGGTTCTTTTTTTTTAAACATTTTTTTTTAAAGATTTTATTTATTTGACAGAGAGAGACACAGCGAGAGAGGGAACACAAGCAGGGGGAGTGGGAGAGGGAGAAGCAGGTTTCCCGCTGAGCAGGGAGCCCGATGCGGGGCTCGATCCCAGGACCCTGGGATCATGACCTGAGCTGAAGGCAGACGCTTAACGACTGAGCCACCCAGGCGCCCCCGTTTTCATATTGGTTCTTAAGATTAGGGGAGAAAGCTCTCTCCCTCAACTTTAGCTATTAAGCTGTATGTTTTGCAAATGTTTTATAAAGGATGTTTATTGTATAAAAATACTTTAAAATTGCTAAGTATAAATATAACACCTCATTTCACCAATTGTCTCTGGATATTTAGATTTGTTCTCACTTTTGTGATTATAAATAATGCTGCAGAGAATGCCTTTTCTTTGATTACTTCAGGTAATTTCTTTTTTAAAAAAATTTTTTTTAAGATTTTATTTATTTATTTATTTGAGACAGAGAGAGCACAAGCAGGGGGAGGAGCAGAGGGAGAGGGAGAAGCAGGCTCCTTGCTGAGCAGGGAGCCCGTTGCGGGACTCGATCCCAGGACCCCAAGATCATGACCTGAGCCGAAGGCAGAGGCTTAACTAACTGAGCCACCCAGGCGCCCTGTTACAGGTAATTTCTTATGACGGAGTTTTGGTGCTGACTAGTCTGACTTTATTTATCTTTTTAAAGATGTATTTATTTATTTGAGAGAGAGAGCAGGAGCAGGGGGAGGGGCAGAGGCACAAGCGGACTCCCGGCTGAGTGCGGAGATCCCAGGGGCTGGGTCCCAAAACCCTGAGATCAGGACCCGACCGGAAGTCAGATGCTCAACAAACTGAGCCACCCAGGTGCCCCACTAGTCTGACTTTAAATTCGTGACCACACATCCCTGGCATCACCACCCCCTCCTCCTGTCCCTAGCCTCACCTCCTGTTTCTCCAAAGGACTATATCACACCTTCTCCTGTCTCTTCAAATTCCCCTCCTCATGCTCCGCTGCTGACCTGTTTCCTTCTTCATTCCAAAGAGACTGCTCTTGCTGAGGTCCCGTGCCCTGCGCATGGCTGACCCACACTGGTCTCTACTCAGTCCTCACCGCCCTTGTCCTTGCTTGTCATGGATGATGATGCTCTGGTGCCTGTCAATCCCCACTGCTGGGTCTTCCTCTTCTCTCCCCGTGGGACAGGCCGAATGCCTGGGCCCAGCTCCTCTCTGTCTACACGGGGGCCAGGACAGCCTTCCTCCAGGCTCACAGCTTTGAACACCATCCACACATTGCTGATTCCCAAGTGGACACCTTCAGCTCGTTCCTTCGCCCTGAACCCCAGACCCGATGCTTCTCCAGGTTAGCATGTCTGTACCGACGGCCCCGATCTGCTCTGCCCGTCGTCCCCCCCCACGTCAGCTGGTGACCAGCCTTCACTCCGGCTGCTCAGGCTGAGGCCTGGAGTTCATCCCTAACTCCCCTCATCTTCTCGAACCCCACATTCAGTCCCCCAGAAGACTCAGCTCTTTACAATAGATCTGGAAGCCAGTCCGCTCTCCCAGCACTGACGTCCCCGCCTCCTGTGTGGATTAAGGCTCCAGAGCCTTCCTAAAACAGTCCACGTAAGATCCAAAGGGCACGGATGACGTGTGGAGCGTGGCGTGACAACCCGGGCACCTCATCCCTCACCCCCAGGCCCCCTCCGCGCAAGCCCGTGGCTGCCGCCCGGCTCCCAGAACCCACCAAGTGCTTGCCCGCCTTTGGTGGCCCCCCTCCCGCCTGGACCACTTTTCCCATCAAATATTTCCTTCACTTTCTCCAGGTCCCTGTTCAAATGTCACCATCCAGGAGAGCTTCCCCCGACAAAGTTTTCTAAATCAGCGTCTTCCTCCTCCTCCTGAGCCCTAACACTTCCCAGCCAGCCTCCCCAGTTTATTTTTCCCCAGGACACAGCACCACTGGACATACTGCATTTGTGTGTTTGTTCATTTTCTGTCTCTGTCCTGAGATATGTGCACCCAGGGACAGGTGTTTTGGTCTGTCTTGTTCATGCTACATCCCCAACACCTAGTGCGGTGCCTGGTCACACAGCAGGTACTTTGTCAGCGTCTGCAAGCGCAGGAAGGGACTCAGTCGGTGTGAGCAATTGTGCAGAGACCTGTTGTTCTTCTTCCCACTTAAAGTGAAGCACCCCAGAGCCAATGAGGAGAGAGGCCCAGCCAAAGTCATCCGGCTTGCTGGTGGTGGAGCCCAGGGCTCCCGACTCCCAGAAAATGCTGTGGCAACTCAGAATACTGTGGGATGACCCAGGAGGACTTTCCGAAGGAAGGGGTTCTTTGGGGGCGGGTAGGGAAGGACAAGAAGAATTCTATCAAGGGGGCTCCCGGCCGGCTCACTCAGTGGAGCATGCAGCTTGATCTCAGAGTTGTGTGTTCAAGCCCCATGTTGGAGATTATTTAAAACTAAAAAAAAGGGGGGGCACCTGGGCGGCTCAGTTGTTGAGCGTCTGCCTTCGGCTCAGGTCATGATCCCGGGGGTCCTGGGATGGAGCCCCGCGTCAGGCTCCCTGCTCGGCGGGGAGCCTGCTTCTCCCTCTCCCTCTGCCCCTCCACCCACTTGTGCTTTCTCGCTCTCAAATAAATAAATAAAATCTTAAAAAAAGAGAGAGACTCTATCAGGTACAAATGAGAGGATAGTCCAATTGCAGGCAGGAGGTCTAGTGTATACTGGAACTCGAGGAAAGGCGGGGTCCGGGAGGACTGCCGCAGAGCCTTCCCACACCCGCGGAACTCCAGCAGGGCCGGGGGCACTGCGGAGCCAGGGGGTTTGAGCCCAAGAGAGGAGAGCCCACGCTTCCTGCCGGCTCGCTGTCTGCTGTCTATAAGTCTTCGCGTCTTTGTCCTCTCGTATGCGCCTATCTCCCTCGGCTGCCCGTGGCCCCTCTGTGGCCACGGGCAGCCGGCTCGGTTGTTTGCCTTTTCCATGCCCCGCCGTCACACGCTAGCCGGCTGGCACGGGGAGGGGATGCGCCTGGCCCTGCCTCCCTGCAGCCCCAGGCCCAGCACCACAGTGCCCTTACCCGAGGGCCAGAGGAGCACGGCTTGGAGAGGGACCCGGAGGTGCTGGCCTCCCCGCCCCCTCTGGGGCCAGGCCGCAGGCCCTCCCAATCCGTGGGCTGGTTCTCTGTGCTTGGTGCCAGTCAGTGCCAGCTGGCCGCTCTGGCTGGAGACTGGGGTGGCGCGAGTGTGGGGGAGGGGAGGAAGTGGGCAGGAGCCCAAGGGGGATGGGGGCCGGGGGCCGGGATCCGAGGAGGGGGCCAGCGCGGGGGTCCCATGGGACGAGGGAAAGGCTAGACTGAGTCTGAGGGCTTCCAGAGCAGCAGAGGGGGTGTCAGGCCCCCAGTCTGGCCCTCCTGCCCCTGGCACGTCTAATCCCCTCCCCATCACCCACTTTCCTCCACAGCCACCCCCTGAAGCTGTCCCTAGCTAATTCGTCTTGGTCCCTTTAAGAGCTGCCTGGGAACTGGGGCACCGGAGGGGGCCGGCAGGGCCCCCACCCCCTCCCCCTGCCCTGCCCGCCCCTGCTCCGCCCCCTGCCCTGTACAGACTCTGCTGGAAGTCTTGGACGCCTGGGTTAGGGTCTCCACTGCTGGGCTGGGGGTAAGGCTGGAAAGTCGCGGGGAAGGGGGACTGTGGTCCCTGGGGGAGGGGATGGGAGGGTGGGATGCCAGTTTCCTAGCACTCTGGGGATAGAGCATCTGTGCCAACTTCAGTGGATAACATGGGGGGTCCTTCTGGGTGGCCCTCCGGCCTCAGACTGGGGGAAGGGCAGCTCCGGGGATCTTGAGGGGCAGAGCCCGGGGGCAGGAAGGCTGTGTCTCCTCACCCTCCACTCCCCCATCTCATTTTCCTGGAACCCTCCTGTGATAAATCCCATCAGTCCCTCGCTGCCCCTCCTGCAATTAAAGACGTGGGGCCCTGGCACCCCATCTTCCCACAGGTGGGGAAACTGAGGCTAGGCAAGCCAGAAGAAATGGAACCATGTGTGTGTTAGCAGGAGAGTTGGAGATGAGGCTGCAGGAATCTTCTCCCTCCTTCTCCACCCGGAAGAAGGGGACACAGGGCATTGGGGGTCCAGTTCACCCCAGCATAGTTTTAACCACAGCCACGGCCACTGCCCGAGACTAGGTCCCCGCTGCCTCACCAGGACAGCCTAGCCCCTTCCTGGAATTAAAACGATTCCATAGAGCAAGACCAGGAGAGGCTCCCCGAAGCCCGCCTGCATAACCTGGGGTTAAGTAGAGGTGGGAGAGCTCGCAGGCTCCCTCCACTTTGCTTCCCTGGAGTATTTCAGAAATGTGGCCCTTACAATTCTGCTCCAGAGATGGCACTCAGTTCCCCTAGAAGGGAAGGAGGCAGAGGAAAGACCCAGGAACACTCCCAGGTGGGAAGTCCTTCTGTAGTCTGACCTCTTCCTTCCTCTTACACCACCAGCTCAGCTGCCTCTGGCCCTGCCACCGTTATTTCCCTGCCACCATGTGCCCCATCCAGGGGGAGAAGAGCCTGAGCGAGTGGGCACTCTCTCAGGCCCCCAAGGCCAAGGGGCCGCCGGCAGCGAGGAAGGGTTGCCGTGGGGGGCGGTGATAGAGCTCTGCTCAGAGCCCACTTCTGCTTTCAGCACAAGCCATGCCCAACTGGCCCCACCCCAGGCGGAAATGCTCAGCCACCGCCCCCCCACCCCAGACCTGAAGGGGAACCAGACTGGGCCTCTGAAAGCTCAGCCTGGGGCCGGCACCAGCACACTTTACTTCCTTCTTCTTAGAAACGCTATTTCGTCTAGAAATGAGCCCAACTGCTCCCAGGTAGGATAGAAAGCTATGATTTTACCCATGTGAATCAGAGAGAACCAGCACGCTGTCTGGGGTCACACAGCAAGTTCGAGGCGGCCTGGCCTGGGACCCAGGGCTCCTGCTTCCCGGCCCCCCGGTGCCTCCTCCCCCAAGCCCAGCGAGGCCAGCCTGGAAGGGGCTTTGTCCACTGCTCATGTTGCCAAGGAGGGAGCTGAGGTCCAGTGGGGGCAGGAGAGCAGGAACGGGTGCTCAGGTTCGGGGCTGGGAGAGGACACAGGCCCAGATTCAAAGCTTCCGGCCAGACCCCTGCTTGCCCCACAAGAGGTGGGAAAGAACCCAGCTCAGGCTTGTCTCTGCTTTATCCCCATCTGTTCTAGACCTTTGGAAAGTCCCTTCTGCAGTCTGCCCTCGGCCTTCCTCTTATAGCATAGCCCTTCTCCTCCTGACAGGTCTCAGAGGGCTAGCCAGAGAAGGCTCTGGTACAGTGGCTTGGGAAGAAATGGCAGAAGCTGAGCGTGGCAGTGGACGCCTTTCCGGGGGAGTCGGGAGACTAAGAACAGAAGAGAGCTTCTTAGCCTTCTTGACAGAGACCCTGCCTCTCAGCTTATTTGCACAGATATTTGTATGTTCACTTGCCTCTTCCTTGGCAAACTTAGTTTGCATGGGGTCAGGCTGGCTGGTGGCCAGGTACGACCTCCTTGCCCCTTACATAGACACAGTTCCCAGGGAAGAGGGAAACCCAGAGAAACTGACCATAGAGAGAATTTGGCCCCACATGACCCCTGAACCCAGCTGGGGGACATCTGTGAGGTGATGCCTGCTTGACAGGGGAAGAGGGAGCTGAGCAAGGACCCCCCCAGGGGCTAGTGTTCCCCTCCTGCCTCCCCGCCACATCTGGAGCCCCACCTCCCCCACACATGTGGATCCATGAGCCACAGAAGGTGGGGCGCAGGGGGACACGGGTAGGAGGAGGAAGAATATGGGGAGATTCTAGTCCCTCCCACTTAGAGATGCGGTCGCCATGGTGACTGAGGACCAGTGAGGCGGGATGGGGTTGAGGATGGGGGGCGGGGGTGTGGCAGGGACGGAGGCACTGGGAGACAGGAACTGCCTGGCTTTCCAGGGGGAGGGAAGCACCGTGCGTCCCCAAGCTGCAGGTAAGGGAGCCAGAAAGCTGAAGGGAAGGGGCGGGCCATTGTCTGGCGCACGCTCTGCCCTGAGGAGGGGGCAGACTGAGGGGTCGGGCCATTGTGTGCGGTACTCAGCTCAGCCTTCCAGCACAGTCAGATTGGAGGAGGAAGCCTAGGAGGCCCTGGGTAAAGGGCTAGGGGGGATTGGGCTGGGCGGGTGGTAAGAAGGCTGAGACACAGTGTGGGTGGGAAGAGGTGTGGGGTTGCTGGGGGAGTAGAAGCTAGGGACATCCCTTGTGCCTTACACACAGTAGGCACCTAAATATAAGTTGATTTGACTTGTTTGTGATCATAAAAAGAGGGCAACAAGGGGCAGGGCAGGTGGGGCTGAGGAAGGCGAGCCAGGAAGCTGATGTTCCCCACAACTATGCTCTTCTGGGGCTGCCCTTGAGGCTGGAAGGGAGGGGGGGAAGGGGGCGTTGGACCTGCTAGGTCATTGGCAAAGCCTTTCTCCCCACTCCTGGAGCCCCTCTCAGTGAGGTATCCATGTGCCCTGGGGCACTGAAGAGACAAAGTGCCCCAGAGTTCTCTGGGTGAGCACGGGGTGGGGAGGGAGGGGGGAACATGGGGTAGGGGTCGGGGGGGGGGGGGGGACACAGGGGGGGGGAGGGGGGGGGGGGGAGGGGGGGGGGGGGGCCAGGGGGGTGAACACGGGATAGGGGTGCAGGGGGTGAGCATGGGGTAGGGGTCAAGAGGGTGAGCCTGGGGTAAGGGTGCAGGGAGTGAGCACGGGGTAGGGTGGAGACCAACATCTCCGTCTGCCCTCCCACCTCTAACCCCCAGAGCTTGATCCCCACCCTGGACCAGAAAACTTGGCAGGAAGGGGCTACAATCTGATGTGATCTAGGGGTCGTGGGGAAAGTGTCCCCAGAGGAGATGGACCCTGGGGTGGGGGACAGGGTTGAACTCAGCACTGTTGTTATTAGGGGGTCCCCAGGCTGAGGAGAAAGGAGCTGAGGGACCCCCCCCATTGGGGCTATGCAATGTCACAGCCCCTAAGGCCTTGTCCCTTCTTACCACCCCCCCCCGAGCTGAACTTCACCTGCTGGGCCCTGGTTTCTTCACTGGGACAGGGAAAGGGGAGGTGGGGCCCTGTCAGCGGGGAGCTTGCTCCATGATGCTGCTGCGGCGGGCAGGACTTGTTACATCATCCCCCGGCCTGGTGCAAAAGGAAGATGGGGGGCGGTCCCGTGCTCAGAAATGATCAGCCGCCTTCGGGACGGCAGCAGGAGAGCATCAGATCCTGCGTGGGCCCTTCTGAACGGGGGCTCCCGTGACTGCCCAGGTCACATGCCCCTGAAACCAGCCTGGCGGTGGGCTCCCCAGCTGCAGCGGGGCCACGGCTTTGGGTCGCGGCGTCTGACTCCGGGGCCTCCCATGCAAGAGGGGCAGTGGCAGGGCAGGGTGCCCTAGCTCCTGGTCAGGCTCTTCCAAAGACCTTGACGGCCCTGCCGGATGTGGGGCTCGTGCCTTGATCTTACGGCCAGAGAGGTTTCTGTTCCCTCTTGGGTCGGGAGTCCCCTGAGATACATGCTCTCAGCCCAGAAGAGCTGAGCTTGCCGCCCCCCACCCCCACCCCCGGGAGCTGTCTGCCCCGTCCAAGTGGCCCAGGGCTAAGGGAGGACCGCAGGAGTCAGCCCTCCCCAGACACTGGGTGGCCAAGGGATTCGTTTTAGGCAGATCTGAGTCTAACTTGTCTTCTCCCTGTGTGGCCTCCCTGAGCTTCACTCTCCTCTCCTGTGAAATGGGACCACGGTGGTGCCTAGCTGCTAGAATTCTTGGCTGGACCAAAGCTTAATAATGCAAACTATTCATGTTGGCTGGAGGGCCTGAGAAAGTTGACCTGGGTCGGAAGGAAAATTCCTGGGTCTCTGGGGAAGGAGGACGTGGGACCGGCATGTTGAATAGAACACTTCCAGAGGCAAAAACAGGGCGTCGGGCTGGGAGCGTGGAGCTGGAGCTGCCTTCCCCACGTGCCCCCCATCAGAACTCCTCCCTGTGACCCAGATAAGCTAATCTGTTCAAGCAGAGAGGCCCAGGGCCAGGGCAGGTCCCAGTCTGGGCTGGGAGGTGGGGAGGCGCAGAAGGTGGGGTCCGGGTGGGAGTTTCCCGGGACTCTTGAGAGTCTGTAAGACTTTCTCTAGTGGCTTGGCCCCTGGCTTCTCCCAAGGACCTGGCCACCAGCCTCCGTGAACGTCTGGGAGAGTCGACACAGTTGTCAGGAGGGGTCTGGCTGAGACCAACCCCCAGGCGAATGGAGGGGAAATGCAAGCAGAGAGGCAAGGAAAGTGCGCGAGGGACCCTGACGGGGGAAATCTAGGGGGCGACCTGGGCTGCACGGTGGCAGGAGGGGAGGCGTCCCTGCCTGAGGAACGGGCATCTGAGAAGGAGTTGGGTCCCCAGTTGGAGCAGGTCAGCCCTGTGATGGCTGTGCTCCTAAACCAGCAGCCAGCCAGTTTCGGACTGAGTGGGCCGGAAACTACCCACTTTATAGGTTGTGAGCCCTCGGTGCTAGACGCCTCATTAGCCCTGCATTATGATGGGGCTCCCCCCTGGGGCCTCCAGGGGCAGGTGAGCCACCACCACTGGGGGTTTGGGTGCCTCAGCTGTGTGTCCCCGAGGTGCGAGCTCAGATGCGACTTGCTCTGGGCCTCCGCCCGGCCTGCTGGCTGGCCCAGGAGTGATGGGCACCAGGCTGCAGAGGGACTCGGTCAGCACGGCCACGGGTGAGAGCCGAAGTCCTGCTGCCATCTCTCAGGACTGCGGCCTAGCTGGAAGTGGAGGTTTGAAGGTTAGACCACGGCAGGCCCTTCCGAGTCCTTAGCAGTGAAGAGACCTCATCGTGTGGGTGAGCCAAAAGAGGAACAGAGATGGTGTCATGTCTCCTCCCTGTGAGGGCTTGAGCAAGAGAAGTCACTCCTGGGTTGCTCAGACAGGATGTGGCATATGACAGAGGGCAGAGGGGTGGCTGACATGACCAAGAAACTTTCTGGCCTTTTCAACTTTCTGGATGGATGGAGAGAGAGAGGGAGGGAGGCTGAGGCGAGTCTCCTTTCATTGCCCGCCCAACCCCACCCCCAGTTCCGCCCAAACCAGGGATCTGTCAGGACTCGAGAGGTGGAAATTCTGGTTTTCCGGAGCTCCCAGTGCTGGCTCTGGCACTATGGGCACCTGGAGGGCCGCGCTCCCGGCCCAGCCCGGCTGAGCCCTCCATCCCCCACCTCCGGGGCCTGGGGACCCCCTCCACCCCAGAGTCCGGACACCTGGGGTTCTGCACTGTGGCTGGCTCAAGGGTATGTGGGATGAGGCGGGTGGCTGGAGGTTGACGGTCCAGGGGACACAGATGCAGCCACCCAGGGAGACAGAGCCCAGGGACAGGGCCAACTGCAGGAGCTCCGGGCGGTGCTGGGAGCCTGCGTGGCCCCGCATCGCCTCTCTGCAAGGAGAGGGCCAGGTAGGCCTGGGCATCGAAGACCTGCGCCCGGCTGGGGCGAGGGGAGAGGTCAGGGCAGGCCGACTCAGGCCTGGGTCACCGGAGGGCAGGGGTGAGGGTGCGGCACCAGGGTGTCCACAGATCTGAAAGTGCTGGGAGACAGGGGTCCGGTTAACCTGTGTTTTAAGTGCAGGGATCTGCTCCTCCCGGGGCCAGGCAAGGGTTTGGGTTCTGGGCTACGGGGAAGGGAAGGAAAGGAGTAGACAGCAGGAAGGACTTCCTGAGAGTAAGGAGAGAAAAGGCAGAGCAGGGCGGGCGGTGGCCAGAGAGCAGGACAGGCCTGACGGCAGGACTCCGACCCCCGAGGCGAGCGCGAGGCAGCCAGCTGGCATCCGTGCGTGATGGAAGCGAGACTCTGAGGGCACTCTGCAAAGGAAACTGTCCCCTCCCCGGCACCCCCAGCCCCACCCCTACTTCTGCTGCCTGGGGCTCTCCCATTGGTGCCTGGGGGGGATGTGGTGAGGATGGCTCACCCAGAGAGTGCCTGGGTGCCTGTTTCCCCAGAGCCATCTGGTGACAGCCTCCAGCTGAGCATGGCCCTCCTGGCCCCGGGCCGGGACCCTTGGAGCCTCCTGGGCTTTTTCCTGTCCCCGCTGTTTCTGCCGCTGCCGCCGACTGCAGGGGCCGGTGCGCAGGAGCCCCTGCCCAGGATCACTTACCGGTCAGGTAAGAGTCGCAGGGCTGTGTGCCGGCCGCCAGCCGAGCTGGAGGGGCGAAGGAAGAGAGAGCCCGAGGGAGGGACGTGGGGAGGAAAGGGACTTGGGGAGCGCCAGAGACTGAGGAAGGAGTGAAGAAACTGTGTGGCCAAAGACTGAGGGAAGGGAGGGCCCAGAGTGCTTCTCGGAGATGGTGCTTTTTCTTTCCCTCACCTCCCAGCACGGTCATCAAGCCGGGCACTTCAGACCCCTAACTGCTTTCTCACCCCCACGCACCCCCAAAGCCAAGGCCCCTGCTAGAAGGTCATCCGTGGACCTGGCAGCCCGGAACCCGGCAGCCGCATGGCAACCACACAGATCACACCGGACCACACCGTGTCCGGTAGCGTGGACCCCGGGGTTGAGAGAGTCAGGGCAACCCACTGGGGTACGGGCTCTGGGACGCTGTCGGCTGGTTTCTTGCTGAGGCTGTGGGGGCCGCTGGCCCTCCCACCTCCAGGGAGAAGGCTCAGGGAAGGACTTGGGCTCTGCAGGAGGTGTGGGGGCAGGGTCTCCTGAGCATCTGTGCTGGGTGCTGGAATTACCAACAGAGACAAGACTCGGCCCTGCTCAGGGTGCTCGCAGGCCTGAGCGGGGAGGCAGGTGAGCAGCCAACCGTGCTAAGGGTGGTCAGCTCGGTGAGCGAAGGACTTACACAGCTCTGAGGGAGGCCGCCCCCTTCCAGCACCTTGCCAACTTCTTCTGGGCCTGAGATGGTCAGAGCTTCCAAAGGTGACGCTTAGCTAGGCAGTCCTCTAACTAGGGCCAAGGTGCGAATGCACCCATGAGGGGATGGAGCAGCTTGTCCCTGTCGCTGGTGTGCCCCTCCGGGAA
The DNA here is from genome assembly GCF_003265705.2 of Callorhinus ursinus. Lineage (NCBI taxonomy): Eukaryota > Metazoa > Chordata > Mammalia > Carnivora > Otariidae > Callorhinus > Callorhinus ursinus. The sequence continues at coordinate 716,080 of NW_027397154.1, read as the reverse complement.
CCAGCTCACCGCCCGCCCCCCCCCCCCAGGTGACATCCAGGCAAGTCCACAGGGGCCTTTGAAGACATATGTGTCTGCTCTGCTCAGCCTGTGGCTATGATTCTAGTGGTCGAAGTTCCCTGCTAGAGGAGGGGAAGGGGGGTTGGGGAGTGTGATCCTACAAGCCACAGCTACCCCAACACACCGTCCTGTCTGTGGCTCCCAGTATCTTCCTGTCTGTCTGTCTGCCTTCTGCTCCCCCGCTCCTCCCTGGGGGAGGACCAGCGCATCCCTCCCCTGCCCCCTCAGCCCCTCCAGGCCTGGAAGAGTGCCCACGTGCCTCACTCTATTTCCTGTCCCTTTGTCTGTCTCTTGGGTGCAGGCCACCTTCATTAGCCTGTCATTAGCCTGTCTCTGGCTGCCTCTTCTCTCCCCTGTGGGCTCAACACAGAGCTCCTACACCACCAGCAGGCAGGGTGGGGATGGGGGAGGGGGAGCTGCCGATGGAGAGCGGGTCCAGCTGCCAAGGCCTGGGGAGCACACTCTGCCAACCCTCCCCCCACACCTTGACCTCAGAAGTCAGTTGCCTGCCCACCCACTCCTCATCACTCACCCCTTCTCATCACTACCCAACAGGGGAGGGACGCAGGGCTCTCAGCCTCTTCCACCAGAAGGGCCTCCAGGATTTCGACACTCTGCTCTTGAGTGGTGACGGAGGCACTCTCTATGTGGGGGCTCGAGAGGCCATTCTGGCCTTGGATATCCAGGACCCAGGGATGCCAAAGCTGAAGAACATGGTGAGGAGGCCGGGGACAAAGGGTGTGGGCTGGAGGTGAGGGGGGGCTGACAGCTGCCCCGTGCCTGGACCGCCCATGCGTGACTCACTGCCCAAGTGCTGTCAGCTCCAACCGGCGGTAACCAGCAACTCCCGCTACATATATCCAGTCTGGAGAACAGAGCAGAAATACCATAGTGGTCTCACTATTTGCTGGTATCATGCATTCTGGCTGAATAATACTAATTGCTAAAATTGCTGATATGGAAATCATTGACATATGACAGAAATACTGACTCAAATTATATCAATAATCTGATATCCACCCACTGGTAGAAATCACCGAAACTTCTGTATTAAATTATAGTCACCCTACTAATGGGAACAATGTGAGGAAGAAAGGGGGAAGGAAGGAAAGAAGGAGGGGAGGGGCGAGCAATTACTGAGCATCTTCCTTGTTGTGTCTCTCAATGTGTGGTCTGTGGACCACCTGCGCATATGGGATGCTGGTTGAAAATGCGGATTCTCTGCAGAGGTGTGAGCCAGGAACTGACATTTTAAACAATTTCCCCAGGAAATGTGTGGTTTGTCAACTGCTGCCCTGCATAGCATGCATTACATTAGGTACTTTACCTATGTTCCTGGCTGTGCCCTCCAGAAGCTTGTGTGCTTGACTAGGACCACTCAGCCAGTAAGGGGCTGAGCCTGGATTCGAACTCAGGTCTGGTTCCACAGGCTGTGTGCTCCCACAAAGGTGCGCCCTAAGGAACACCAGTATCGTCAGAATAATAGCCATGGTCATGGACTGATGTTATTAGAGCTCATGTCACCGGCCACCATGCCTGCTGGTGGCTGGAAACTAGACCCAAGGAGTGGACAGCAGGTCGAAGCTAGAGCACGAGACCTCACATCCTCTCCCTCCTGACCCCCCGCTGCAGATACCCTGGCCAGCCAGCGACCAAAAAAAGAGTGAATGCGCCTTTAAGAAGAAGAGCCATGAGGTAAGTGGAGGTGGGGGTTTGGGGGCTCTGGGTGGAGAACCCCAGAGTCCCCAGACCATCACTGGATGACGTCAGGTTGGGCAGGTAGTGGAGGAGGTTTCTTTCCATGGTGATCGTCTGCGCCACGTTCTGTGAAGACGTCCAGGGACTGCCTCAGCAATTCCGGGCCCTCTACCCCCTGGGAAGTGGGGGGCAGCCCGTGGGGCCCAGGTGCGAGGGGCAAGTAGCCGGACACCCGGATTCTCCGTCTCCCCAGACACAGTGCTTCAACTTTATCCGTGTCCTGGTCTCTTTCAACGCCAGCCACCTGTACGCCTGTGGTACCTTTGCCTTCAGCCCCGCGTGCACCTTCATTGTGAGTTACGGCTCCCGGCGCTCAGGCCCAAGCACCCCTTCTCACACCTAACCCCCTCCTCTCTAGCTCTGGAAGACCCTGCTCTTCCGGATGTGGGACCCTCGTGAGCTTCCTGGCCTCAGTTCCCCTCCACGTCCCTCTCCCTCCCTCACGCCCCTCATTTCCCAGACATGAGACTCTGGCATTCTGGCCCCCAGCCTCTCCCCCCCTTTAGGAACTCCAAGATTCCTACCTGTTGCCCATCTCCGAGGACAAGGTTGTGGAGGGGAAAGGCCAAAGTCCCTTTGACCCTGCCCACAAGCACACGGCTGTCTTGGCAGGTGAGTATCAGGTTCCTGGCATCCGCTTTCCGGGGTCATTCTGTGAAATATGGAAGCTGACAGTTTCCTGAAAGGGAACAGAGGGAGCGGAAGCCAGGAGCCTCTGAACACCAGATCAGAGGGAGACTCAGCACCCCAACCACCAGCTCCTGCTGATGCTGCCACAAAGGAGGTGGAGAGAGATAGGGAGAGAGGGTTCACACGGGTCTGGTAAGGGTCTTGGGCAGAGAAGAGGCCTGAGCTTCGGCCATTTGTTCCACAGAGGTTACAGAGAAATCACCCTCTGTGTCCTCGCAGACAGACTCCCCATCCTGGCTTCCGGGACGAGGTGGCCTTTGGCTTTTGAGTGGGACCTCAAAAGTTAGGTAGATGCGCACGGATGATGTTCCAGGAAGAGAGGGGTGGGACCGAGGTGTGGAAACAGAAAACACAGCCCCCTCTGGGGAAGAGAGAGTGATTCTATTTGGCAGGTGGTTCAGCTGGGTGTGTGAGGGGCAGTGAGAGAAAGGCTGGACAAGGCCAGCACACAGAAGGACATGATGGGTGGCTCTTCCCTGCGGCAGGGTTCCCTAACAACGGTGCTCAGTGGGGTCTGCCAGCTGGGCTACGGGCGCCACAGGAAGGTGGAGGGCACAGGAAGGGGGCCGGAGACCCATGTGGGTACTGGCCCGGGTCAGAGGCAGGTCTGAGGAGGGCGGAGGCTCCCTCCAACCGGGAAGCCTCCCGCCCTCTCCCCTAGATGGGATGCTCTATTCTGGCACCATGAACAACTTCCTGGGCAGCGAGCCCATCCTGATCCGCACGCTGGGACCCCAGCCCGTCCTCAAGACTGACAATTTCCTCCGCTGGCTGCAGCGTAAGGACCTGAGCCCCCAGCACAGGTCTGGCCCTGCCCCGAGCGCGGAGACCCGGCCAGGCCCGAGAGCCGCGTTCCTGCCCTCCGCCGTCCTCCGTGCAGAGCCCCCTCTGTGCCGGGCGGCCCTGTTCGGGGGGTGCAGTCCCCGCCCCCGTGAAGCGACGGGAGCAGGCGCCCCCAGGGCCACCCCTGGCCAGCCGCGGGGCATCCCGTCGGGAGGCCGGCCGCTCCAGTCCCAACCCTAAGCCTATGTGCCCCGCCCCGCAGCGGACGCCTCCTTCGTGGCAGCCATCCCTTCGACCCATTTCGTCTACTTCTTCTTCGAGGAGACAGCCAGCGAGTTCGAGTTCTTCGAGAAGCTCCACACGTCCCGGGTGGCCAGAGTCTGCAAGGTCTGCGGCCGGGAGGGGACGGGGCTGGCCGTGGGGGGAGCCAATGGGGAGGTGGCAGAGGCGGGACCGAGCGCCCAGGGCCCAATGGGGGCGGGGGCGGGGCGCGGTGGGCGGGGCGTCCCTGACTCCGCCCCCGCGGCCCTAGAACGACGTGGGCGGCGACAAGCTGCTGCAGAAGAAGTGGACGACCTTCTTGAAGGCCCAGCTGCTGTGCTCGCAGCCGGGGCAGCTGCCCTTCAACGTCATCCGCCACGCCGTCCTGCTGCCCGCCGCGGCCTCCGCCGAGCCCCGCGTCTATGCGGCCTTCAGCTCTCAGTGGTGAGCAGCGCGGCGGGGACGCGGGGGCTGCACGCGGGTCGTGGGGCCCAGAGCGCTCACTCCACGCACTTCACCTAGGAAGGCATGTGCCGGGCACCACGCCCCAGGAATCTGACTCATGCCCTTCGTGTAGATGGGACAAATAAAGCTCAAAGAGGTTCTTACTCCTTTATATCCTGCCCGGTTCCAAAAAGGGTAGGAGGCAGCCCACGGAAGGCAAACACTGAGACCAGATAAGATCAAACCGATGAGGAGATGGGAGTAAAGGGAGGATAAGAAGGCAGGGATAGGGTCAGCACATCACAAATGTTTGTCATTTACGCAGTGTTGGGATGCTGGGTACGAATTTAGCTTTGAGCTTCCTAATGGCCAGAGCAAAGAGGGAAACACCATCAGTGTCACGAAGATAAAACTAGTCATTGCTTGGAGGCTGAGAAAAGTTCATTGCATCAAAATATCTGGCCCCACAAGGTTTAGGTGTCTGCTGTCCGTGGGTCAGGTACCAAAGATATCTGCTGTAAGCAGGGGCTGGTATCAGTGGCATCCAGAACTGAGGACATGGTGTGTGCCACAATCAGGTTAAAGAGGACAAGAGGAACCTGTCTCCACAGACCAGGGCTAAAGGAATAGAAGTAGCCTCATAGTCGGGCTCTGGTTGGTTGTCTGAGGATCAAGAATCCAGGGGGCCCAAAGGAGCAGGGCTTCATCTGGAGCCTGTCGGGATCTGGTTACACCGCCCCTCCCATGGGTACAGTCCAGCCTGGGCAAGACAGGCAGAAGCCACCCCAAGACCCGAAACCCAGTTAATTGTCCTTAAGGATAATCCTAAGACGGGCTCTCCTAACCCTTATCACCACGGCTGGCGGGAAAGTAGGCAGCAGTAGGCCAACCCGGCCCTCCACACTCCTGCCCTCCACGGCTTTCTCACAAGGGTGGGTGAGGGCTAGAGGGGGAGCTTCGTGGTAGAGAACAGAGATGACCATGTCCCCTCGGGCTATCCCCAGGCAGATTGGTGGGACCAGGAGCTCTGCCGTCTGTGCCTTCTCTCTCAAGGACATCAAGCGTGTCTTTGAGGGGAAGTACAAGGAGTTGAACAAAGAGACTTCACGCTGGACTACTTATGGGGTCCCCGAGATCAGTCCCCGGCCAGGCAGCGTGAGTACCACCCCCAACACTGAGCAGCCCTCTGCCCCCACTGATACACACATAACGCACATATCAAAGTATCTGTCATGGCACAATAAATGTCCAATAAATGTTAGTGCTCCCTGCCCTAACCAGTCCCGTCTGCTCAGATACGCACCTGCTGTGGTGGCCCCCATCCCACAGGTGTCCAGCCCATCCTGCACACAGAGTCCTCCCCTCTGCGAAGTGCACCCCAAATACCTGGGTGTATCCCTGGGGAAACAAGGGAGCATGGGCTGTGCCAAGGACTGCCTAGGCATCTTCATCTGCATTTCTTATTTAACTTTTGTGTTTTGATCCGAGTTGTATATGGCCACCATTTACAGAATCCTATAGATCTACACAGTCAGTTACCAAAAACAGCCCTATGCCCTGTCTTCCACTTTTCCCTCTCTAGAGGGACAACCACCTTCAACTCTCTTAGCTGATACTTTTGGTAAATACCAAAATCTCCAAATCTCTAACATACTTTTGTTGCTACTTCTTGATGTTTCAGTTTCAGGCAGGATCTATTGAATTCCCATTCTGGATGGTGAGGATTTACCTGTGCCCCCCACCCCCACCCAGTTGTGTATGTGCCTGTAGCAACCAGCAAGAACTGTTTGGGGGCATCTGTTTCCAAATTCACGTGCGCTGACATGACACTGGTGGCCCGAGACCATGGTGGGAGTATGAGCCAGGGCAGTCAACAAACACGAGTCAGGGCTCCCTGACCCCCACCACAACTGCTTTACCAGCACACCACTGCACCCACCCCTCATCTCCCAACATAGTTTTATAATAATTTTGGTTAGATCAGTATTTAGATTAGGACTCATGCACAGCTGAGCCAAGGAGCAGGCCCTGATTACTTTTCCTTTTTGCATAATTTAAGAATTTCCCTGGGGGGAGTAATTATCTCTCTTCTTTTCTTTCTTTCTTTTTTCTTCTTTTTCTTTCTTTTTTTTCTTTTTTTTTCCTTTTTTTTTTTTTTTTTTTTTTTTTTTGGCTTGCTTTGTTTTCTAAGCTCTTAACATTAATTCAACCCCAAACTCTTCCTCAATGATCCGCATCTGTCTGAAGACAGATCCATTAGGCATTCTAACAGTTCCATCTTCCTGGAGATTGTTCCTGTCTGCTGCAGTCTGGACCTCCGTCCCGGGCACTGCCACCATCCTGGTATTTCCCTTCTCATCATTCTGGGCATCTCCTTTGTATCTCTCTGTGACATCTTCATGTTTCTTACATCCCATGGCTTCCTCTTTTTTTTTTCACTATCTTTATTTTTTTAAGATTTTTATTTTTAAGTAATCTCTACCCCCCATCGTAGCTCAAACTCACAACCCTGAGATCAAGACTCACATGCTCTTGCGACTGAGCCGGCCGGGCGCTCCTTTCTCTTACTTTCTTATTTTAGTGGAGCAGAGCCTCCATAGATTCCTGGAAAGAGATACGTGGCAGGTACGTTTTTTGAGACTGAATGTCTGAAAATGTCTTTATTCTACTTTTGCATTTGATAGTTTGATATGTGCATGTAATTCTAGACTAGAAATAATCTTCCTGCAAAACTTTGAAGGCTTGCCTTGTTATCTTCAAGGGGACGGACATCTAGAGTTCTTCCGATTCTTAAGTCTCTGAAAGTCCCCGTTCCCACTGGAATCTTGTAGTGCCTTTTCTTTGTCCCTAGCTGTTCTGAAATTTCACGGTATTGTGCTTTGATGGGACTCTGTTCCTTTATTATGCTGGATGTTCAACCTGCCCCTTCAGCCTGGAAGTATAGTTCCTTCAGTTTGAAGTTTTCTTGAACAATTTCCTCCTATTATCTTTTCATTTAACAAATATTTTTCGAGGCTGCCTGCCACTGTTCCAAGCTCTGGGGGACACAGCAGTGAACGAAGTGGACAGAAGTCCCTTCCCTCATGGAGCAGACTCTCATGTTAGGATGTTTTCTCACTTCTTACTGGGACTCCCGGACCGGTCCGCTCCCTCTTTAAATCCCAACCAGTTTCCCAAGCCTTTGGTTTTGCCCCACTTTCTGGGAGAGTGTCTCAATTTTATCTTCAAATCCTTCTATCAGATTGTTAATTCCTGCTAAAATATTTAATTTCCTAGATTTTTTGAGCTTTTTAAAAGCCTTTTTAAAAAAGATTTTATTTATTTATTTGACAGAGAGAGACGCAGCGAGAGAGGGAACACAAGCAGGGGGAGTGGGAGAGGGAGAAGCAGGCTCCCCGCTGAGCAGGGAGCCCGATGCGGGGCTCGATCCCAGGACCCCGGGACCATGACCTGAGCCGAAGGCAGACGCTTAACGACTGAGCCACCCAGGCGCCCCTGAATATCTCTTTTATAAAAACGTTCTACTCTAGTTTGTTGTTATTTAAACAGGTGAAATTTTCCGACCTGGCTCATGCCATTCAATTTCCATTTCTGTCGATCACACAGTGGCATAAAGCAGCAAAACTGGGGGCACCGGGTGGCACAGTAGGGCAGCACTTGGTTTCGGCTCAGGTCATGATCTCAGGGTCTTGAGATCAAGCCCCACGTTGGGCTCCATGCTCAGTGGGGAGTTTGCTTGAGATTCTCTCTATTCCTCTCCCTTTGCCCCTCCCCCTGCTGTCTCTCTCTCTCTCTAAAATAAATAAAGAAATCTTTTTTAAAAAACAGCAAAACTGAAGGGGGGATGATTGCTGTGTATGTTCTAAATTGCTTCGAAGGGTCTCATTTGAGATAATTTGCCTAAGAATCTTGATCTTTTTTAAATATTTGGAAACATCCAATAAAAATGGAAAGAAAGGGGTGCCTGGGTGGCTCAATTCGTTAAGCATCTGCGTTCAGCTCAGGTCATGATCCCAAGGTCCTGGGATCGAGCCCTGCATCGGGCTCCCTGTTCCGTGGGGAGTCTGCTTCTCCCTCTCCCACTCCCCCTGCTTGTGTTCCCTCTCTCACTGTGTCTCTCTCTGTCAAATAAATAAAATCTTTAAAAGAAAAAAAAGGAAAGAAAAAATGTTCTATTATAGAGAATGTCACACATGTATACAAAGTAGACAGAATAGTAAAAGGGACCTCCACCCACCAGCCAGCTTCAACACATAGCTAAGCAAACTTGTCTCAGCCATGATCCACCTACGCGCCCCCTCCCCCCAGGTATTTTGAAGCGGATTCTGGACATGGCATTTTATCTGTATTAGTGTTGTAAGGCTGCTGTAACAAGTTACCACAAACCTCCTGGCTTCAAACAATAGAAATGTATCCTCCTGCAGGCTGGAGGCCAGGCGGTGGAAGTCAGAGCACCAGCAGGGCGGAGGCTCTGGGGGAGAAAATGTCTCTGTTTCTCCCCCAGATTCCGTTGGCGGCTGGCAATCCTTGCTGTTCTTGGCTCGTAAACACCCCAACCACTCCATCATCACTTTGCCTTCTCCTCTGTATGTGTCCTTCACTTCTCGTGAGGACACTTGTCACTAGATTTAGAGCCCATCGTAATTCAGAATGAGCTCATCTCAAGATTTTTAATTATATCTACAAAGACCCTTTTTGCAAATAAAGTCACATTCATGGGTTTCAGATGGACGAATTGGGGGGGCACCAATCGACCCCCTACATCATCCATAAATATTTTAGTATCTCCAAATGATAAGGGCTTAAAAAAATAGCCGTAGTACCACTTCACACCATAAAAATGAATAATTCTTTAATCTAATATGCATTTAGTATTCAAATTTCCAGTAGTCTCAAAGATGTCAGGCTCAGTCTGAGGGCCCGGGATCATGACCTGAGCTGAAGGCAGATGCTTAACCGACTAAGCCACCCAGTGCCCCCAAATCCCATTTATTTGAATCAAAATCTAAGTAAGATATATAAGTTTGGATTAGCTATTTTTTTTTTTAGTTTATTTATTTAAGTAATCTCTATAACCAATGTGGGGCTTGAACTCACCGCCCCAAGATCAAGAGCGGCACGTTCTTCTGACTGAGCCGGCTAGGCACCCTTTAGATCATTGTTCTTTTAAGTCTCTTTTAATCTGTATGTTCCCTTTTTTTTTTCTTGCCATTTATTTGTCCTATAGAATTTTTCTCAGTCCAGATCTTGGTGACTATGGGTCTCTGTGGTGGAGTTGCTGTATTTCCTACACCTTCGTTGGAGGTTGGGCCTCGAGACTTGGTCAGATCAGAGTTTGACTGGGGGGCAAGACCCCTTCACCGTGGTTGTAGGTCTTCTTCCAGGTCATGTGTGGCATCCAGCTCCCTCTCTGCCGTGGGGACTCCTCTTATGTAGCATTATGGTCTGGTTTCAAGGGCACACGGTCCTTGCTCAGCTCTGGTAAGACAGCAGTAATACTTTGCTGTGAGGGTCTCTTTTCTCTGCATCATTTAGCTTTTTGTTTGTTTTTTTCCATTGGTTTGTTTTGGTCTCTTTCGTGTTCATGGTTTAACTCACACGCCTGGTGGCTCCGGGCTCTCTGCTCTCATAGGAGTGGGGACTGTGAAGCTCTCTGGAAGCTTCGCCCCTGGATGTGACTCGTCAGCGTGGGCCCCTTGTTGCTCACAGAAGATGGCCTGGCTGGGCCGTTTTCTTGGGGACCACTGGTATCAACATTGTCAGGGCTTACCTCTGACCTGCCCTCGGTTTTCTGGAGGCCTCTTCCAGCCTTGTGCTTGGAGGGAGACTGGCCTGGCTGCTGGCACCAGGGGGCCGGGGGTTGTGTCCCCACATGCACTGCGCCTCCCCGCCTTCACCCCTGCCTGCTGCCCTCACCTAGAGACCCTCTGCTTTCCCGTCTCCCAAGAAGGAGCCTCCAGTCCTGGGCCGGGGCCTGCAGGGCCACACAGGGGTGCGGGATCCCAGCCTGCCAGGTGCACAGACTTTCAGAGGCTCTCCTGACGCAGTCCCATCCTTCCCACTTCCAGAGCTGGCCCACTGCTCATTCATGACCTTTAGGAATTCTGCCTTGTAAATCAGATCATTTTGGCTACCCAGGGGCTGGCTTAAGAAGATTCTTTTCTTTTTTTTTTTTTTCCTGCTCAGTCTTTTACCATATTTGTTCATTTGCTTTTCAGCTTTCACCCAGTGGCTGTCTTCCCTTCCCCCCGTCCCCCCCTTTCCAGGGAAGGAGGAAGTGAGAGTAGGTGCATGTGCTCATTCTGGCATCAGAATGAAATACAGATGTTATTACCTCACATTGCAGATGAGGAAATGGAAGCTCCCAGAGGGGAGTAACTTGTCTGAGGACACAGTGGCAGGTGACCGAGTGGGACTGGCCCTGAGATAGCGCCCTGGGGTGCGGAGGACAAGGCTCCCGACCGAGATCAGGACACAGTGCATGGCACGCTGGTGTGGGCAGGGCCTTCAGAGAACAGCCAGCCCACCCTCTGTCCACCGCCCCCCTCCCCATTTTATGGGTGAGGAAAAGGAGGCCCGGAATGGAGAAGGGGCTCCGCCAGACTTGTGGAGCAGGTTCGTGAGACACCACCCCTTTCTGTGACATCCTTCATTCAGTGACTAACTCGGCAAACACTTATTGGGCGCCAGCTGTGTGCCAGGGCTCATGCTGAGTAAGCCTGGGGCTACTGACATGGGCACGTCGTCCCTCATCCTACTTGCCGCAGCTGCCAGGCACCCCTGGGGAAGGCGTCAAGGCCGGGAGAAGGACAACAGCCAACATTTGTTGAGTTCTTACTTCATGTCACTTTCCACGTCTCCGTACGTTTCCTCCGCACAGTAAGCCGGTGATACGCGGCACTGTGTGCAGAGCCTGGGATGCCAAGCCAGGCAGCCCCAGAGCTTCCATCGCCTCCCGAGAGGAGGACCGCCTTGAGGGAGGCCCAGCGGGCTGGACCAGTGTGTCGGGGGGCAACGGTGAGCTTGCAGGAGGGAGAGCGCTGACCCGATGCGCCTCCTTCCCCCTTCAGTGCTCCGTGGGCCCCTCCTCTGACAAAGCCTTGACCTTCATGAAGGACCATTTCCTGATGGATGAGCAGGTGGTGGGGACACCCCTGCTGGTGAAGTCTGGTGTGGAGTACACGAGGCTTGTGGTGGAGACAGCCCAGGGCGTCGATGGGCACAGCCATCTGGTCCTGTACCTGGGCACCGGTGAGTAAAGGTCTCCAGACATCCTGAAGTGACCAAGCAGGGACCGCAACCCAGGTTGCAGAGGGAAACCTTGGAGCTCGTTCACTCCTGCTTTCATTCCGCAAATGCTTCCTGAGCACCTACTATGTGCCTGGCACCCTGCTAGGCTCTAAGATATGGTGGGGTTACCCAACAACGCAGTCTCCATCATTTCTGAGCTTTGAGTCTGGAGAGGGTGATGGGCACAGGAACACAGAGGGCTTTGCTGGCCCTAGCAGGAGCTGTCTGTCTCCCAGAGAAGCCACGTGAGGGCCACATTAGAGCCGTGAAGAGCTGCCGGGTGTCGGGCGGCTGGGAGCAGCGAGGGCAGGGCCTCTCCTTCAGGATGTTGGCTGTGAAGGGCAAGTGGGGAGGGGGGTGACTGGAGGAAGAGGGGGTCCCACCAGCATGCTTTTGTTTTTAAAGATGGAGAGGTCCTCAGGCTCCAGCAGGGAGGCAGACGGTGAAGAAATGGGCAAGCCAGGGGGTAACTGGCAGGGGAATTGCAGAGGAAGCTGAAGCCGGAGTCCAGGAAGCAGAGGCAGCTTTTACGGACAGGCTTTTGTGATGGTGCGGGAGAGGAGGACACGAGGTCTTGGGCTGGGAGCGAGGGGTAGGAAAGGGGGAGGTGTGAGGAGAAAGGGGTGGATTCAAAAGTCAGTGTGGAGAGAAGGAGCGAGAGTCAGCGGGGAATGTGCAGGATTGCCGGGCGTGTGTATGGAGGGCCCGATGGGGGTGGATGACCTCGAGCTTCCATGGGAGAAAGCTACAGGTGCGCCGATCCTTCCAGGACACGTTCCCAGCCACTGTATCCGCTGCGCACATATTGGGTCCCAGCAGAGAGCAACAGACAAAAGCTCAGTGCTTGTGGAATGTATGCAGACAGACAACGAACATACGACATGAGCCAAGGACTTAATGTGTTATGAGACTAGAAACTGATTTTGAGGACGGGCGGGTCCGAAGGCCAGCTGGGAAGGTGGCAGTTTTTAACAGGGCGGGCAGCGCAGACCTCCCTGAAGTCCTTGGAGGAGGGACACCTGGTGGAGGTGAGGGTGGATGCTGATGGGGTTTCTACGGAAGGGCTCAGCTGTCCACTGCCCCAAGTCCAGGGAGGAGTGGGTTGGGTTCTTGCAAAGGAAAGACAGAGGGGCAAGGGGTTCCAAGCCGTTTATCACAGACTTCCCGTCAGCCCCCCAGCATAGAGGGGAGCAGCCTGACCAGCCTGAGTCCGTGCTCCCTGTCTCTCCACAGCCACAGGCGCCCTCCACAAGGCTGTGGTGAGTGGGGACGGCAGTGCTCATCTGGTGGAGGAGATCCAGCTGTTCCCTGATCCCGAACCTATCCGCAACCTGCTGCTGGCCCCTGAACAGGTGGCGAGGGGCCTTCTGACCAGGCGGGGGGGGCTTGGGTGCTGGGCCCTTACTGGGTGTGCAGAGGTCACTCTCCCTCTCTTTTCCAGGGCGCAGTGTTTGCGGGCTTCTCAGGGGGCATCTGGAGGGTTCCCCGAGCCAACTGCAGCGTCTACGGGAGCTGTGTGGACTGTGTCCTGGCCCGGGACCCCCACTGTGCCTGGGACCCCGAGTCCGGAACCTGCCGTCTCCTGCCCACCCCCACCCCGTGAGTGCTGGTCCTGGACCGCGGTGGAGGCTGGCCCACCAGGACCTTCCTCCCCGGCATGTGGGGTTCTTCCTCTCTCCAGGGGTGACTGGCACCGCCTCTCCCAGGATCTCCCTCCTGTGGCAGAGGCTCCTCCTGGGATGGGGTTGCAGTCTTGAAGCTGCTCCAGCCTGCCTGGGTTTACCTGCCTTCTTCTCTGCCCCACCCTGCCCCCCACTTCCTCTCCCCTCTTCCCGCTTTGGTCTGTTTCAAGGCCTGAGGTTTGCTTTCCCTGCCTTCTCAGGAAGTCCTGGAGACAGGACACGGAACAAGGGAATCCAGGGTGGGCATGTGCCACTGGCCCCGTGGGCAGGAGCCTCCAGCCTCAAAGCCGCCCCCAAATCAGTGAGTGTGGAACCGGGTGGGGGAAGGCTCAGGTTGGTGTCCCCCCCCCCCAAAACCTGCCTGGCTTGAGAGCTGAACACCCAGACCTGGGGCGGATTTGAGTCCTGGCTTCGGGAGGGAGGCCAGGAATTCCAAGCTGGGATCCAGGATTGAGGCTGAAGTCTGTTTTGGTGTCAGAGTCGGAGTCAGATGGACTGAGGGTCTGGGGTCCAGACTGGAGATAGACGAGGGATCAGAGTTGAGTTTGGGAGCTGGACGGGAAGGTGGAGGGGGGTGGGGGGGAGTCAGGGTCCAAATGTCGGCAGAGCTTCCCTGCCCTCCGTCTCCCCTCCCTTAACCCTTCCCTTCCTTCATCTACAGTTAAAGAAGTCCTGGCTGTCCCCAACTCCATCCTGGAGCTCCCCTGCCCCCACCTCTCGGCCCTGGCCTCGTACCGCTGGAGTCAGGGCGCAGCCAAGCTCCCAGAAGCCTCTTCGGCGGTCTTCAATGGCTCCCTGGTGCTGCTGCTGCAGGGTGGGGTAGGGGGCCTGTACCAGTGCTGGGCCACGGAGAATGGCTTCTCGTACCCTGTGGTGTCCTACTGGGTGCACAGCCAGGATCAGCCCCTGGCCCTGGACCCCGAGCTGGGGGGCATTCCCCGGGAGCGTGTGGAGGCCCCACTGACCAGGGTTGGCGGCGGGGCTGCCCTGGCTGCCCGGCGGTCTTACTGGCCGCACTTCCTCACAGTCACTGTGCTCCTGGCCTTAGTGCTTTCAGGAGCCCTCCTCCTCCTCCTCGCCTCCCCACTGGGGGCTCTCCGAGCCCGGGGCAAGGTGCAGGGCTGTGGGACCCTGCCCCCGGGGGAGAAGGCCCCCCTGAGCCGGGAGCAGCCCCTCCAACCTCCCAAGGAACGCAGGCCGTCCGCCAGCGATGTGGACGCCGACAACAACCACCTGGGCACCGAGGTGGCGTAGACTCTGGGCGCAGGGTAGGGGGGCGACCGCCGCGCTGCTGGGGGACCTGGGGCAGCACGGCCCTGAGGGCGGGGGCGGGGCACAGCACACCACCTTCCCGCCTTGTCACCCGGGGCCCTCAGCGGGGCTGGAACCCAGCAGCCTGACGCCCTGTGGGCCTCCCCTCCACCGCACACATGGGCCCTCCAACGGGCCGTCCCAGGCCTGGACCAAACAAGAAGACCTGGAGCGGATCCCTCCAGAAACATACCGCTCCAGGAGCCCCTAAAACACGAGACTGCTCCAGGCCCCTTGGTAACGAAGCCCAAGGTGTACACGAGTGGGCACGCCGCCGCCCGCCGTCCCTGGAGACCCCCCCCCGCCGGGGGCAGCAGCCGCCCCCACGGACACCAAGACTCCGCCGTCCCAGGGCCCTGCAGGGAGCTGCCCCATCCTGCCACCTTGTCCACCCAGCACCGCTGACCCCCGGCAAGTGACCACCTTCCTTCTTGTTTCGGTCGGGGCAGACTGTGACCCCTGCTGTGCTGGAAGGACAGGGGTAATCTGAGCCTTGTTCCTGCCTCACCTCGGGCTGACCTCTTCAGGCCCTCCTCTCCCCTTTCCCTTATTTTGGGATTCAGAAGACCGCTTGTCACAGACAGTTTATTTTTTATTAAAAAGACAAAGCTCACGACTGGTGTGGTTTCTGTGGGAGCTGAAGGCTGCAGCCGAGGACCGCGGGGCGGAGGGCCTCAGCGGGGAGGAGCGCCAGGTTTGTGGGGGCCGCGGCCGCCTCCAAGGGCAAAGCACCTGCCCTGCCACCTGCCCACACCCAGAACCAACCCCACAGCCCTTTCCTCATCCGTGGCCGCTCCCTGCAGCTGCTGGCCCCACGGTCCCTGCTCCCCTCTTGGTGGACTGAATTTACGGAGCAACCGTGCAGCCACCCCCAGCCTGGCCACACCCTTCCCCGATCTAACAGTCTGAGGAGCCGCGCTCTGTGCGCACCCGTTTGGAGGCTCCTCTCCGCCGAGACCCCAGCACTGCCCTCACCCTAGCACCCTGCCTCTCCCACCAGCCCCTGTGCTGGGTGCTCTCTGCAGGGTCCAAACAAAGGATAACGCTGCACCCTGCCGCCCCCCACACCCACTGGCTCTCTTCCCCGTTCTTACCAAAGCCCAGAGAGGGTCCTTTCCGGCTGCCTGCCCATGGCTCCCCCAGAGAGGCCCTCACCCCCTTGGATGCCCTGTGCTCTGGCTTTCTCCCCTACCTCTCTGCAAAAATGACTCACCGAAGCTACCCGTAAGCCCCACCTGGCCTTGACCTCTGTGCCACCTTCACACTTGGCCACTGTATCCCCATAACTCTCTTTCTCTGGGGCTTCTTTTTTAAAGATGTTTTTATTTTTAACACGGCACAAAGCAAACAATGTGTACTTCATGTAAGCGGAGTCACACAGTATTTGGCCTCCTGCCACTGGCTTTTTTCACTCCCATAACATCCTCAAGTCTCATCCATGTTGGTGGACTTCCTTCCCTGTTGGGGGCTGAACACTGCCGTTGTAGGTTCGTCCCGCAGCTTCTTCACCTGTTCACACGCTGGTGGACGCTCGAGTTGTCGCACTTCTTGGCTACGGTGAACGCTGCTGGAATGAACACGGGTGCGCAAGCCTCTCCACATCCCGTCTGCTGTGTCTTCTTTACTGGAGTGAGTTGGCTTCTCTAGGAATATCTCTCTCCCCGGCTGGCTCCGTCTTCCTCATCTTCCTCTGTCACCCAAGGTGCTGTTACCCCAAGCCTGGCTTTCGCTGTTCAAGCACCTGCGAGACTCGTCTTGCGGCTCCCCTGCGGACCTCTAGACCAAGAGCAGTGGGGCCCCCCGAGGGCGCTGAGCCAGGACGCGGCTGCTGCCAGCAACTCGGCGCACCTTTCCTGTCTGTGCTGCCACCCCTCACCTCTCGAAAAGGAAGGCACAGGAAGCTCCTTCTGCTTTAAGCGTTACGGATCCCTCACTGCCAAACGGGCAGCTCCAGAGCGAGCTTTCTCCTGCGCTCCAGCCAGCACGAGGACAAGCCCGCCGGACGTCTTCATCCAGGGGACCCAGAGGCTTCTGGAAGCACATCCTTTCTCTCCTCTTCTCTGCCTCCCCTCACCATCACTCTGGAAATTTCTCTTTCCTCATCTCCTTCTGAGGTACAGTTTAGACGCCTCTGTGCCATCTTCCCAACCAGCCCAAGCCCTGGCCGATTCTTCTCCCCCAAGATTTCCCTGGCACTCACTGTGTGCATCACTCAGGAGGTACCTGAGCCAACTAGAAGAATGCGGACAGGGAGTGGGCTGTCCACACCCCGGCGGACAGGAGGCACCTCAAGCCACCTCCACAGCCGGCAGCGTGAGGCACTACGCGCCTAGCGACAGGACGCTTACCATCTGTGACAGCACAACCTCCCTCCCACTCGCCCTACGTGACCTCTCAGCAGCCTTTGACCTTGGTGGCAATTTCTTCCTGCAACACCTGTCCTTTGGTCTCTGGCTGTGTGCTCTCTCACTTACCTGCCTACCTGCCTGCCACTGCACCTGTTTCCTGCGAGCATCCTTCTCTTCTCTCCCGCTAAAAGCTCCCTTGGACAGTGTCACCATGCCTACTACTTCTTCTCCCACCGCTTTTTTTTTTTTAAGATTTTATTTATTTATTTGACAGAGAGAGCGGGGGGAACACAAGCAGGGGGAGCGGGAGAGGGAGAAGCAGGCTTCCCGCGGAGCAGGGAGCCCGATGCGGGGCTCGATCCCAGGACCCTGGGACCATGACCTGAGCCGAAGGCAGACGCTTAACGACTGAGCCACCCAGGCGCCCCTTCCTCTCCCTCCTCTTAACGAAAGACGCCCATCTGTCCATCTATCCATCCATTCAGCAAACACGCACTCAGCACGTGCTGTGGTCCAGAATTTGACTTAGACAGCAGGAGACACATGAGTCAGACTTACTTCCTGTCCGCACACGGCTTACAGCACAGCAGCAGGGCCGGCCACAAGCTGGGGAAGAGGTCTTGTGGGGGACAGTGCATTGCCTGCCCTTCTAGCTACTGCTTACCTCCACTTGGACACGCCACAGACACTCTAATGCAACATGTCCCAAATTCAATTTATCATCCCCTCCAAACCTGCTCCCTCTCCCATGTTCCCCTATGCTAGCGATTACACTGCAACATGGAGGGTTGGGGCTCACCCAACACTTCCTCTCTCCCACCCCTCCACTCCACTGACTGGGTCCCCACCCCATCTCCTCCCCCTCCTCGCTTGCCCGGGAATTCCTCAGGACCTCTGCAGTCCCACCAGGTCCTGACCACCTCACCAAGGCAACCAGAGCCGACCCCTAACCAGTCTCTTCCACCTTTCTGCCACTCCCATCCAGACTCCATTCTCTGGCCTGGGTCAAGAGGAACTTAACTAAAAAAAAAAAAAAATTCTGCCTAAAATTTGAAATGGCTAGGGGAGCCTGGGTGGCTCAGTTGGTTGAGCATCCGACTCTCGATTTCAGCTCAGGTCATGATCTCAGGGTCGTGAGATAGAGCCCCACGTCGGACTTCGCGCTCAGCGGGGAGTCTGCTTGAGGTTCTTTCTCTTCCTCTCCCTCTGCCCCTCCCCCTGCTCGTGCACACACGTGCTCTTGCTTTCCCTCTCTCAAATAAATAAATAAATTTTAAGAGGAAAAAAAACTTGAAATGGCTTTTCATTCACTCCAGAGTAAAGAACTCCGGAATAACCTCCTGGGACAGTGTGCCTTTCCTCTAGTTGCTCCATATACACCTTGCACCACATGCAGCGGCCGAGCACCTTGTACTGTTTTCCGGAAACCTTTACTGAGTGCCCAGCACTATTTCAGGCCTTGGTGACACAGAGATGAACAGACAACCTGCCTAACGGGACTAACAGTATGGTTCCTTGAGGCATGCTGTTTCTTCCACCTAGGACATCATCCCCTCTGGATTCTTCTCAAACCTATCACGCAGTTAGGGCCCTACGTACACCTCACTATAATCCTTTTTATACACTGCTGCTGCTTCATTGGGTTTCTGTGTGCCTGGGTAATACTCTCAATGCTGAAATCCTCTCTTTCATTCAAATATTTACTGAGCACCTCCTATGTGACAGGCACTGTTAGGTACTGATGGCACACCAATGAACAAAGCAGACACAATTCTTGTGGTCATAGAGCATACATCCTAGTGTGGGAGACAGATGACAGAAATAAGTCACACAGGTAGGGTGCATTAGATGGTGATGTGCTGTAAAGGAAAAAATTGAGTTGCAGAAAGAAGGTTGAGTGGAAGGAGTGTCTACAGTTTTAAATAGGAGATTCAGAGTAGGTCTCATTGATAAGGTGAAGTTTGAGCAATGAAACAATGAAAGAAAGTACAGGCTATGTGGATGCCTGCAGGAAAACTTCCAGACATAAGCAGAAGCCAGTGCAAAGGCCCTGAGGCAGGAGTGAGAGTAGGAGATGAAGGGAGAAAGATACTGGGTGTGCAGGGTCGGGGGGAGATTGTAGGACCCTGTAGGCCTTTGCCATTGTAGATATTGGCTTTTACTCCGAATAAATGGGGAACTGCTGGAGCATTTCTAACAGATGAGGGGACATGATCTGACCTAGAATTTAAAAGCATCACCCTGGCTGCTGTCTTCTGATTAGAACATAGCAGGAGCAAGAGTGGAAGCAAAGCAACCGGTGAGGTAGCTTCTGGAATCACCCAGGTGAGAGTGGTGGCTGGGGCCAGGCAGGCAGTGTGGAGGTGGTGGGGAGTGGCCAAGCTCTGGCCGTATTTTGAGATGAAGCCCATGGTGTCTGATGACAGGCTGCACGTGTTGGGTGAGAAATGGAGAGCGTGCAAGGATGCCCCCAGACACTTGGTCTGTGCAAACGGCAGAGGGGACTTACCAATGAACTGACGGGAGGAAAGGGATGTCTATTCAAGTCCTTTGTCCACTTTTAAATGGGGTTTTTTGTCTTTTGTTGTTGACTTGCGGAAATACCTCATTTGAAATGAACCGACTCTCCACCCCAGGCTTTCCAGTCGCTCATTTAAAGAGCTCTTCCTCTCCTTTTAAATCCAAATATAAGTAGTTTCAGAGCGGGACGAGACCCTAATGTCACTCACTCCACCTCCAGAACGGCCCCTCTTCCTGCAATTTTTTGAGTTCTCAAACCTCAAAATCGGTTGTCTAACCTCAGTCCTTCCTGCTGCACATTGGCCTGTTTGGCTCCATAGATGAGAAAAGTTACGCAAAAATTACAGATTAGATTGGAAGTTGGATTTCCAGTAGACCCGAAACACAAGGTGACCCATTTACAACGGGATCCTCAAGACGGGCCAGGTGACTTGGCTTCTGCGAACGAGAAAGGACACGCACGCGCCGTAGAACTGAGGGCACGACGAAGCCAACGAAGGCGTGGCTTCTGCCCGAATTCAAGATGGCCACGGGCCCCGCCCATTTCCCCCCCTCCTCGGGGGCGGGGGAGAGGGGGGGCTAAAAGCTCAGCACGCCATTGGTGGACCTGCCCGCGGCGTATCCCCGCCCCCCCCGCGAGGGGCGGGAATGACAGTATCTCAATTTCCGGTTCCGGCAGTACCGGGATCCCGGTCGAGATGGAGGAAGATGCGGGCGGGGGCCGGCGGTCGCCGGGCATGGAGGCTAGAGTGGGAGCTGTGGCCTAGAGGTCCGGGCTCGGAGTTCGCCTCAGTCGCGGCGGAACCTCCCTGATCGGAGGAGGTAAGGAACGGCCGGCGCGGGGTGCCTGACGGCTACGGTCTCCGAGGACCTGGACCTGTCACGGCGGCAGCACTGGGTGCCTGCGGCTCCGCGGGAGCCGGCCTCGCAGCTCCGGGGCTCAGGGGCGACTGCAGCCAGGCGTCTGTTCCTGTCGGAGGAGCGCACAGCGGAGGGAGCGGGGCGAGAGGCGTGGCACGGCCAGGTCCGAGCCCCCGGCCCAGGGCGGCTGTGCGGGGGGGCCAGGCCAGGCGCTGCATGGACGGGTGTCATGTGGTGTCAGTGATGAGGGATCACGTGGGTGCCAGTGGACGACCACAGGGAGAGCTGGGTGGGACCTCACCGTGACGGAGAGAGGAGATGGCCTCGAAGGAGGGGTCGGAGGCATCGCGGGGACCTCCCCTGAGGAGAGGTGGGCAAGCGTGTAAATGTATCCGCGCTCGTCCTGGGGGAGGTGGCTCCCAGGTTGCAGCGTCTCGCAGATGCGATGGGAGAACGGAGGAACAGAAGGGGGAAGCAAAGATCTTGTTTGCAGCTGAGAATCGGGGACCCAAGCCTGTGGGTGTGGGTCCGGAGCTGCAGAAGGGGATTTATTTTGGTGGGGCTGGCTAGCCCGGAAAGCTCTGCCTGCGTCTAGTAACCATCACTGGGCCCAGTTCTGGTGACAAGTCAGGATGGAGTCATAATGGTCCTGGACTCTTCGAGTAGCTGTATCATTGTTATGGTAATACTGACAATCCTTAACATTTAAGGCAGTGTTTTCCAAACGCTGGCACATTTAATCACCCAGAGAGCTTGTTAACATGTTGGCTCTTATTCGGCAGGGCAAGCCTGCAACCTGAAACTCTGTATTTCTAACAAGAAATACAGCTGATGTCCGTGCTGCTGGCGTGTGTGCTGCTCTGAGGAGCCAGGATTTAGAGCAGCATTGTCTAGTAGAACTTTGTGCCATGATAGAGATGCTTTGCTGTTACAAAACGTTTTTACACGTATGGCCTCCCGTGAGTGGCTCCACACTACTATACAGCCATGGCAGGCCTGACCGGCCCCGCTTCCCAGATGAGAAAACTGAGTTTCAATGAAGTGACATGGTTCCAATCATACCAATTGAAGTGGAACTCAAACTTGGATCTCCTGAGGACAGGTGTTCTTTCCACTGCATGACCTGGCCTTCCAGATGGCACTGCCTTATCCCGAACCAGAATCTTATCTCAGAACCTAGTGAATAGTCTGGTGTGATGTTTCTGGTTCAGGAAGAGTGCAAGTGGAAGGGAGATGTGCAGAGACCACCAATCTGTCCCTTTCCCCTGTGCAGCTTGGTAGGGGAGGATCTGCCTCTGACATCTCATTTGATGACTTCAGGGCATCCTGGGTCATCTGTTGGGTCCCCACAGGAAGCATCTCAACCTCTCTGCCTGAGCAGTTGTTAAAAGATGGGAGGAAATTCAGAATCAGAGCTGTGCACACAAATAAGGGTCTGGGAAAGAGCCATAAAGAACGGGGGCTGATTGAGTTGGGAGAAGGGAAGGCTGGAGGAAGTGTGCGTACAGGTGTCTGCCAAGAGGATTTTCCAGTGGGTAAAACAAGAGGAACTAGTTTTGATGTTTCAGCAGGAAGTCTGGAGGTTATGTAACAAAGAGCAGGTTGAGACCCCACTTGTGAGGCGAGGGAGTGAGTGCCAGGCCCTCTCGCCTTCAGCTGTACCGGCTTCTCCCTCTGAGGCGTGACCCTTAGTGGCCTCTCCTGTCACTGTGGCAACGGTAGGAGATACCTGCTTTGGCGTTGGAGAGTCCCCCGCCATCCTTCTGGGAATTTAAAATCAACAGGCACACATAAGTGATGGAGGAAAGCAGAGAAATGGGGCACTGGGTCCTGCCTTAATTAAGACTTCTCGTCAGGAGATATTGATACTGGTTTTTTTTTTTTTTTAAGATTTTATTTGTCAGAGAGAGAGAGAAGAGCGACCACAAGCAGGGGTAGCGGCAGGCAGAGCAGCAGAGAGACAAGCAGGCTCCCCGCTGAGCAGAGAGCCCGATGTGGGGCTTGATCCCAGGACTCATGACCTGAGCTGAAGGCAGATGCTTAATGACTGAGCCACCCAGGGGCCCCAGAGATATTGGTACTTTGTGACTCAGCTTGACAAGTTCAGAAGGTCCTGGGACGGAATCTGCTGCTCTGCCTTTCTGTCCTGCTTAGCACATAGTTTGCACAAGCCCGGCAGGAGGCTCTCTTGCTTGGGCCCAGCTGTATTTGTCCTGTGACAGCAACGTGCTGCTCAGCCACTCAGCTCGGTCAGTCACTCCACCAGCACACTGGGAAAGCAGGGGCAGCTCTTGGTTTCTCTGGAACAAAGCTGAGAGAAATCTCTGGTCATCTGCGGGGCCAGGAGCTTATGCTTAACCCTTGGGTGACCAGCAGCCATGAGGGCATTAATGCTGCCTCCCACAGGTGGGAGTGACTTGGCTTTAGACTGAACAGTGTGACTTGTGTTGGAACTCCTCACCTCCCATGGGGTAGAAGGCATGGTCAGTAGAGGAGAAATCTTGGCTCATATCGTGCCTCCACCACTGACCAGCGGCGTGACCTTGGACCTGTTCCTTTTAACTTACCTGAGGCGGTGTCCTCATTTAGCAGAAGTGTCTAACTGTGCACAGGTTAAGTTGTAAGGATTACATGAGGTGATAGGTATTCAGAAAATCCTAGAGTCTGTCTCTGCTCATGGCTCACTGGTGTTGGAAACATGACCTTGGGACCCTGGATAACAAACACTCGGGGCAGGGCAGACAATGACACCTTCTCTTGAAGCCTCAGAGGAGAGGACTGCTGGGCTTGGTGGGTGTCCCCGGCTGAGGCTGGGGAGGAAGGGCCACTTTTGTCCACAGCAAGTGACACGGCAGCGTTCCTCTCGCTCATTGCCCACATCCCACGTTTGGGCCAAGCTGGTTGTTCCAAGCCATCGTTTGCTGCTTTCGTGGTTGACATGCATTCCTGCCCTGTTCAAAGGGCTCTGCCCTCCAGGGGTTCCTCCCATTTGCCTCACCTGGAAGCTGAGGTTTTCCCTCAACGCACAGGTGCTCGGCTTGCACTGCAGGCAGCCTGGCCTTCTGTGACAGTGATACAGTCCAGCTGGGGGGCGGGGGCCGAAAAGCTCACTGGGCTTCTCCACTGACTTCCATGGTAAAGTGAGAAGCTCCTCAGGCTGCTTGGGACCTTTGGTTGGGGAAGGTGGTTGAGGATGGACTCTGTTTAGACACTTGACATGAGGCTGGCCAGGGCACTGGATTCGGGAACATTTCAGCTTCTAGAGTTGTCCCTTTTATGTGGCCACCTCCTTTCCCAGCCTGTCGGGATTTCTCCCAAAGCCTGGGGAGCCCCTGACTGCTCACTGCCGCTTTCACGTCCCCATTTCCCCTCTGGCTGAAACTGTCCAGTGTCCTACCCAGGAACACATTATGTTGTCACCAAGAATATGTCCAACATATCATGACCTGCTGTTCGACAGTTGTTAAGTTGGAAGCTCCTGATTTTATACAATTATTACATTAGTACTAGTTTTGTTGGAGAACTTAGGCAGTGGATACACTTGACCTCAGAGCCACGTTACAGTACTTTGACCTGGATTCTTTCTCTCTATATCTTAGATCCATTCCCCAGATGGATGCTGTTGTCTTCGGGAACAGACTGTGTGTTTTTTGAAGGCAGAGTCTGTATCTTCCCTGTCACTTGAATCTCCCCTCATTATAGAGGACAGAGGTTATGATTTCTGTGCTTAGGGGTGAGAAGGGCCAGGCATGTCCTCTGCCCTGTGGTTCTCAAGACTTCAGGGAAACCACTTAGCTCTCTGCTGGTTCTTTCCTTTTTCTCTAGAGTGAGTTATCAAATAACCAAAGAGGACTCTGACCTTTGGCTTGTCCCTAACTTTCTAACTCCTTTCACTGGAGGGAGGGGAGGGAGGGGGTGCCACGTTTTCTTCTAATACAGACTGGAGGAAAGAAAAGTGTAGTGAGTGTGAGCCAGGGGAGTTCAGAGGGGCCAGCACGGGGAAACCAGAAGCAAAGTAAGGTAAGTCAGTTTGTATATGGTGCCGAAAGAGGCACCCTGCTGAGGGTCAGAGGTCAAGGCCATGCCTCCTCAGTGGGCCCAGGAGCATCCCAAATGGAGCACTTACTTCCCTTCCGCATTAGGATCCTGCTAAGCATCACTTAGTGACATCCCTTAGTCCCACTTGGAGGACCGCCTGGCAGGATGCACGGCCCTCAAGCGGGACCAAAGCCAGAGCAACACAGTGTCCTGAGCTCTGCCTGGGTGAGCAGAGGAGGAGCATGGGCTGGGGCACCAGGGCCCAGGCAGAGGCAGGAACTGCAGTGGGTGATTTGATCAGCCTGGGCAGGGAGCCGAGGTGGGGGTGGGGCTGCAGGAGTCGCTGAAGTGTGGAGCAGCCTCTGGAGTTGGGGGAGGGCCGATGAAAGAGGCGGGGAGGGGGGCAGCATCTTGATCCCCAAATGAAGACTCAGGCAAGAGTCGGCCAAGCCGGACTGGAATCTAAACTTTGGGGTGGTGGGTACCCCAGGAGATGAAGCCTGAGGACGGGGCTCAGAGCCTAGCCAGCAGGACAGAGCATGAAGCGCTAGCCTCCTTCCCCACGTCCTCCCGCCCGCTCACGTCTCCAGGTCTCCAGGCGCCATGGAGGACAAGCGCAACATCCAGATCATCGAGTGGGAACACTTGGACAAGAAGAAGTTTTACGTGTTTGGTGTAGCAATGACGATGATGATCCGTGTCAGCGTCTACCCGTTTACCCTCATCCGCACCCGGCTGCAGGTCCAGAAAGGCAAGAGCCTCTACCACGGGACTTTTGATGCCTTCATCAAAATCCTGCGAGCAGACGGCGTGACTGGCCTCTACCGGGGGTTCCTGGTCAACACCTTCACCCTCATCTCTGGCCAGTGCTACGTCACCACGTATGAGCTCACCCGGAAGTTTGTCGCTGACTACAGCCAGAGCAACACAGTCAAGTCGCTGGTGGCCGGTGGCTCGGCCTCCCTCGTGGCCCAGAGCATCACAGTGCCAATTGATGTGGTGTCCCAGCACCTGATGATGCAGCGCAAGGGCGAGAGAATGGGCCGCTTCCAAGTGCGAGGGAGCCCCGAGGGACGAGGGATAGTAGCCTTTGGCCAAACCAAGGACATCATCAGGCAGATCCTGCGGGCTGACGGGCTCCGAGGCTTTTACCGAGGCTACGTGGCTTCACTGCTTACCTACATCCCAAATAGTGCTGTCTGGTGGCCCTTCTATCACTTCTATGCAGGTAAGAGGCGGCCGGGAGAGCGGGGGTAGAGGGTGGCCCTGTGCGCGCTGGAGTGGAAGACTTCACGGGAGAGTGGGCTGTTCATTCAGCAAACATTTGACCCCAAGAGGGTTCACAGATGAATGAGACACGGCTTCTTGCTTTCAGGGAGCTTATGTTATTGTGGGGGGACTCAGACGAGTAAAGTAGACGACTGTAGAACATCAAGTGTGTTCTGGCTGCCTTTCAATCAATGAGGGTTAGTGGAATTTTGGTAGAGAATTGGAAGGCGAGGAAGGACAAAATTCATGGGATATTTGGGATTTGAAGATGAAATTTCAAATTTCAGATGAGTGTTTAAGTTGGATGCCTTTCCTCAGCTTTGTTAAATTCAAGATGTCATAAAGCCTTGAACTCCTCCGCTCCTAGAACGTATTTTTGTTCATAAGACATTTTACTTCTTTTTAAGTATTTCCCAGAAATGGATCACTGGGTCCAAAGATAACATTTTTGAGGGCCTCGATAAACATGTCGCCAGATTTCATTCTGGAAGGGCAGAGTGTTGCCAAGAACAGGACCTGAGCGTGCCTGTGACCCTTGGCATCCACAGCTTTGGGCAACCAGCAGACTCCCATGAGGATGGTCTCTGCTTGAAGCCTCCCCAGGCCCTTCTGCGGGCTCCTGAGCCTTGGCAGTGGGCCTTCTGTCCAATCTATCTGGGACCTTCCTAACCAAATTTCACAATGACTTCCTAATCTGTAATCATCCTATCCCTCTGGCCCTACACGTTTGTGATTCTCCCTTTTTCCTGATGGCACCTTCCTCTTTATTGCTAGCTCTGTTTCCCTCTCCTGTTTAACACAGTCTTTCTTCCTGAATATTTGGTAAAATCCACATACCCAGACTCCACCCCTGACCCTTTGCATCAGATCTTTTGGCAATGGATCCTGCTAATCTTAATGTTAAGAAAAACTCCAGAAGGGGCGCCTTCGGCTCAGGTCAGCGCCCTGAGATTGAATCCCCCATTGGGCTCCTTGCTCGGCGGGGAGCCTGCTTCTCCCCCCCCCCCCCCCCCGCCCCCCTGTCCCCTTGTGCGCTCTCTCTCTCTCTCTCTCTTAAAAGAAAAGAAAAGAAAAACTCTAGGAATTGTGAGCATTTTCTCTGGTGTCTGTCTTCGCCCTTCTCTTCTCATGTGATTTCATTTACAATTGACTTGTCCTTTTCTGCCACGTCAGAAAACATGTGTCTATCCCCAGACTGACTTTCCAGAGCTCTGGACAGACACTCTGACTGCTGGGCCTCTCGACATGGATGCATGCATTTATATCTGAAACTATTCAGCGAACTACTTTTCATCCCAAGCTGACTGACTCACTTCTCTCTCTCAGCGGCCACATTATTCTCCACATCCCTGAGACTGTCACTCCCTCTTCCTCGTCCCCACATCTGCTCCTAGTGACCCCAGAATGTCTTTCCCTACTCTCTGTCCATTTCTCCTGCCTTCCCTGGAAACCACGCCTCAGCGACCACCCTGCTGGGCGCTGCGCCAGCCCTCTAGCTGGTCTTCCATCCCACCTACCACACACACCTAATGGAGTCACTCTTTAAACCCTGGCTGTGGTGCTCAGTGGCTCCCACTGCTCACCGAGTACAAGCCCACCTCCTCAGTCTGGCTTCCACCTCCCTTTCCAGAGGAGCGTCCCCTAGTGTGGCGTGTGCGGCAGCCAGGCCAGATCATGCACAGATCCTCCACTGCGTCGTGTCTCCCACCCCTGCTTTGTTCCTCTCGGCCCTCCAGGCGCACCTGCCCTGGGAAGCCGTGACATGCCCAAGTGCTCCCTACTGCCTCCTTGCATTGCTCCGTGGAGCCCTTGACCCAGAAGCGACGTATCACTTGCCTTGATGTTATTTGCGTGTGCCTTAGATCTTCTACTGGGTGGAAAGGTTCCTTTAAAAAAAAAAATGCATTTTTTTAATTGAGATACAATTGAGGTACAGTTGATTGGAAAGTTTCTTGGAAGTGGGAGGAAACTAACATTTATTGAATACACACTACCTGCCAGATAGGCTCTGGGCCACATGTGCTTTGTAAATATATGTTAAAGGAGTAGAGTGGTTCTTGTCATTCCCTTTTGCTTAAAATCTACCAATGCTACCTTCTGGGCATTTAGAATAAAATCGAATGTGTCCGTAGTCAGTGCAGGTCTCCGTGATCTGGCCCGTCTGCTGTGCCAGCCCCGCGGTGGGCCTCTCTCCCCTTGCTCTGCTCCATCCTCACTGTCCTTCCCTCTGCTCCTGAAACACACCAAGCTCTGCTCTCATCTCTCTGCCTTTGCAGATAATGTTCTCTCAGTCTGGGGTGCCCCGTCCCATTATCCTTCTCGTGCTCCAGACCTCAGCCTCCATGCCACATTTGCACAGAAGACTTCATCACCCGGTTGGCAAAAGGGTTGGCAAAAGGGCTCTTTCTCTTTTCTTTTTCAGCTTGTTTCCTTCATAGCACTTGTCATAATTTGCAATCATTTTATCCTCGACTCACAGCTCCCATGAAGGCCCTTCCCTGTTCATTTCTCTGTTGTATGTCCTATGCTCACACAGCGCCTGGCATCCAGCAGCATTAAATAAATATACGTTTATATTACTGTTCAAAGTCACGTAGCCAGGAGGGACTTAAACCAAGTCAGCCTGGGTTTATCGTCTTCTGCTTTGCAGATAAGAGGTGCCCAGTAAGTGCTTACTGAATGACTAATGGAGAGCAAAGACATGGGGCTCTTTCCCCCACTCTCTTGCTTTGTTTTTTCATCCTCTCCCGAAGTCCCAGGAAAATGGCATGTGTCTCTGACTACAGTTGGAACCTGGATCCTGCTGTGGCTTGCAGGCCCGAGGGCCAGTGCAGACAGGCCCATGGAGGCTGGCAGCTCCCGGCCAGATGCCACCTCCCAGTGGCCGCAAGATGCTTCCTTCTCAGGAGAAACAGGGTACGGGTGAGGCGGTGGTCACCTTGTCTCGGTTTTTGCTGACCCGGGGGAGGGAGGGAGGCGATTAGCAACCAGGGGAGAGATGTTTCTGGCCGGGCGTAAGGAGTCCTGCCATGCTGCCAGACTCAGAGGCCCTCACATCTGCCCCACCAACCCCCACCTTCCTTCTGTACCCTCATCTTTAGGTGGCCACAAATTACCAAAAGGGCAGAGAAAAAAATTCTTAAAAGTTCTATGGCAACTGAACTGTAGAGAGAAAACTGAGACTGAATCTCTGAAATGATGAGTCTGCTTTACATCCAGCCTCATTCAGAGCGAAAAGCTCTTGCAGTGGCTTCCAGGCCCTGATGACTTACCTCCCGGACTTCGTCTACTCTTGTTCCCTGCTCGCTCTGTTCCAGGCACTCAGGCCTTGCTGCCCTCAAAGGCTTAATGCACGCTCCTGCCTCCGGGCCTTTGCATAGGGTGTTACCTCTGCTTGGAAAGTTCTTTCCACAGATCCGTAGGGCTTGCACCCTCCTTCAGGTCTTTGCTCAAACTTCAGCCTTCTTGGAGAGGCTTCCATGACCACCGTGTTTAAAACGGCAACCCCTGCATTCCCAACACTCGGCATTCCCTGTCTCCCTTTCCTGCTTTACCTACAGAGGGCACACATCACCTTCTGACATCGCTGTATCTTTTGCTTTTCATTGGATTGTCTGTGTTCCCCCAGTAGAACGGAAAACTTTCTAAGGGTAGGATTTGAGCTTGTTTATTCACTCTCCGTCCTCAGGGCCTGGGGTGGCTGGTGCACGGTGATGGCCGTGCAGTGAGCCTCTGCGGAACAAACGAGCTCTTGTCTTTCAGCGCTAGAGAGGGTAAAGCTAACAGTTCAGCTGCAGTGGGTTCCCAGTGACCGGGGAATGGGCGAGTCTGGGTCCTCTGCCACTGTCTCTGCCACTATCAGCATTTTTGAAAAATGAGTTTTTCTTTCTTGATGTAGCCTGGAGAAAACATCTTACTGTTGGATATGACTTTCTCTTTTGTCATTGTTTTTATTTTTAAAAACATTCACATGGGGGGGGCACCTGGGTGGCTCAGTCAGTTAGGCATCTGCCTTCGGCTCAGGTCATGATCCCAGGGTCCTGGGATCGAGCCCCACATCGGGCTCCCCGCTCAGTGGGGAGTCTGCTTCTCCCTCTGCCTCTGTCTCTCCCCCTGCTTGTGCTCGCTCGCTCTCTCTCTCGCGAATAAATTAAAAATCTTAAAAAAATTCACATGGGTATATACATAATGGAATATTAGCCATAAAAAAAAATGAAATCTTACCGTTTGCCACAACGTGGATGGAGGTAGATGGTATAATGCTAAGTGAGATAAGCCAGTCAGAGAAAGACAAATACCGTAGGATCTCACACAAACATGGAATCTAAGAAACAAGACAAAGAAAAAAGAGACAAACCAAAAAACAGACTCTTAACTCTAGAAAATACACAGCTGGTCGCCAGAGGGGAGGTGGGTGGGGGACTGGGAAACAGGTGAAGGGGATGAAGGTACTTCTATCGTGATGAGCACTGAGTAGTGTATAGAATTATTGAATCACTATATTGTACCTTGGAAACTAATATAACACTGTATGTTAACAAACTGGAATTTTAAAAATGCAATAAAATATTCACATGGCTCAAAATTCACAAGGTTAGGAAGGGGATGCAGTGAAGAGGCTCCTTGCCCTCCGCGGTCACCCTGCCCCTTCCTCGGAGAGCCAGCGCTGCCAGCCATTTGGTGCGCACGTGAGAAAATGGGCCGTGTGCGTTCCTGGCCGTGGGTTGAGACGGGTGGAGAACAGTCGTTAGCGTTTTACACCGGGTGGCGGGGGCGGTTACTGTCCACCGGATGAAAGGAACTGGCAAGCAGAGAGGTTCTGAAACCCTTTCTCTGGAGGAATCTTCCGTTCAAAGTGGGCAATGTACCCAGCATGGCTTCCAGAAGGGCCCTGAGATTCCTCAGTTTTGTTGGTTCCAATGGAAGCGAGGAAGAGAAGAGAAGATGGGAGTTCTGGGGCCCAAGGGGGCTGAGCCTGGAGAGGGTTCGTCCTTGTTGGGCACAGAAGCAGCATGAGGGCAGACTGCATGGCGCCTCACGTCTTGAGGCATTGTCTTTCCCTCGATTCCAGAACAGCTCTCATACCTCTGTCCTAAGGAGTGCCCACACATTGTCTTTCAAGCTGTGTCGGGGCCCCTGGCTGCGGCCACCGCTTCCATCCTCACCAATCCCATGGACGTCATCCGCACCCGCGTGCAGGTAAGACCAGCCTCCAGCCCGGTGAGGAGAGTGACCTCGGGGCTCCCCAGCGCCCCCCTGACCTCTCTGCATCATGGCCTTCTGGTCCAGCCGGCCTTGTCCGGGTCAGCCAGTCCCCTTCCTGTGGTCAGTTAGCATCTGCAGAAACCAGCTGAGCACGTTGAAGCACCTAGTGTTTCCCTGTGATGTCTGTGGCCTTGCACGCCCTGCCCCTGCACGCCCATTCCTGCCCCTGCACGCCCATTCCTGTCCTTGCACGCCCTGCCCCTGTCCTTACACGCCCTGCCCCTGTCCTTACACGCCCTGCTCATCCTTGCACACCCCTGCTCCTGTCCTCGCCATGCTCCCCGGCTCCTCCCTGCTCTGCCTCCTGTTAGCCGATCAGACACCTTTTCCTTACTTTGCAGGTCTGTGGTTATTTGAAATATATCCATTCCAACGAATTCCCTAAGTCTGGTTTCTCCGCTGGGCTGAGTTCTCTACAGACTGTTCTTGAGTAAGCCTCACAGACTGTGCCATGTGGACTCAGCAGAGCTGCTGGCAGAGCCCTTGGTGGTGCTGTCCAGAGATAACCGTCTCTGTCTTCTCTCAGCCCAGAGATAGTTCCCCAGCACCTAGTCCAAGGAAATAGAACCTGAATATGGGTGTGTCACATACAAATGGCGCTCTGCTGTCTAAAGCTTTAGGTGGAGAGAATGGGGGATTTTGATGTCTGAGGCGGGTAGAGTAGGAGGACAGCTGTCCAGGAGAGCGGGGTCACTGGTGAGGGTCAGAGGGGAGGAAAAGAAACTCAACAGCTTGGGGGTGAGGTCAGCTTCCCTGATAACCAGGATGCTGGGATGGAGGTGGCTGGTAAATCTAAAGGTATATTTGTTCCGAGGAAAGAATGCTGCCCCCACACACTTTTGAATGAATAAATTGGCATTTGATGGGTTTGCAAATAATAAAGTGCACAGGTTCCCTCCTCGTTCTTTTCTGAGGCTTGAGTGTTCCATGAGGAGATCCCAGGGAAAGGACAGGTGTCTACTTCTGAGGCACTCCCAGGCGGGAGGAGACCAAGCTGGCTGGAGCGGCCCTACCGCGGCTGTGGATACGTGGGAGGGCTGGGGGCAGAGGCGGGCAGAGGAGGGTACTGCAGAGGAAGAGCAGAGTGGGGAGGAGGGGGCTACGGGAGGTGGGGAGGAGGGGGCGATGCTCCGAGCCGGAGATCACCTTGTGAACATCATCCACTCCGGGGAAGTACGGCAAGGAGAGCAGGTGTCCTGCACTGGCTGAGGGTCTGAGTGGGGCCAAGTGCGCTTTGATGGCAGGGTCCGGGGAAAGGGGCAGGAACAGAGAAGATTCTTGCCTTAGCCAAACTTCCAGTGTGGTAGGGAGCAGGCGTCCTGGGGTGAGGGGAGGACTCCCAACTGCAGGGACTGAGGGACTGAGGTGGTTGGAATGGAAAGGACAGACCAGCAGGGCCACGAGCACCTGGTCTCCCTGAGGCCAGAGAGATGCACGCAGGGTAAGGACAAGGACCGCAGCTGAGTGGCTGATCTGCTGACGGCAGTGACAGCTCGCAGTTACGGGGCGCGTGCGCCTGTCAGCCTCGACTGCTCAGAACCGCAGGGGTGGGTACGCTCCACCGCTGCTTACATGTGAACGGACTGAGTGCAGAGAGGTGACTGTGTTCCCTGAGGCTGCGCTGGGGAGCAGAATTCAACCCAGGCAGCCTGGCGCTGGAGCCCACGTGAAGCCCTGTGCCGCACTGCCTCACAAGCACAATCCAGCCCCTGGACCCCAAGGCAGAGGGAGCCTGTGCTGAGCGACTTCGACTGCAGACCGTGGCCCTCCACTGTGTTGCTTTTCCAGGTTGAAGGCAAGAGCTCCATCATCCTGACCTTCAGACAGCTGATGGCAGAAGAGGGGCCTTGGGGCCTCATGAAAGGCCTCTCGGCCAGAATCATCTCAGCCACGCCCTCCACCATTGTCATTGTGGTGGGTTACGAGAGCCTCAAGAAACTCAGCCTCCGACCTGAGCTGGTGGACTCAAGACACTGGTAACTCGTGGCGGGGAGCGACCCCTGCTGTTTGCCACACTACTCTGGGGTGGGGGCAGCGTGGGGAGGGTAGCACCCCCCCACCCCGTGCCCCCACCACATTCGCAGCCCTGCCCTAGGCCGGATGGCCTGTCTCGGACGTGACAGAGACTCTGAACTGCTCTTGCTTAAGAGACTCCACACCTGGACCCCCTGCTCCCATTACTTTTTATTTTCTTGCCAAACTGGGCTCCCTTGCGCAGTCTGGGTCCTCAGTCCTGTCCTAAGGAGACTCACCATCCCCACCAGTCCCACCCAACCCATCCCCCGCGAACCCTTCTTCCGGCTTCCCCGCCATCTGTGTCCCTGAGACCCCGACAAGAGCTGTACATAGAGCTTGCTTACTATCACTGGTCTTCCTCCCGGGCCTTCAGCCCAGGTTCCATCAGCTACCTTTCCTGTTTCATCTCTCAGGCTTGCTTGTTTTTACTTTGGGACTGAGCTGCCCACCAGACTGCTCTGCTTTTCTCTGCCACCGGGGGGAGGGGGGCACGGTGCCAGGTACTTCTGCATAGGGAGTGGGAGCAGAAAAACCTCTGGTTCTCCAGAGCACTTGTCCTCTCTTTGGAGAGGTATTAGGTCGGGGACAAATGTTGATACTCTTATTTTGTGTGTGTATTTTTTTAACATCTGTGAACTAGGTACTGTCAGTCCTGCTGAAGCACCAATCCTGCAGTCAGAGCCCACCCCTTTCTCAGACAGGTGGAAAACGTGGCTTTTCCCTCAATCCCAGTTACTTGTCCCTTTCACGTTCCTTCAGAGCCAGCAGCCCCCGGACGCACAGGCCCGGGATGACTGGAGGGGCGGGCCCAGTCCTGAGTAGACGAGGCCTCCTGGGCCCGCTGCCCCCGGGGGGCGAGAACAGCTGGTCTGGAGCCGCCCAGGCAAGCTCTGGGCCCTGGGCGGTGGGGCCGCCTGCGTCTACACCCCAGTCACCGGGACTTACGGACACACAGGTCTCACAGCGGCAATCTCCGAGTCGTGGAGCCACTGGGCTTTCTCATCTCTTCGTCCCAGTCACGGGCCTCCCGAGGGGCTCCTGGGAGCCAGTAAGGAGCGGGGCAGGAGCTCACCCGCAGCAGGGCCGCTGCACTTACCAGCCCGACACTGCCCAGCTGCTCTGGGGGCCGCCCGGCACTCGTGCCCCATGCCCGGCCGCCACCAAGCCGCCACCAAGCCTGCGATGCGGGGTGCGGCGCCCCGGGGCAGAAGGCCGGTCGGAGCCTGCACTCGAACCGCACACGTGAGGCTGGATGAGCCTCCCCACGTCTCATCGGTCCCGTCCCTGGGAAAGGCCACGGGGCCAACCTGAAAGGTGCTAGCTACCTGAGGCCTTGACACTGCTTCCGGCTGCCCCCCCCCCCCCCCCCCCCCCCCCCCGCCTTCTGTCGCCCTGGCCACATCGGAGCCAACCCTGCTGCTCCACCTCCGCCGCCGCCGCCCGTCTGGGCCTCGAGGCTTCGAAGGTTAACCCCCTCCACCTACCTTCGGTTTTGCGTCCCCTCTCCTCCTCCGTCAGGTGTCCCCCGGTGTCCGTCCACTGCACAGGTGACTCTGAACCTCCTGCCCCTCCGTCGCCCGCCCGCCCCCGGAGCCACCGGGATAGAGGCCAGGCCCTGCGCTCTCCCCGCGCCTCAGTCCCACCCCTCCCCGCAGAGGCCCGTCCGCGGCCCACCGCACGCCGGCCACGCAGGCCGAGCGGTGGCAGGGGTGCCGCCCCGCCCGTCTCAGGAGGTGGGGCGTTCGTGCCCTCGGGCCGCTTTCCCCCGGCTCCCCCTGCGGCGCGGAGCCGCAGCCCTCCCCGCCTCCCCGTCTCGCACCGGCGGTCCGAGAGGTCGCCGTGCGTCTCCGACGGGGAGCCCGGGCCCCCGCTCCCGCATCCAGCACGTCCGGCGCCGGCGTGCGGAGCGGACCGAAGGCCACGTCCGCTGGACTTGGCGGGGGGAGCTGGGCCGTGGCCCGAAGGGGACGGAACGTGGGGCGCCGGGACTGGACTCCTGGGACGTGAGCGGCGGACACTCACTGTTACACTGTACGAAGTCCCTGACGCGTAATTAAAAGTTTCTATCGAGCCCCCGAGCCGTGGCTTTTGCTCTCACTCCGCCTGCCCGCCCCAGGAGCACGCGGGTGCGGGGCGCGCGGCTGCCGGCGCGGCTCCCCGCCCCCGAGCGGCTCGGTGATGGACACCCGCCGCTTCCAACCGGAGGGGGCCCGGTGCCGAGGCCGCCCAATCGGGGGCCTCGGTGGGCGGGGCGGCCGAGCCCGTCAGATTTGGCGGTCTGGCTTCAACATGGCCGCAGCGCGCAGCGTCAACGCAGAGAGCGGCCGTGAGGAAGAGGGGCCCGAGGGGTCGTGTCCGGAATCAGGGCCCCCCGGCGCCACCATCCCGAGGGTGAAGCTCCTCGACACTCTGGTGGATACCTTCCTCCAGAAGCTGGTCGCCGCCGGGAGGTAAGGGGGACAAAGCTACGGGCGTGCGAGAGGCCCGGGGGGGGGCGCGGCGGCGCTGGCGGCGGCCTGGTCACGGGGCCTCGTGCCCGGGCTGTGATTGGCCGGCGTGCCTTCAGTCACGTGGTCTCGCGCGCTCCGTCCGGGGGCGGGGCGGGGAGCTCGGCGCTCTTTTCATCCGCGGCCCGGGCCCCGTTGTGCGGGAAGGCGGCTGGGGAGGTGTGGGGTGCCCACGACCCGATGCGGAAGTGCAGGCGGGTCGTGGGCCGTCCGCGCGGGGGTCGCGCCGTGTCCCCCGCGGGCGGTGCTGCGGCCGTGCTCCCCGCGCGGCCCGCGCCTTAGTCCGGCACAGAGCTGCGGCCGTCCCTGCGCCCGAGGGTTCAGGCCGCACACGTACGAGCGCCCTGCTGGCGCGCATCCGTGGGTGGAGACGGGCAGGGGCAGAGTAGGCACGGCGCTTGCTGAGATGGCGGGCAGGCGATGGCGTGGAGGGCAGCTCGGGGAAGGGAGCCCACCGAGGACGTGACACTGAGCGGAACCAGGAGCAGGGAGGGATGGGGGAGAGCCTACAGACGACGGACGTAGCTTGTGCAAAGGCCCTGAGGTAGTCAGGTCTGCTGGGGGAGGGGAGGTGGCGGCCTTTTCGTGCAGGACCTAGTTTCCAGAGTAATTAATTTGATAAAACAATTTGTAATTATTGCTATGGAGCCGTCATAAGACACCACCAAGATCTGTCCAGGCGAGGTCCCTTCTTGGTTTTAGTGTCCCCCACCGCCCCGCTCGTTCTTGTCTTCCTCTCCCCTCTCCATAGGCCCCACTTTCTATTGGCTCTATGTCCTCCGATTATTCATTTGCGTCTACAGTGTCCCAGGCTATGTTCCAGGAGCTGGAGATGAACCTGTGATCAAGGGGCCAGGAAGGTCCCTGCTCTCCTGGAGAAGGTGCACTGGTGCCATAAAGAGAACTAAATCAGGGTAAAGGAATAGAGCAGTGCGATGGGGGCGTCAGGGTTAGCATGAGTGCAAGAAGTGACGTTTGAGTATGTTCGCTTCCTTGTAAAATATGTTGTTTTGTCTGCATGTTTTAAGTTTATATGAATGGTGATTGAGCTGCATACAACTTTTTTCACTCAACACCATTTTTTTTTTTTTTTTTTGAGATCTTACCACGTCCTGTAAGTGCATGTGGTTCAGGGCTTCTCAGGCTGCTTTTCATTCCATGATTCGCATCCAGCGCTTCCCCATCCCCGGTCACAGACCCCTGGTTGCCTCCGGACCCCGCTTCCACAGGTCATGCCCAGGTGACTTGTCCTTGTCCACGCTCTTGCACAAGTGCTGGCATTTCTGGACGTAGATAACGGAGAGGGGCCCCTGGATTCTGGGGTTTACACCTACCTGTGGCTTGTCAGATTGCTTTCCAGAAAGGCTGTTCCAGTCTTCTCCATCCTCACCAGCACCGGGGTCCACCACTCTAACTCCTGCCGCTCTGAAGGTGTGGAGAGGGCTGCCCCACGGTGGTTGTAACACCCCGGCTGCCTCACAGCTTGGGACATACCCTCATTACGCTTGTCAGTCATATGGCTTCCTTTTCCGACAGCTGCCTACTCATTTCCTCCAGCTTTTTTTTTTTTTGGACTCATTTTTTTTTTTAAAAGATTTATTTATTTATTTGAGAGAGTGAGAAAGAGAGAGAGGGAGAGTATATGGGGGGGGAGGGTCAGGGGGAGAAGCAGGCTCCCCGCCGAGCAGGGAGCCCGATGCGGAACTCGATCCCGGGACTCCGGGATCATGACCTGAGCCGAAGGCCGTCGCTTAACCAACTGAGCCACCCAGGCGCCCCCAGACTCATCTTCTTAAGATTTTATTTATTTGACAGAGCACAAGCGGGGGGAGCGCCAGGCAGAGGCAGAGGGAGAAGCAGGCTCCCCGCTGAGCAGGGAACCCAACTCAGGGCTCCATCCCAGGACCCTGAGATCATGACCCGAGCTGAAGGCAGACGCTTAGCTGACTGAGCCACCCAGGCGCCCCTTCTGTAGAGTTTTAAAGTTCTTTAAAGAACTCATGCATTCTTTACTAGGTCACTACCTAGTCCTTCGTAGTTTCTGTTACTATTGTGAATATTCTCTATTTTTTTTAACATTAGTTACTGATGACTTAGAGAAACTGTTGCTTTTTGTAAGATAGTTGTATCTCGCAGTCTTGCTCCACTCTTATTAAAGTATAACTTCCCTCAGAATGCACAGATCATGAATGTTCAGCTTGATAGCATTTTCACGAACGAGCACACCCATGTAACCAGCACCCAGAGCAAGAAACAACCCCAGGAAGTGCTCGTATGCCCCCTTCCCATCTTTTCCTTCAGCTGAAAGGGTAACCACCTTCCTGACTTTGGTTAACCAGACATTAGTTTTGCCTGGGTTTCCGCCCCTCCCCCCCACTTTATTAAATGGAATCCTGTGGTTTGTAATCTTTTATGTCTGACTTCTTTTCCTTGACATTGCCTTTGTGAGATTCACCCACATTGTCATCAAGGACTTGTAGCAAACAGTGATGTAATCATCTTTGCCTTTTTCCTAAAGTTCTCCACAGTGTTTAAGTTTTTGGTACGTATTTTTGGAAAATTATGAAAGTCCCTGTGTGTTTCTAGTTTTCTGAGAGGTTTTTAAAAAGTCATAATTATTTTTTTAAATGTGTTTGTTTATGTAAGTAATGTCTACATCCAACATGGGGCTCAAACTCATAACCCAGAGATCGAGTCACGTGCTCTTCTGACTGAGCCAGCCAAATGCCCCTGAAGAGTCATAATTAGATGTTGAACTTTATCAAATGTTTTCTTCCTTTAATGAGATGATCTTGAATTTTTCTTTAGTTCATTAATATTGGTGATCTCCGTTGGTTGATTTTGTGGAAGTTAAACCATCTTTGCATTCTGGGAATAAATGTACTTGATTATGGTGCATTTTTAAAATACACTGTTAGGGGGCACCTGGCTGGCTCAGTCGGGAGCGTGTGACTCTTGATCTTGGGGTTGTGGGTTTGAGCCTCACGTTGGGTGGAGATTACTTAAAAATAAAATCTTTTGAAAAATACACTGTTAGATTTAGTTAGATCTGTGTTCGTATGCTAGTAAGTTAATGGACCTATAATTTTTTTTTTACTGTCCTTATTTGTTTATAGAATCAAAGATCTATTAGCCATGTATGAGGACTTGGACAGTACTGCCTCTTCTGAAACAATTTATATAAGATTGGGATTATCTGTGTCTTAAAAGTTTGCAAGAGGGGCACCTGGGTGACTCAGTTGTTAGGTGTCTGCCTTCGGCTCAGGTCATGGTCCCAGGGTCCTGGGATCGAGCCCCGCATCGGGCTCCCTGCTTGGCAGGAAGCCTACTTCTCCCTCTCCCACTCCCCCTGCTTGTGTTCCCTCTCTTGCTGTCTCTCTCTCTCAAATAAATAAATAAAATCTTTCATTAAAAAGAAAAAATTTGCAAGAGCTCATTTAGGCCAAGAACTTTTGGGCGTGGTTGAGGACAGTGGGCGTTAAGAGCCGTGATGCTGGATGTGTCCTCCAGAGGGCACTGCAGACGTCTGGCATGGAGCGGTTTCTTGTAATGGCTACAAGTCAGCTCAGATTTGATTTCTTCTTGTGACAGAATTGCTGTTTTACAGGCATCCCCCCGACCCAAATCTGTCTCCTTTGTCTGTTATACTCTAACTTTTCAAAATGTTTTAAATTTTTATTTAAATTAAATTTTTATTATTTTCCCCTTTTCCATTATATGCTGTTTCTCTTTTTTGGACTTTGTGTAGGCAGAGTTCTCTCTATCTTACTAATCTTTTTACAGAATTGGCTTTTAAAAAAAACTTTTGAGGTTTATTATGAGTCTCTATATCTTTGAAATCTATCTTTATCTTTATTATTTATTTGTTTTTATTTCTTTAGGTTTATTAGTCTTTTCCCAAGTTCTTGAGTTGAATATTTAGCTCTTTTCTTTTTCAGCCTTTTTTTTGTTTTCTGAAAAATGTGCTTTTTTAAAACTACAAATTTTCCGGGCACCTGGGTGGCTTAGTCTGTTGAGCGGCTGTCTTCGGCTCAGATCCTGATCCCAGGGTCCTGGGATCGAGCCCCGCATCATCAGGCTCCTTGCTCAGTGGGGAGTCTGCTTCTCCCTTTCCCTCTGCCTGCTGCTTGTGCTCTCGCTCTCTCTGGCAAATAAATAAGTAAAATCTTAAAAAAAAGAAAAACTATAGGGACGCCTCGGTGGCTCAGTCATTGAGCGTCTGCCTTCGGCTCAGGTCATGATCCCAGGGTCCTGGGATCGAGCCCCGCATCCATCTCCCTGCTCAGCGGGAAGCCTGCTTCTCCCTCTCCCGCTCCCCCTGCTTGTGTTCCCTCTTTTGCTGTGTCTTTCTCTGTCAAATAAATAAAATCTTAAAAAAAAAACACTATAAATTTTCGTATGACTACTTTTGCTGGTTTCTACAAATTCTGGTATTTCATATTTCATAGTCATTTAAGTTTTTAATTGAGATATAAATTCTTATACCATGAAATTTACCCTCACAGTGCACAATGAGCACACTCACAGAGTTGTGCACCCATCACCACTCTCTGGTTCCAGAACATTTTCATTGCCCCTCGTGTTTGTTAGCAGTCACTCCCCATTCCTCATCCCAGCTCCCAGCAGTCACCCGTCTGCCTTCTGTCTGTGTGCCTCTGCCTGTTCTGGACATTTCATCTATACAGAG
Source organism: Callorhinus ursinus (assembly GCF_003265705.2). Lineage (NCBI taxonomy): Eukaryota > Metazoa > Chordata > Mammalia > Carnivora > Otariidae > Callorhinus > Callorhinus ursinus. Next base: position 676,290 of record NW_027397154.1, on the reverse strand, counting down.
CATACCACACCTGGCTTGATGTGTCCAGATTCTCGCACTTCGCATAAGGAATGATTTCAGGGTTTGTCCATGTCCCCCGTGTCAATACGTCACTCCTTTTTATGACTGAATTGTATTCTGTTGTGTGGCTTTCCCTACCACATTTCGTTTACCCTGCATTGACTGACACCCAGGTGGGGCAGTTTTCACCCTATTGTCTGTTAAGAATAATGCTGCGGAGAGCATCACTGAACAAGTGTCCAGCTCTCCTGGGGATACACCTACGAGTGGAATTGTTGGCTCATGTAATAACTCTAGGTTTCACTTTTGGGGGAATTGCCAGACTGTTTCCCAAAGCAGCTGTGCTATTTTACATTTCCACCAGCTTGAGGTGTGGCAAGGGTTTCGATTTCTCCACATCCTCACCCACGCTCCTTACTGTTTGTCTTTTTTTTTTTTTAAGATTTTATTTATTTATTTGACAGACACAGTGAGAGCAGGAACACAAGCAGGGGGAGTGGGAGAGGGAGAAGCAGGCTTCCCGCGGAGCAGGGAGCCCGATGTGGGGCTCTATCCCAGGACCCTGGGACCATGACCCGAGCCGAAGGTAGATGCCTAACGACTGAGCCACACAGGCGCCCCACTGTCTGTCTTTTTGATGATAGCCCGTAGCCGGGCATAAAGTGGTATCTCACAGTGCCTTGGATTTGTATTTTCCTAAGGATTACCGAGGCTGAGCACATTTCATGTGCTTATTGACCATTTTTGTATCTTATTTGGAGAAATGTTGATTCAAATATTTTGCCCATTATTTATTTATATATAATTTTTTTCATTTTATTTTTGTCTTTAAAGATTTTATTTATTTGAGAGAGCGCTAGAGAGAGAGCAAGCACGAACGCGGGGCAGAGCGAGACGGAGAAGCAGACTCTCCGCTGAACAGGGAGCCCAATGCAGAGCTCGATCCCAGGAAACTAGGATCATGAACTGAGCCGAAGAAAGCCGACTGAGCCACTCAGGCGCCCCTTTATTTAGTTTTAAATAATCTCTACACCCAACATGGGGCTTGAACCCACAACCCTGAGATCAAGTTGCATGCTCCACTGAGTGAGCCAGCCAGGGGCCCCATATTTTGCCCATTTTTTAAGTGGGCTGTCTTTTTACTGTTAACTTGTAAGAGTTCTAATTTTGAGAAGTCCAGTTTAGATGACTTATTAATGTGTATTTATTTAGATAAAAAGTTGCAGAGAATTTTTTCTTTGGTTGCAGGTGGTTTTAGTGTCATATGTGAGAAACCACTGTCTGATTCAAGGTCATGGAGACTTACACCTGTGTTTTCTTCTAATGAGTTGTATGGTTTTTGATCTTATGTTTGATCCGTTTTGAGTTTAGTTTCTGTGTGTGGTATGAGAAAGGGGTCCAACTCCATTCTTTCATATGTGGACGTAGTCATTTAAACTTATGGACTTTGTAATTTTCCTTACGATTTCTTCTTTAACCCAATGATTAGTAGTATGTTATTTAGTTTCCAGACATGTGATTTTTTTTTAAAGTTATCCTTTTGTTGTGACTTCTAATTTTATCGCATTATGGTTAGATCACATGGTCTGTATGACACTGATTTTGGGGGGAACTTTTGACACTTTGAAATCATATGGCCAGTATGTGGGCAGTTTTTGTGAATGTTCCATGTGTGCTTGAAAAGAATGTGTGGTTTCTGTTTCCTGGGCGTAAAATTCTATACTTATTATCAGTTTCAACTTTTCAGTTTTATTAAAATCTTTTATATGCTCATTAAGAAAATCTTTTTGATTGAGCCATCCATTTCTTTTCAAAATCTCCAGTCACAATTTATGTTTTATTTATTTATTTATTTTTAATTAAATATTTTTATTTATTGAGAGAGAGAGAGAGAATGATAGAAAGGCATGAGAGGGAGGAGGGTCAGAGGGAGAAGCAGACTCCCCGCTGAGCAGGGAGCCCCATGCGGGACTCGATCCCGGGACTCCAGGATCATGACCTGAGCTGAAGGCAGTCGCCCAACCAACTGAGCCACCCAGGTGCCCCTGTTTATTTATTTTTAGTAATCTCTGCTCCCAACATGGGGCTGGAACTCACGACCCTGAGGTCAGGAGTCACACAGTCTACCAACTGAGCCAGCCAGATGCCCCTGATGTTTCTTAAAGTCATGACTGATCCTTTTTTTTTCTTCATGTTTGAGATATCTCCACCGATTTAAAAATCTCTATTTATTTATTTGTAATGCTCTGAATACAATGACTTTAAAGGTACTCTGCTTTGCAGAGGAATAGATTGTTGGCAGGACTATCTACGGTCTTTCTAGAGGCTCTAGACTGATTTTTTTTGAGACTCCAACTCATGTCAGTGTCTTTTTTTTAAATTTTATTTATTTATTTGAGAGAGAGTGAGACAGAGCATGAGAGGGGAAAGGGTCAGAGGGAGAAGCAGACTCCCCACTGAGCAGGGAGCCCGATGCAGGACTTGATCCCAGGACGCCGGGATCATGACCTGAGTCAAAGGCAGTCGCTTAACTAACTGAGCCACCCAGGCGCCCCTTGTGTGTCAATGTCTTTAAAAAGCATCCCGTAGGGGCGCCTGGGTGGCTCAATTGGTTAAACATCTGCTCCGTTCGTGATCTCAGTATCCTGGGATCAAGCCCTGCATCGGGCCCCCTGCTCAGCCAGGAGCCTGCTTCTCCCTCTTCCTCTGCCCCTCCCCCCCTTGTGCTTTCTCTTTCTCTTAAATAAATAAAATCTTAAAAAAAAAAATTCTAGTTTGAATAACGTCTAATCATGGGAAAATGATCACATAATGGTAAATTTTAAAATCAGGTTATGGAGGGAAGCATGCAGATCCCACATGAATATGATTTTTCTCTAATTGTGTTGAAATTGCAGTTGACTAGGGTTGCCTAGTGGCCCAGTGGGTGGAGCATGCAACTCTTGATCTCAGGGTTGTAGGTTCAAACGCCTGTCTATTGAGTATAGACGTTCCTTAAATAAAATCTTAAAAAAAATAAAATTGCGAAGTTTCATTTTATCGTCATTTATTTATTTATTTATTTATTTATAAAGATTTTATTTATTTATTTGACAAAGACACAGCGAGAGAGGGAACACAAGCAGGGGGAGTGGGAGAGGGAGAAGCGGGCTTCCCGCGGAGCAGGGAGCCTGAAGCGGGGCTCGATCCCAGGACCCCGGGATCACGACCTGAGCCGAAGGCAGACGCTTAACGACTGAGCCCCCCAGGCGCCCCACATTTTATAGTCATTTAAAAATGACAATTATTAGTTTAGTCTGGGCTTTTTTTTTAATCATTCCATTTTTTTAAAGTCTGAAGCATTCCGTCTGACCCTAAAAAGCTTGTCATCCCGGAGTCCCGTGCCTAACTGCCGAGGTGGGGCAGACGGAGGCGACTGGGGGTGGGATGCAGGAGAGAGGAGGGATGGGGACCCCAGGACCCCCCCTTGGGGTGGTTGGGTGGCGGGTGGTGCCATCCATCAGGAGCTGGGGGGAGAAACAGGCCTGGGGTTCAGAGCTGTTTGTACAGGTTCGGGCTTCTCTGCACCTTTGCTCCCTCCTCCCAGCGCCTGGCCAAGCCCAGGTCAGTTTCCGCCCTCGCCCTCTGCCCCTTCCCCAGCAGGTGGAGCAGCTCAGTGGAGCCTCTCCTCCTACCCCCGCCCCTCCTACCCCGCCAGTCCTCTCCCCTTCTCCACAGCAGCTATTGGAAATGTCCATCGTGCCCCTCAGGCCTTTCCCCTGCACCCCTGCGCCCCGCCCCTGTGCCCTGGCCGTGAGAATGATCCCCAGCACCTGGTCCGTAGAGAAAACTGAGGTCACCAGGAGGAGTTCCTGCGTCTGTGGATCTGGCTGAGAGCCGCCCAGTCCTGCGTACCCCTCGGTGTCACTCTCTTGGTGTCACTCCCCTCACTTCCAAGGCTGTGGCTGCAGGTCTCTCTCTTCTAGGCGCTAGTCCCCCATCTCTGGTTTTTGTCTCAGCTGGAAGCAGTTCTGCTGCCATTCCCTTGAAACGTTCCTTTCAAGGTCATTAATAACTCTTTTGCTAGGGGCGCCCGGGTGGCTCAGTCGTTAAGCGTCTGCCTTCAGCTCAGGTCACCGTCCCAGGGTCCTGGGATCAAGCCCCGCATCGGGCTCCCTGCTCGGCAGGAAGCCTGCTTCTCCCTCTCCCACTCCCCCTGCTTGTGTTCCTGCTCTCGCTGTGTCTCTCTCTGTCAAATAAATAAATAAATAAAATCTTTAAAAACTAAAAATAACTCTTTGTTGCTAAATAGTGTGGATATTTTTTCATATTTTGTCTACTTGCTCTCCTTGTCGCATTTGACGCTGCTTAGCCACTCCTCTGTCCTTGACACTGTCCCTTGGCTTCCCCGCAGTCTCTGCCCTTCTACCTTCTTGGGCTCCTCTTCGTCTCCTCGTCCTTGAATATGTGAGCGCTGGCCCTTCCTCATGTCCCTCCACACGTGAATGATCACATCTCATTGGATGGCTTGCTGCTTCTGACAGCCCTTGAGTGTCTGCACGGCTCCTTGCACTGGCCTCCAAGGCCCCGCGCTCTCCGGCCCCCGCCTATGACTTGTTACCTCGGGGAGACCTCCTCCTCTTCTGGAAGAGCAAGAGCTTTCTGCCTCAGGACATTTGCAATTGAGGTCTGCTCCGCCAGGAATGGTTTTCCTCCATCTCTTGGTGACCCTCTTTAAAGCCACCTTCCTCCCCTGGTTACTCTCTTTATCACGACACCTTAGTTTATGCCCCCGTAGCTCTCTGACAGTGCACAGTTCCCTTGTCCGTGTCCCCCACGTAAACCACAACGACAGGGTCGGGTCTGTTTGATTCACCGCTCTGCACTCAAGCTGATCGCGGTGCCTGGCGCCCAGGCGACACACAGTAGATAGTTGGGGAGTCCCTGAGGTTTCCCCGGCTGCATCTCTCTGCCCAGCGTCAGGCTCCAGCAGTCTACTCCCGGACTGTCCTCGGTGTCTCACAGAACCGTTAAGTTCAGCATGGTGGAGACGGGACAGCTGCTCCCTCTGTGGTCTCTGGCTTGGTAGAAGATACCACTGTGTGCCCGTTCTCTAAGCCAGAGGTTTGGGCGTGCTCACTAATCCCTCGCTCCAGCCAGCCACTGAGCCCCGTTGAAGCAGTTCGCTCTCAGCCTGTTCCTCCCCTCCTGTGTGCCAGTGCTCAGGTTCAGGCCCCCCATCTCACTCCATTGCTGCCACTGCCTCCAGCCTGGCCCTCCAGCCTCAGTCCTGCCCCCTCCCGTACTGCTCACTTTGAAGCATGTCCTTCTCCTACTTAAACGGGTTAATTGGCTCAGGATGGCTTCCAGAATCAGCTCAGCACACGGGGCCATTACTCCTCGGCCCCTCCCTGTTCAGCTGTGGTCAGGGCCGTGGGTGCACACACACATGCACGTGGACACACACACGTGCCCATGAGCTGCTCTGCAGCGATCTGCTCTTTCCACTGGCCGCTTCTCCCTGCTAGGACCTCCTTCCCTCCATGCGCTGCAGTCGACTTCCTCACATGTCCGCTGCAGCTCCCCCACCGCCTGGGCCTCCTCCTGTCCTCTGGCCGACTCCTGCTTCCCGCTTGGGTCTCAGACTGCCTCCTCCGAGGCGTCTTCCCTGAGCTCCCTGTGAGCCCCCTCTGCTATCCTGTCTTCCTGGGATAGACCCGTCTTCCCTTTGTCACAGTATCCCGGAAGCAGATGACCCTCCTTCTGACGTCCGGCCAGACGGTCAGGAGTAGCCCAACAGTCTGTCACATGCCGACGGTGTTCACCTCCCTCATCTCGCCACGTGGGCATCTCATCATTGGGCAGCATCACAAGAAGAAGGAAGGTGAATGTGGTCCAGTAGGATATTGAGAGAGAGACCTCCCAGTGACCCAGACCCCGCCTCCGGTGGGAGGCATGCCTCGGATCCCTGAGGTTCTAGGCGTGACAAGTGTGTGAGTACTGTGTGTCATAGGAAGCCCCCCACCACCATCTGGTGACTGAACGCCTGGCCACAAGGAGTAGGTGGTTCTTCCTCCACCCAGACCTTACTGCTCAGGTCCCTGTGCCAACTGAGCACCACCCGCGGGCCCGGAATGCTGCTGCTCATCTTTATCACGGTCTGTGCAGCCCCTGTCACGTGGGAACACGCTGCCACTCCCTGGATGGCCTGGATGAGTGATTCCAGACCTCAGCAATCCCAGCTCTCTTCAGGAAACCCCAATAAATCCCTCTCTGCCCCACCAAAGAAGAACGTATTGAGAGAGAGACCACATTCATACAACTTTGATTGCAGTATGCTGTTATAAGTATATTTTATAGAACAATTATTTTTATAGTGTTATTCATCTCTTACAGTACCTAGTTTATAAATTAAACTTTATCATAGGTATGTATGTATGTTCAGGAAAAAGCATAGTATATACAGGGTTCAGGTTTATCCACAGTTTCAGGCATCTGTTGGGGGTCTTGGAATGTATCCCCGTGGGTAAGGGAGACTACTGTACAATTATCTTGATGGAATTTTTTTGTATCTTTGTGTTAATATTTATCAAATCAGAAGTCTTTTTCAGAAAAAGTGTCTCAATTTCAGGTTCTCACTATTAAGTTTCTAGTAGTTTCCAAAGGGAATCCAAGCAATAAAGGGTTAGGTTAGCCCAGGGGGCCTATTTATTCATTTGAGAGAGAGAGAGGGTGCACATGAGCAGGGGGAGGGGCAGAGGGAGAAGCTGACTCCCTGCTGAGCAGGGAGCCCGATGCAGGGGGCGGGGGGGGGGGTGACACAGAGATCATGACCCAAGGTGAAGGCAGACACTTAATTGACTGAGCCACCCAGGCGCCCCTAATGAAGATTAATTTTTAAAAGGTAACTTTTTGCCACGGTTGTCATAAATCACAGACTTGTGCTGTCATCAAAGAGCATTTCTCATTTTGGCTTCCCTTTTCTTTCTTAGGCAAGGGCTGCCCAGCAGACCCGGGCCTGAGGAAGGGCAGCGGGAAGGAGCTGACCGAAGAGCACCTGCTAGCGCAGCGGGGCAGCCTTCCCGTGGGTGGGTGGTGGGGAGTGTGCAGACCTTTGCTGTGTCTGTCCCAGGCGCTGTGCGCCCCATCCCTGGGCTGGGACCGAGGCGCCCTCTGGTGGGCAGCCCGTGAAGGGACGTTCGGCGGGGCCGCAATCCGCCAGGCTGCACACCAGGCCAGCAGAGCCCGGGTGAACCCGCGGAGCCACCTGCAAACCCCCACCTTGACAGACCACGAGGGCTTGGTTCTGGGCTTCAGTATATTTCTTTAAGATTCTATTTATTTATTTGTCAGAGAGAGTGCGAGCGCGCGTGTGCACAGGCAGGGGAACAGCTGGCAGAGGGAGAAGCAGGTGCTCCCCGCTGAGCACGGAGCCTGGTGCAGGCAGTCGCTTAACTGACTGAGCCACCCAGGCATCCCTGAGCTTCAGTATTTTGAAGTTAATTTTTTTTAAGTTAAACTTATGTGATAATGGGGCGCCTGGGTGGCTCAGTCAGTGAAGCATCTGCCTTCGGCTCAGGTCATGGTCCCAGGTCCTGGGATCAAACCCTGCATCGGGCTCCCTGCTTAGCGGGGAGCCTGCTTCTCCCTCTCCCTCTGCCCCTCCTCCTGCTCGTGCTCTCTCCCTCTTTCTCAAATAAGTAAATAAAATCTTTAAAAAAATAAAAAAATAATAAATGTGTGATAACTCAGTTTACAGTGAGTTTTTAGTGCAGTTAATGAAATATTGTGTAGGAAGGATTGAGGAGCAGGCCACTTTAGATCTCGGGGTGGTGAGTTCAAGTCCTACATGGGGCATAGAGGTTACTTTAAAAAATTAACAAAAAAGTATAAGAGAAAAACTAGATTAAAATCCATTAATAAATTCAGTAAATACATTTCAAACAGTAACTTTGATGATAAATGTAGCCCTCTTTGCGGGGGGCACAACTTAGCGTCTCTCTGTCGTGGGGCCAGTGGGTTCTTCCTGCCACTGGGCTGGCTTCTGTGCAGGCATCTGCCACCAGGACCCTTTTACAAAGCACTTGCCTTCTGCAAGGAGACTTCTCAACTCTGGGAAGCTAACTTTTTTTTTTTTTAAGATTTTATTTATTTACTTAGCAGAGGGAGACAGAGCGAGAGAGGAAACACAAGCAAGGGGAGTGGGAGAGGGAGAAGCAGGCTTCCTGCTAAGCAGGGAGCCCGATGCGGGGCTCAATCCCAGGACCCTGGGATCATGACCTGAGCCGAAGGCAGACACTCAACGACTGAGCCACCCAGGCGCCCCATCCCGGAAGCCAGCTTACTGTTCGGCACCTCTGAGGGGGGCAGTGAGGACTGTTTTCCTGAAATTAGGGATACTAATTGTAGCTAACGTGGCGCTTGTCAGTGAGCTGGGCACTGTTCTAAGTACTTTACATATGTGACCTCACAGTAATTCTGTGAGCGCGGACACACTTACTATCCCCACTTGACGGAGCAGAACCTGAGGCTGGCAAAGGTAAAGAAGTAGTCACAGATCACTCATCTGATGAGCGGTAGAGGTAGGATTTGAACCCAGACAGGCAGGCCAAGATTCCGCAGACCCAGTGCACGTAGCCAGCACGCAGCTGGGTAGCCCCCTGCGTACCCTTGGAAGGCCAAGGCCAGGGCACCGTTCCAACAGAGAGCCAAAGGGGACTTGCAGAGAGGCCACCGGGGCTGCTCATGAGCGAGGGCTCCCCCGCCCCAGCAGTGCATGCCTGCTGGCCTGGAGTCCAGGGTAGCTGGGGGTAGGGCTGGTCTGCAGCCGCATCAAACAGTTCTGGGCACCCTGGAAATCCCAGTGATCCCAGTGACATTGCAGGCGGCAGGACGGCCCGGCATGTTTTCTAAAATGCATCACTTTTCCTGCTTCTCCCTTAGAGTATTTTTTTAGGAGATTGACAAGGGCATTTAAACCATTCCCAAGCCTGCCCTGGCTCTCGAGAAGGGAATTCCTGGGGGGGGGGGGTTGGAGGAAGGTGGACAAAGGCACGCGCATCAGCTAGAGGATGAGGAAGCCCTGGGCATGCAGTGTCCACCACGATGACCGCAGCTCACGCCACTCTGGGAAGAGCGTCTGTTGCAAGAATTCCCATCACGAGGAAAGCTTTTCTTCCCTGTTTTTTGTGTCTCTGTGAGCTGGTGATGGGTGTTGACTACACTTTCTGTGCTCATCACTTCATTGTATATGTGAGTCAAAGCATCATGCTGTGTGCCTTAATACAAGGAGGCAATTATATCACAGTAAGACTGGAAACAAACAAAGCGAAGATCCCGTCCTCCTGTCTCGCTGACACCAGCCTCCAGTGTGGCTGCCTTCCCTCCGTGCCCGTGCAGCAGGCATTCACCATTTGGGGATCTGTGCGGACGGCCTTCACTTTCACTGAGTCCTCAGAGCCCATCGGGGCTGTGGGAAGAGCTCCGCGCAGCACTGGCGCGCAGACGGCTGGCCCCCGGCCCCTGCCCCAGGCCCTCGCCGCTGCTGGCTGCCTGAGTGCAGGACGGGGGCCTACTCAGACCCTCTGCCGTCAAGTGGGCCGGGTGGAGGAACAGGATCTCCGGTGTCCAAGCCAAGCCCATCTCAAGCCACAATTACCCAGTTTCAGTTCCAGCCCCACTTGGGCAGGCGTCCTGCGTCCCCACATTCCTCGTGTAGCCACAGACTGCGTGGCGAGGGGGGCTGGCGGCACACAAGATGCCTGGGGCCCCACCGAGGCTGAAGGGTGTCCGCCATCCGTCCCGTGCCCTGGCCACGGGTGCCAAGGTTTAGCCCCCACGGGGTGTCGGCGTCCAGTGTGGACCGTCACAACAGGGAGAGACCGTCCCCTCCTGTGGAGCCACCGGCAGAGGCTTGCAACCACCCTCCAAAAATAAAGCCCTGGCTTACTGCGTTTGCCAGTTGCCAAGGTGTAAACGCTCAATCCAGAGTGCCAGAGAGATGGTGGTGGTGGACCTTACACAGTGTTTCCACACACAGGGTGTCAGCTGTCTCCAGAGCACCGAGGATGTGCTGCGTTAGCAAGTCGTGTGTTTTGAGTAGTTAGTACCATTTCTTTTAACATTTACTGCCAGATTATATAACAGTGTTCAGTGCGGCCGTGTTGAACAGCAGGCTCACAGATTTCCTGAAAACACAGTAGGTGTCCCTTGCAAGCCCCTGTGCGCTCTCGAGTGTCACCTGCCCCACAGACATTGTGTAGGGCAGGACCTGGGCAGGGAGGCCGAGAGCCATGGGAAGGGGGGACCAGCAGTGATTCCCCGGGTGGGGTGGGGGCTAGGCGCCGGCTTCCAGGGGCCCAATCCCCTGTGTGTCCCATGGCCCCCCAGCCTGACCACACAGCTGAGGAGCATCCGGACCCACAGCCGAGCACAGATGTGGGCTGTTACGTGCTTGGGGACTCCCTGGCTCAGACACTTCCTGCAGGTCACTGAACACCCCCCACCCCGGCTTAAAGACGATCCCAAGACCCTTTTCCTTCAAAGCGCCCTCCACAAGTGGCCGTCCCCATGGTCACGTGTGTTTCTGTGTCTGCTGGCATCTCTCTGCCTGAAGCTCCGGGAGGGCCGTGCAGCCTCCCTCCCCGCAGAACACCCAGTACCTGGTTGGCGGCCAGCACAGCAGGCAGCGCCGAACCTTGGCAGAAGGTGAAGGGCCCGAGGGAGAAGGTAGAGACACAAGAACGCAGGGAGTGGGGAGACAAAAGGCAAGAGACTTTTAAGAGAGCAAGCCACTGGGAGCGTCCTGGGTACCCTCTGATCTTCCCAGCTACGAGGGTGGATCAGGGACCCAGCTCTCAACTGCCAGTGACAGAGGCCTGATTCTAAAAGACATGAACAGGGGCGCCTGGGTGGCTCAGTCGGTCAAGCGTCTGCCTTCGGCTCAGGTCATGATCTCAGGGTCCTGGGATCGAGCCCCACGTGGGGCTCCCTGCTCAGCGGGGAGCCTGCTTCTCCCTCTGCCTGACACTCCCCCTGCTTGTGCGCTCTCTTTCACGCTCTCTCCCTCTCAAATAAATAAATAAAATCTATTAAAAAAATTTTTTTTAAATGGCGTGAACAATAAGAGGAATCCATTACCCCGCTAACTAGCAGCCCCAAGGTGGGGTGGCTCTAGTTTGGTGTCTTCAGCAGCTTGATGATGTCCTCAGACACCCCAGTTCTTCTCTTCCGTTCAGCCTCCTTAGGGGATGAACTCTGCCCTCAGGCCAGGGCCCCCACGATGGCTGGGAGCTGGAGACATTGCCTCCAGCACGTGTAGTCACATCCTGCAAAAGGGGCATCCTTCCCGTGTGGCTCCTTTTAGGAGGAAGGCTACCTCTGCCTGCGGCCGCATGCCCTGCCCTGGTCCAGCCCGGCAAGGGGACTGGGACGACCAGAGTTTCTCAAGGACCGCGGCCCACACCAGCAGCAGCGCCCCCTGGGAGCTGGTTGGACGGGGCGGGGGGGAGGGGGCTGGCGCCGAGTCCTAGCAAGCCCTCCCGGTGATTTGATGCACCGTGGTGGACAGGTATGACCCACCGGTTAAGGGGAGACCCCTGAGCTCGGCTGGGCTCTGCTGAGAGGCAGCGAGGACCCCTGGGGACAGGTGAGGCCTCTCGCACCCACAGCCGTTACCCAGGGCCGTGGAGTTGACTGGACCCCGAGCCCCACGGCCGGGGGGGGGGCGGCTAGCTGGGCATGTGACCCTCCATCTTACTGTCTGTCCTTCCTGCCAGCTACCAGAGATTCACTGACTGTTACAAGCACCTCTACCAGCTGCAGCCTGAGATGACACAGCGAATCTATGACAAGCTCGTCACCCAGTTGCAGACATCTGTCCGGGTGAGTGGCAAGGAACACAGCAGGGGGCGCTGCCTCGGGCCGTCTGGGTCCTCAGTGCTCAGAGCTGCCCGCCGTGGCCGCCGTCCATTCCCCGGCGTGTCCCTCCTCTCGGGGTCCGGTGCCATGTCCCCGTGCTGTCTGCCGCAGGGGCTCCTGGCCTCCTCGCATCCCCAGCACCTGGTGCAGGGCCAGGTGCAGAGGAGACACTTAACCGTGCAATTCCGTGGAGCTGTGTGCTACAGGGAGTACCAAAGATGACAGGACTGTGTTCGTGTCTTTAAGGAATATGGTGATCTCTTCGGAGGGCTCCGTTCCCGTGCCCTCGTGCTCCGGGGCGGGGTGGGGGGGGGGGACGGGCAGGAAGCACCAGGGTGTGTCTGTGGCACCAGCCGCTGGGCCTGGGGCTGCAGCATCCCAAGGTGTTGGGCAGGCTCTTCTCAAGTGTTTTCCATCTGATACTTCCTGTTTTTAGTTATTAAAGTCACATGGAGGGAAGTTGGAATGTTGGGACAAAGACACTGGAATCAGCCCAGATCTTACTGAGTCCTGCCCACGGCTTGGTCTATTTTCACTGTGGCCTTGTCTGGTGTCATTAGAGCTCTTTCCTGCTTGCTCTTCAGGAGGAAATCTCTGAGATCAAAGCGGAGGGGAACCTGGAAGCGGTCTTGAGCTCCTTGGACAAGATCGTGCAAGAAGGCAAAGACCGCACGGAGCCGGCCTGGTGAGAAGGGCCCCGCGCGCGGGCCAAGCCCGTCCTCCCCTCCGGGGAAGGAGAAGAGCCCCATAGCCGGCGCGTGCTGTCTGGGGCCTGGGGCCGACTGGGGGCGGCCGTCCTTGCAGGGGGCTCATTTCAGGACCCATCTGCCCGTCGGCAGGAGGTGGAAGGGCGGAGTTGCAGTCTGTGTCAGGCGGGCCCGGCGTCTGGGTTTTATTCACTTGTCCATTTAACAGTATTTAGGGGACACCTACTGTACGCCCCAAACGGTTTTACGTGCCTGGGATTCAGTGCTGAACAAGACAGCCAGAGCTGCTGCCCTGGGGGCTGACGTCCCTGCGGGCAGCCTTGTGGCCTGGGGCGTCCCACGCCGAGCTCCTGCCTCCCCCGACCTTCCCTGCCTGAACTGTCTTGGGCCAGAGCCAGGAAACACCTTCCTTGTGCTTTCCAATTTTTTTATGCTCTGTGATCTTAACACATAAGAGAAATGAGTTTTAGAGCTGAAAACAAATTTTTTGAAGGACCTCTGGTGGCTTCCACCCCACTGCCCCATTGGAACCAACCCGTCCCCTCGCTCTGGGCTTTCAGGACCCCCGTCCTCCTGACTCCAGACCCGCCTGCCTCATCTTCCCACGTTAGCCAGCACTTGCTGGGGCCCCTCCGGGTCCCCCAGTCTCCGGCTCACTGTCTGAGGAGCGGGTGCGCAGGGTCCCACGGACAGAGGCAGTAGCTGGAAGGTCGCCTCCGGTCCTGGAGCGCTAGACATGGGGGGCGGTGCATGCAGCTGGGCCGGCTTGGGTGCAGACGTGGGCGGGGAGAGCGGGGAGAGGGGGTCCCTGGGCGCCGAGCTGAGCGCCAGCCGGTGAGTGTAGCAGTGGAAGCCCGCGCCACGGGAGGCTGCGGGTGGGAGGCCACGGCAGCCTCACCCACACACGCCCTCCCCACCCCGTCCACTGGCCCCGGTGGGGTCGCAGGCGCCCCAGTGGGATCCCGGAGGAAGACATGCGGAGCGCCCTGGTGCCCTACTTCGTGCAGCAGCGGGACGCCCTGCAGCGCCGTGTGCACAGACAGGAGGCCGAGAACAGGCAGCTGGCCGAGGCCGTCCTGGCCGGGCGGGGGCGGGTGCAGGAGCTGCGGCGGCAGGGCGGGGCGCGGCGGCAGGCCTGGCAGGTGAGTGTCCCCGGCATGGTCCCCGGCCCGAGGGACCGGCCCCTCCTGTTAGGGTTAGTGCTCCGTGGCTGTGGGGTTCTCCACGTGACCGATCCCCAGGAGCTTTAAAACGTGCACATTAGGGGGTGCCCCGGGGGGGTGCAGCCAGTTGAGTGTCCAATTCAGTTTGGGCTCAGGTGGTGGTCTCAGTGTCATGAGATCAAGCCCCATGTGGGCCCTGCACTCAGCGAGGAGTCTGCTTGAGATTCCCCCTCTCCCCCTCTCCCCCTCTCCCTTCCTCTCCCTTCCTCTCCCTTCCTCTCCCTTCCTCTCTCTCAAAGAGTGGCTCCAGTCCAGGGTTGTGGGCAGGGCTCGAGGGGCTGCACCACTGTTGGGCTCGCTCCGTCATCCGGATGGCCGGCTTGTGTTTACTTATAACCACTTGGTGGGTCCATTCCTGGGGCGGGCCTTCCTGTTCCTCACAGCAGTGGGTCCCCAGATCCCTGGCTCCCGGGTCCCCGAGCCTTGGAGAGCCGGCAGCAGGAGCAGGCCCAGTGGCTCTTCTGGTCCTCACCCCGTCCCCGGCTCCGGGGCACCGGGCAGCGGCAGCCACTCCTTCCCCACCGTCCCGCGGGAGAGAGGCCTGGAGTCGAGCCGAGTGGGAGGAAGCGCTCGGGTTTTCTCGAGCCGCGTTCGCCCCCTCCTCTTCCAGGCCCTGCGCAGAGAACAGATGGAGCTGCTGGGCGTGCTGGGGGAGCCTGAGTGAGGAGGCGGCGGCCAGACCAGGGCGGTCGGGGCCAAGGGCCTGGGCACGCTGCCCCTGAGGACCACTGAAATCATGCCCAGTCCCCGAGCAGGGATGGAATGAGCTGGGGGATGAGGCCCGACTGTCTCTCCTGCTTTGGGGCTCCCTTGGGTCACACACGCAGCCCCTCACCCCTTTCAGACCCTTCCCTGTTTTCTTCTAACCTGAGGACTGTCGGCCAGCTCCCGTGCTGGGAATCAGGCACCGGGCTCTGTGTCCTCCAGGTCAGGGCCAGCCGGCTGCCGTGCCCGTTCCTGAGCGCCCCCGGACCTGGCTCAGGGAGTCTCTGTTCGGTCTGCCCTGATTGCCCCCTTGCCAGTCAGCCCGAGGGACCGTGCCGTGTTCTCCCCACATCCATAAATAAACTTCCTCCACTTCCTCCATTGTAATCTGTGAGGCTGCTGCTTCTGCCGGGCCTCTCCAGCCTCTCCTGGGCCAAGGCCCCCCGCAAGGCCCCAGCGCTGCTCTGAGAGCCTCCAGGCTGGGGTGGGCTGGCGGGGGCACACCTGACCATCACGTGCAGGGGAACAGCGAGCCCCTCGGCATGGAGACCAGGACCCCTGGGTTCCACCCTTCTCTTTGCCACTCGGATTCATTGTGAGAAAGCCCCGGGCGGGCCTCCCTCAGTCTTGCGCATGGTGAGCGTGCACACGCACACACACACACACGCACGCAGATGGGCGCTTCCTCTGACCGGCCGGTGAAGTGGATGGGTACTCGTGGGGCGCAAAACTGTTTTCCCTGGAGAGGGCCTCACCCCGGGGAGGCTTGGTTGGGTCTGTCTGGGGGCACTGGGGACACTCAGGCAGATGTCAGGGGGCCCTTGCTGGCCACCTTCCTGCCTGGACCAGAGCCCAATGGGGCTGCAGCATTCACACGTGAGACCCCCCTCATGCCTGGCCGCAGGCCGTGGGGTGGGCAGTGAGGCCGGGCTCAAGGACACCCTCCCTCCAGGCGGGGCTGAGTGGACGTGGCCCTCAGCTGTGCTGGGATGGGGTTTTTCGGGCTGGACGTCTGTGTCTTGATAGACAGGCCCCCACAGTTGTTAACCTCGAGGAGGCCGCCAGGGCAGGAGGAGGGTCAGAGGGTCAGAGGCGCACTCCGTCTCCCAGCTCCTCACAGGCCCTGCTTCTCCCCCTTGCGAGGGATTCCGGGAGAGGGTCCCCACTGCCCTGAACAGAAGAGCTGTCTTTTATCTGACAGCCCGCCTCGGACGGTTTCGGGTCCCTGGCCTGCCATTACTGGGCATTGCTGGCCGCAGGGGCAGGGCACCTCTGCCTCCGGATGAACCATCGCTGCCTCGGGCCCCTTCCTCCCTGCGGTTTGGCTCCTGCCCTCAGGGCCAACAGTGCAAATCACAGCCTTCCAGAGGCAGCCCGGCTCTACTGGAGTCTATTTTAGACCTGGAGCCCCCTTTCTCCCCAGGCTCCCCTCCCGCCTCTCCCGGCCTGCCCTGCTGGTGCTCAAACTGAGGCTGGAGCTGGGGACGGGGTACACCCCTTGGGGAGGGGCTGGGCCTGCCCAGGCAGCTCTAGTTCCAACCACAACATCCTTTGGGGTTTGGCCTTCAGAGCTGGGGCGGATGACTTCCAAATAGCCCTGGCAGACCCCCCGTGACCCACCCACAATATGGTGGGTGCCGCTGCCGCCGCCGCCGCCGCCTCCCCCCTCCCCCCTGCCTCCAGGGCACAACCCAGAGTATAAAGGGTGCTGGCCGCACGGCCAGAATCAGACCAGCTGAGGCCCAGCAGCAGCCCGGCAGCCGCTCCCAGACGCGGACGGACAGGACACTCCCGCCATGAGGCCCGTGACAGTCCTCCCCCTACTGGCCCTGGCCGCACTGTGCCTGGCTGGCACGGCGGGTGAGTGCCCCGGCTCTGGCCCGGCCTCCCCTCCCCCCACTTCCGGTCCAAGCACCCTCCTGCAGGCTCTGTCCTGGTGGGGGAACCCCGGGGACCGAGCAGGGGTGAACCGGGCCCTCTCCTTTGCAGATGCGAAGCCCAGCGGTGTGGAGTCCCGCAGAGGTGCAGGTATGAGGCAGGGCCTGGTCAGGGGTGGGCGCGCATCACCCCACGGGGCTGCCCGCCACGTGCCTCCCAGACCCTGAGCCACCTGATCCCTGCCTTTTCTGCTCCACAGCCTTCGTGTCCAAGCAGGAGGGCAGCGAGGTGGTGAGGAGGCTCCGGCGTTACCTGGACTCCGGGCTGGGGTGAGTGCTGTCCAGGGCCCAGCCTGGGGGATGGGCAGGGAGAGGGCAGCCCCCTGCCCGGGGCTCTGCGGACCCCCCCCCCCCAGGGCCATGGGAGGAGAGGGCAGGCATTGGTCGTGGAGGCTGATGCCGCTGTCTTGGTCTGTCAGAGCCCCAGCCCCCTACCCGGATCCCCTGGAGCCCAAGAGGGAAGTCTGCGAGCTCAGCCCCAACTGTGACGAGCTGGCTGACCACATCGGCTTCCAGGACGCTTACCAGCGCTTCTATGGCACAGTCTAGAGAGGGCAGCAACCCCCCAACCCCGGCTCCCCTCCCCTCTCCCTGGCCCCCCTGCCCCGCAAGTGTGGGGTCCCCATCATCCCAGCTGCTCCAGAATAAACCCCGGAAGAGGAATTTGTGGGGCTGCGAGTCTTTGTCCATCTGTGGAGTTTGGGGGGATGGTTGTGGATGGGAGTGGAGAGGAGGTGTACCCTCTTCAGTCTCAGAAAGTACTTCCCCAAATCTGCTGTCGACTGATTTATTTGTACCTGCCTCGTCTGGAAGCATCGAAAGGAGCTTCGTAAAAGTCTAATTATTAGGGTTCCCCCTCTAGCCCAGCACCCCTCCCCCACCCCACCCACCGCACCACCCGGGACACCCACATAGACCCAAAGGCCTGGACACCTTGAGCACACAGCTGTGACCAGGGCAGACAGACTCTTCCCGGTGGGCCGAGAGCTGTCAGGAGATGGTGCTGCCCGGTTTGGGAGGCGAGGACAGCCGCGGGTCTCCGGGCCGGGCGCACGAGCACGCGGGGTGGGCCTAGGTTAGTCGTGTTAGGGGTCCCCCGGGCTTGGCAGAGACTTGCAGGCAGGAACAGGACCAGGTGTCAGGATCCCGGCACCTCCCTGCCCCCAGCTCCAGCCTGGACACACGCACTGCCCCTCTCAGACCCTCGGCACTTGCCCCGGCCCCGCTGAGCGCACCCTTGCTGAGCCTCCCGCTTGCTGCCGGCCCCGCCCCGCCCCCTCCTCTCCTCGGCACCGCCCCGCCCCCTCCTCTCCTCGGCACTCTCTCCGCAGCCACTCCTGGCTCCAGGCTCCGACGTGCCCCACCTCCGTCAGACCCGGGTTGGGGCTCCTCCCCAGCACCGGGGCCTGGCCTCTGCCTTCCCCCAGGGCGGGCTCAGAGATAGGGCCTCACTGCTGTCTGGCCTTCATGCCCCCCTCCAGGGGGCTGCCCTGCAGCAGAGGGCAGGTGCTGGGGGCCCGAGACAGGGAGCTTGTGAAGGCAGCAATGATGAGGAGGTTTCCGGCCGCCGCCAGGCCCAGCGTGGCCACCGTGCCCGCCAGGCCCAGGGGGGGTTCCTGCGTGGCCAGCCAGGCTCGGCGAGATCCCATGTCAGCCAGCACTGCCTCCAGCTGGAAGTGGGTGCCCAGCACGGCACAGATGTGGAAGAGCTGGTGGCTGTGGCCTGTTGGGGGTGGGGGTGGGGTGGGCGGCTCAGGGCACGGGCCCCGCTCCCACAGCTGCCCTACTTCATTGTCTGGGCGGGCTGCCCCTTGAACTGGGAATAAGAGAACCTACAAGGCCCCCGGTACACACGCTACTAGTTTATCTGAGGAGGGGGGAAGCCCGGAGCCCGGGCATTCTCCCTGGCTGTGATACCCCACTACTCTGTTCACTCTGTGCTCTGGGACGCTGTGTCCCCCCTCACCCCTTCCTGGATGGGGACCACTCTTGAGCTCTCACCAATGTAGTCAAAGCGTCCTGGGGCCAGCCGCTCGGGCAGGTGGGAGGCGAAGAGGAAGCCAGTGAGCAGCGCACAGAGGAGGTGGTAGCGGTGGTTGGCGCTCAGCGCCTCCTGCCCGCAGCTGGGGCCCCTGTCCCAGCACAGTCCAAGCTGGCAGAGGACAAGCAGAGCTGGTGGAGAGGGCCTCTGGGAGTGAGGGTCTGGGGCGCAGGGAGAGCAGGAGCCCCAGCCTCCCTTACCCGGTAGAAGAGGGGGAGGTTGTCGAACAGGAAGGGATAGGCGAAGGCAGTCGTGCGGAGGATTTTACTGAACCCTGGGCTTTCTAGCTCCGGGAACCTGGGAGGCGGTAGGGAAAGGCTGGTTACCATCCTTTCTCGGGGGGTGGTCACCGAAGGTCAGGGGTCCTTTGGCCAAGATGGAATGTTACTGTAGCTTAGTGGCTGTGAAAGCCCTTAGGGCATGTGACCCCCCTGGAAATGGCCACATCTGTGAGGGGGGTAGACACCTGCGCCCTCTAGGCTGGCTGTGAGAATTCAAGGAGACAGCGCAGGTATGGTGCTGGCCCGCCGGAGCGACACCCGGTGAGTCCTCAATAAGCCGGGCCATTGTTGCTACTGTCGGTCCAGAGCCGGAGGCGCACATGCGCCATCGCCGGGCTCCGGTGTGTCTGGGGCGTGCCCTGTCCTGTCCCTCCGCCTTCCCCTTCCGCACCGGCGGAGCACCCACCGGGAGTAGCAGGAGAGGCCGGTGCACAGGAAGGAATTGAGTGCGGCAGCAGGCACAAAGAGCTGGCGCAGGCGGCTGTGCAGCCAGGAGGCCGGCATGGAGTAGGCGGCATAGGGGAAGGCACAGCCTGGGGAGGAAGGGGCGGGGCTGGAGCTGGGGTCCCCAAGGGCGCGCCCGCCCCACACCCGAGTGCCCGCGCCCGGCCCCGCCCCCAGCACTCCGGGGCCCGCCCCCTCCCCGGCCCCGCCCCCGAACGCCCCGGCCCCGCCCCGGCCCCGCCCCGACCCCGGGGCGCTCACCCAGGCTGTAGAGGCTGAGCGCGCCGTAGTCCAGGAAGTAGCAGATGTGGCGCGCGCGGGGCGACATGGAGCTGAAGGTGTGCGCGCAGCACGACGCGAAGGGGTAGAGGCAGGCGGGCAGCAGGAAGACGAGCAGCGGCCGGTGGTACGGCTCCGCCCGGAAGCCCGGGCCCCCCGCCAGCGCCAGTAGGCGCCACACGAAGTACCTGCGGCGGGCAGGAGCTCAGGCCTGCCGCCCACCCGCCACGCCCGCGGGCCCGCCGGCCCCTGCCCGTCGAGGACCCCCTCGGGGCGCCGCTCACCAGGTGGGCAGGAAGTGAGTCCAGATGTTGACCGTCTCGTTGGTCATCTGGAAGGAGCTGAGGACACAGTCCCGGGCTGAGCTGGTGGGGCGGCGGTAGCCAGACATGATGCCGTCTTCCCAGAACACCTGTGCGTGGCGGGGTGGGGGGGTGGACACAGGAGGGGCGTCACTGGGCCCGCTCCTTCCTCCCCGTGAGAGATCTGTGCAAGCGGCGTCGAAGAGAACGGGCTGGAGGGCACCACGGCCCCAAAGCCAAACCAAATCCGACCCCCATCTTACCGCAAGTCCCAAGTACCCAGAGAGCAGAGGAGAAAGCGAGGAGGCAGCGGGAAGGGGCCCAGAGAGGAGGGATGGGCTGGGGCGCCGGGGAAGAAGGGGACTCTGGGTGGAGGAGAATTCTGGGCTCTGGGGAGGGGTGGCCCCAGGTTCCTTAGAGAGCAGAGGGATGGCAGGCATAAGACGGGCTGCAGGAAGGAGCCCCCCTCACCCATGCCCAACTGCTCAAAGGGAAGAGCCTCTGCCCCCGTCAGTAGCCTGGGAGTGGGAGGTGGTGGGTCAAGCCCCTCACCCGAGGGACCTGGTGGACTCGAAGGAGCTGGGGCAGCTTGAGACTGAGCATGGTGGCCCGGCACCTCCACACTGTGACCTAGAGACAAAGTGCGGGGTGAGGGCATCAGGTATCTGTCCCCATCCACAGGCCCCTTCTCACCCTGGTCCAGGCCGGACCTGGTCACTGGGACCCAGGGTGGTATGTGCCCGCCCGCGCACGAGTGGGTGGGAGCTGGCTTCCCCGTCCTCCTACCACGTGACCCCCTCTCCATCCCAGCCTGGACTATTCAGCACCACCCCCACCCCACCCCCGTTTCCCCGCCCCCGGCCCCAGGGGCTGCTCGGCTTCAGCCCAGGACAGACTGAGCGCAGGGTGCTCCCCAGCCCGAAGGCGGCTTCTGTTAGTAGCCCCAGACCCTGGATCCGGGTCCCCAGCCTCCAGTTTCTGTCTCCAGGGAAGCCTGAGTCGGGGAGGTCAGTGTGGAGAGCGCTCACGCACCCCCTGCCCCCCACCAGAACGCCCCTTGGCCCACAGAGCTGGGGCTGAGCACAGCCAGCGGATGATGCTGCCGAGAACTCCTGGAGAGGCCAGATGGCTGTGGGAGGGGCAACGAATTAGCGGGGTGTCTGGCTCTTCTCTAAGGACTTCTCATGTGCCCCGGGGGTCCCCGACCCTCCTGAGACCCGTACCTCTCAGTTCCAGACCTGTGCGCTGCCTCCAGGCGGCCGCGGCTCCGCTGCCCCGCCCGCCCCTCCCAGGCACATTCCTTGGCACCAGTGGAGGGGCTGGGCCAGCCGGGCGGGTGGAGCCGCCCCGGGGGAGGGAGAATAAGACCCTCCCCCTCCCGGCCAAAACCGCGCGGCAACAATACAGCCCGGCCCCGCCCGTCTTCCTGCCTCCCCCGGTGGCGGTCTGCGTGTGTGCCGCGCACTGGGGACCTCACTCCGTGGGCGGGTCCCCCAAGCCTCTGCTCCTGCCAGGCCCTCTCCGCCTTCGAGCTGGGTGCTGGCAGCCCTGCGGGGCAGAGGCAGACCTGGTCTCCAGTCCCTGGGCCCCAGCTGAGCTTTTAGACGAGGCCTCCCGAGGCCTCCCGGGTATCCCCGCCCCTCCCAGGAATGGGATGGGGGTGGTCTGACCCATCCCGCGTGCTGCCCACCTCCCTAGGGCACGGGTGGGAGTGAAGACGCTGGGGCCTAGCTCCCTTCAGGGTCCCTTCCCTTAGCGGCAGGGCTTAGGGTCTCTGCAGGACTGTGTGCCGTGGCCATGGGACCAGAGGAGGGGGGCTGGAGCAGGCGCTTTACTTCTGGTCCCCCAGAGCAGGCGTCATGCCCCAGGTGCGCTGCCTTACCCGAACCTTGGCGGGCGCTCCGAAGCCGGTGGGTCAGCAGGCCCAGGGCTCCTCGGGCAGAGTCCCAGGCTCCAGCCAGCCAGGCTGACGGGAGGGAGAGAGTGGTGGGTGGGCAGGCAGGCCTGGCCCAGGCGGGGAGTGAGACAAAGGGGAGCCGGGGAACAATCCCAGCCTTGTCCAGCCCCCAGGGAGCAGCGTGGGGTGGCCCAGCCCCATTAGCAGGCAGCTCACGCGGCCTCCTGCACACAGCCAGCCCCTCCAGCGTGACCCAAGCCCACGGACACCAGACTGGCCACAACAGGCAGGGCGCCGCAGAGCCCTCCTCAGACCAGGCTGCCGGAGGGGTCAGGTCCTGCCAGGAGCGGGGGGGCTCTGCCTTAGGCTGGGCACAGGAATCCAAATCCTGACTTGTGACCTCAGAAAGCCCCTCTCCCTGGGCTTTGGTGCCTCTTAGCGCCTGGTACTGGGCAGAGTCCAGAGCGAAGGCCTTCAGGAGGTGCTGGTTGAAGCACCAGGTAACCCGTGAGCCTGTTGGTCCCGACACACTGGACGGGCCGGTCCTCGCAGGAAGACGGGGCTGAGGCTCCAGAGGCTGGTCTCTAGGCTCCCGCCCATGGCCCCCTGGAGGAAGAGCTTCCGTCTTCACCAGAATTGGCACCTAACACCCCTGCGAAGGCACCAGCTGCTCACAGGGCCAGCGAACGCGACTGTGTCTTCCACAAAGCCATCCCCAGAGCTTCCGCCCGAGTTGCCGGCTTCTTGCTTGGAGGGGTTCACCTCAAAGAAACCTTTCCGAAACGCCGTTTCAGCAAGAAAGCACCCACACCCCAGTACGACGGACAGAACGGCACCAGGGGACGGGGTGGGCTTCGAGGGGTCTTTATTAAGTGATGCTTCAGTCTCAGTCACTGCCAGGGACTGGGAGTCCGGGTGACCCCACTGCCCCCCAGGTCGTCCCAGGCTCGCCGTCTTAGAGGAAGGAGGCAAGAAGCCTGCTTGCCTCTGAGAACAGCCTGGGAAGCTAGGCTAGCGCCAGGGTGGGGGCAGCAGAGCCGAGACCCCCTCCCCGCGCCCCCCACGAGCTCCTGGCCGGCCCCAGGGCAAGGGGCAGAGGCGTTCCTGGCCAGAGCCCCCCCCACAGCCTGCCCTTGCTGCTCCACCCCCTGCCCTGAGCAATTCATGATCTCGGCTCCCACATTTCACCTCGCCACTGGCCACGAGCGAGTCCCATGCTCAGCCCCAGCAGGACAGCAGGCCCCTGACCAGGCAGCTCTACGGGCCCCTCCTTTCTGCGGCCCACCCCCACGCAGGCCTCTCCCAGACCGTCAGGGGGCTGGTGGCCTGGCACCGCACCCCTCTTCCTGGCATCGCACTCCGCCCCATGCACAGGTGCAGCCTGCCGTCAGAGGGGCCTGCTCCGTGCCCCGGAAGCTGGGCAGGCACAGAGCGAGGGCAGAAGCGGGGCGGCTGGGTGCATGGCCCCCACAGCAGCAGGAGGAGGCGAGCCCTGGCCCTGCTCTTGGTGCCGGCAGCTCCAGGCCCCTCTTCTGGAAGAGTCCCCAAGGCTCCAGAGCTGCCCCTGTGCAAAGGGAGGGGAGGACAGCGGGGGGTCCTCCAGGAGGGGAAGGGTCTGCAGAGAATCACCCACACATCTGGTGTTACCCAATTCCTCCCCCCCGGCAGCGGAGGATCCAACTCCTGGCGCCAACCACCCTGCGTCCTGAGTGAGGAAGAGGGGCCCTTCTGCTGTCCCTTCCCCTCAGAGGTCCACAAACCACTCCAATGGAACGCAGACGCCCATGCCTGCCACCTGCCCCTGGGGACAGTAGGGGGCTGAGGCAGAAGGGCTGGCTGGGGGCCCACAGGCCTCTCCTGCTCCCAACACTTCCCCCGCTTTCCTGACGTCGTCTTGGCGACAGGGGGACCCGCCCTCCCAGCCGGCTCTGGGCCCTCCCTGCGGCTCCCGGGCCCTCCCTGCGGCCTGTGTGCAGCTGGGCTTCCTTCCTGCGTGCGTGCGTGAGTCTGCGTGTGGTGGGGTGACTACAGGTGGTGGTCCTGGCTGCCAGGGAGGGCAGGAGAGATCTGGATGCAGCCCCACTGCAGGGCCTGGGGGTCCGTCTCAACCAATCTCCTTCCACTGCTTGTAGAAATCCAGAACATTCTTGATGTCCACACTGGCGTGTGCAGCGGCCTGTAGGGCTGCCTAAGGGATGGGGGAAGCGAGAAAAGCAAGTGTGTGGAGTGTTCTGAGGAGGGAGTCCACTTTGGCACCTCTTCCCCATTCACCCATCTCCCCACCTCACGGACCTACCTGCATAGGGCCGGAGAGCGCACCGGGGTTGTCCAGTGGAAGGCCCGTGACGATGGTCACCATGCCACTCGGGTCCTCCTCGCCTGCCCCCTGGGCCAGAGTCAACTGTTTGCAGCTGTCCAGGATCTTATAGAGAGTCCTGGGAGGAAGAGGAGGTGGGCCAAGCCCCAGCGTGAGCGCAGCCCGGGCGCCAGGGTCCCCGGGGCCCAGGGGAAGCTGGAGACAGGGAGGGCAGCAGGAGCGCGAGAAACCAGGCGGCCAGGGCGGTGGTTCTGGAGGGTGTCCTGCAGGGAGTGGGCGGAGGGACGCTGAGGCGGGACACCGAGCGCCGGCACCTCAGGGCCACAGGGGCTCCGGGGCTAGAGCCCCTTCTCTGTCCCCGCAGGGGGCAGGTGCAGGACGCCCTGGCGGGCCAGGCGACACTGGGCTGGCCCGCTAGCTGCTGCAGGGCCGTCTGGCCCGGGGAGAGCTCAGACGGGGGCAGGCCGGGCGATCCGGCCGCGGCTCCAGGAGCACGGGGCCAGCATCTTACCAGGCGTCCGCATCCCGCCTCTTCAGCTTATGCCGCTCGAGGCTCTTGCCCACTTCTTTTTGGCAGCGAATATACCTATGAAGGAGACGGCGGTGGGGGGGGGGTCAGGGGGGTGGAGCGCCTCCCACAAAGCATCTCGCTGTGGCCCAGGGGGAGGGGGCCCAGTGTCTCCCATCACAGCTCTGTTGGGAGCCGTTTCAAAGGAACTTCCTGGCCACTGAGCCCAGCTCGCTTTTCCTCCTCCTGATAACATCGATCCTTCAGCTCCTCCCGGGGGGAGAGGGGGGAGCCGAGAAGGGAGGAACAGCAGATGCTTTTCAAGTCAGGACTTCTGCAGACAAGGTCCAAACAAGCAGGCTTTGTGCGGCTTCCCAGCTGGGCAGAGGCAGCGGGGGAGCCGGGGACCAGGGGCCAGTTTCTCCCTCCACTGCGCCCACCGCCTGCTACTCTCCCAGCCCCAGAGCCTGGAAGGGAGGGCCTGTGCGGGCCCGAGCACCGGGCGCGCCGCCACCTGCCGGCCCCTCGCTAGCTGCAACGGGGACGGCACCCTGGTAGCCCTGATCACACGGCCCAGCCCTAAAACGGCAGAAACTCCTGCCAAGGAGCCCACAGACCACAGCTGGCGGGGGGGGGGGAGGGTCCTGCCCCCATCTCCCTGCTGATGCTGACCTCGTGTCTGCCCCAGGAGCAAAAAGACAGCGAGTCAGTGTCCCCCGTGACCACCCTCCATCCACACCTGAGACCCCGACCTGTAATCACATCTCCCCATGGGGAGCCAGGGACAAACACTGTTGTCGGGGAGCCTGACCCGGGGCTCGGGAGAGGCCCAGCCAGGCCCACACCCACCTGTTTCCTTTCTTAAACTCTGCCTCCAGGTATCGGATCCCATCCCGGGCCCCTGGGTGTTCCTTCTTCAGCAAGTCCAGGCCATCGATCACTGGTGGACAAGGTGGGGGTGAGGAAGGATGAAGGAGGTGAGCTCTCACTGCTGTGGCCCAGGGCTCCGCAGGAAGCGGCTGAGCTCGCGGGGGTCCCCCAGCCCCCCCCGCCCCACTGCAGGAGAAAAGCAGGGCCCGGGGCTCCTACACGGCTCCCAGAGCTCTTCCGAAGCACGGCCTTCCACGAGCAACAGAGCCGGCACTGCAGCACGTGCGTTTGCTTAGATTTTTCTCTCATTTCCCCTACCCACCTCGTGAGTCAGAGTTTAATAAGAGACTGTCACGTGCGTTCCACAGATGAAGCGACCGAGCTTCAGAAAGGTGGCAGGACTCGACCGAGGCCACGGTATGGAAACTGGGCCCCCGTGAGCGCTTCTCCATCGCAAGCCCAAAGTCCCTTCTTAGCCACACCCTGTCCCCCCACCTCCCAGCACGCCTACCCGTCCTCGGGATGATGACAATGAAGCGGCCGCTGGTGGCCAGCTGGCGGATGACCGGGAGGTGGTGGCAGAGGGCCTGGGTGTCGGGGACGAGGTAGGGAGACATTGCCGACTGGGCCTTGGGCTGCTGCAGGCTCCCTTCCAGCTGAGAGACCTCGAGCTGGGGACAGAGGGCAGAGTGTGGGGCTGCGCGGGCCCTGCAGCCTGGGCGGGGAGGGTGGAACCCAAGGGGGCCCTCGTGGGGCGTCTCCTGCTGCAAGGGGGGCAGGGGGCTCCCTATACCAAGGCCTTGGAGGAGAGGGGAGCAGGAAGAAGGAGAAGTAAGGAGGAAGGCGAGACAACAGAGGAAGCAGAAAGGGGCCACCAAGGCTCAGTGCGGACGTAGCCAAGGAAAGGCGGCCTGGGAGGTGACGCGGTTGAAGTGAAGGCCACCGCAGCAGCGGGGGGACGGAACGGAGCTGGGGGGGGCACACTGGAACGGGGTAGGGGAGGCAGCGGAACAGAACGGGGGCCGTGCCACAGAGCAGGGGGCAGCGGCTGGGGGGGACGGTCTGCTGGTGGCGCCTGGCCCACGACCAGAGCAAGAGCAGGGGCAGCTGAGTCCCGAGTGCCCACCTGAAGTCGCAGCTGGGCCATGTCTCTCATCAGCCTGTTCCGACGGGCTTCCTCCTGTGCCTACGAGGCAAAACGCATGCTCAGCTTGGGACCAAGAGCTGGGGTCACAGTCCTTTCCCCAGCAATTCAGAGGTGTAACAGACTATCCGAGACTTCCCAGGGTCCCACACAGGAAGCCCTCATGTGAAGTCAGCTCTCTCGCTCCCGCTAAGACAGGGAAAGGGAGGCTCGGGAGACAAACCACTCACTCCTCTGGCAGAGAAGGACCTGGGACCCGCGCCGAAGCTCTCGCCGGCCCAGGTGCCCGTGGCTGCACATCAGGCTTCCTGCTCTGCCCCTCTGCTCCGTGCGGTGCCCGCATACCCGACCTTCTATCACCATCCACTTGCCAACTTCCAAATCCGCAGCTCCAGCCCACACAGCCCCCTCTGCTCCTCCAAACCTGCTGTTCCCCTTCTGGTGGTCCCTGACGTGGGAAACCAGCCACCATGTGCGCGAGGCGGCGGCAGAGTGGGCTGTGACCATTCCCTAGCGGCTCCCCAAGTTACCACTTCCCCGTCCTGCCGACCGCACCACCTAAAAATTGCTCACACCCTTCCGCTCCCCTCCACTGCGTGACCCCCTGTCTAAGCTGGTTCCTCCCACCTCCTCCTCCCTGGCCCCTGGCCCTACCCCCAGCCACCTTCCCCACCGGCAACCAGACACTATCTGCTGTGCACCGGTGGCCCTGATTAAAAGTTCTCTGATGGTTTCCCTTTGTCTTCTGGATGAAGCCCAAATTCCCTAACGTGGACTAAAGATGAGATTAAGGGGGCGCCTGGGTGGCTCAGTTGTTAAGCGTCTGCCTTCGACTCAGGTTATGATCCCAGGGTCCTGGGATCGAGACCCGCATCGGGCTCCCTGTTCAGCCTCTCCCCCTGCCCCTCTCCCTGCTGTGCTGTCTTTTCCTCCTGCTCTCTCTCAAGTAATTAAAAAAACAAAAAAGAAAACAGACGTCAGTGGAAAATATAGTGAAATCTGAATAAAATCTATGGTTAACAGTACTGCACCTGTCCCGACGTCTTAGTTGTGCAAGATTCATCTACGCCCCTGCAGAGTCCTGCACGACAGAATGGCCCCTTGGAGAAACCCGGGTGCAGCAAGGAGAGGCACCCGAGCAGGCCCTGCCGGCAGACTGACAAGGACGGGGAGTGCTGTCTGTAGGAATCAAGCCCAGGAACAGCCTGTCAGGCTGGAATTGGAATTGTGACGCCCCCTCTGCCGGGGGGGTGGGGGGGTGAAGGGGTGGGGGGGTGGGAGGGGGAGCAGGCATCCATCTGGATCCAGGAAGAGGAGAGCCGCACCACCCTCGGGCTCTGGCATCCCTGGGCCAGTGGCTCAGAGATGTGGGCCTCTGCCGTCCTCAGGGAACACCTGAGGAACCACAGGAAAGATGGGTCCCTAACCCGGGCAGATGCCAGAGTCCCGAAGCAGGAGCAGTGGCCCTGGCACCCAGCGGGCCTGCAGAGAAGCCGCGCCCCACAGCAGCTTAGAAGAGCCAGTCTGCCCAATCTCAGAGCCCTGGCGCTGCCATGGACGGTCTGTCTTCTGTGGCTCTGTGTCCCCTGGGCGAGCGCAGGAGAGGGTAAGCGCCCCTTGCAGAGCTGCGCCCAGGGTCGAATGAGCTGTCCTGGGCCAACTCGACTTGGCACGCAGAAAGCTCTCGATACGTGATGGCAGTTGTCAATATGGGGAGGGCCACAATTGCTGCTAATGGATGAGCCCTTGGGGTGGACGTGTGCCACTCGGCAGCGCAGGGCGCAGCCCCAACAGACGACGTGACCTCGGGGTCCAGCACCACCCGCGAGGGGCTTTCAGGTGCTCCCTGTCCCTAAGGAAGAGCCTTGGAGCTTTAAGCTAAAGGAAATGCCTCCAAAAGCTACCACTTTTTAAAGCTGTGTAATTTCCCCATGATTATCTTTGTAATTATGTGTTTTCCTCTACAGAACACCAACAAAACCCTTAACACAAAAAGTGTTTTTTTTTTTTTTAACAAAACGAGCTTGCTTTTAAGATTGCAAAGAAGGTAGTTTCTGGTGAGCCTGTGCCCCTTCCCAGCCACGTGCAACGTCTGCAGGAAGGGGGTGCTCAGAGAGGCAGGGAGGCCTGCAGCTTGGAACGAAGAAGAACCGTGGACGTTTGCAGAGACACGTGGGCCGTGCCTCAGTGCCAGACACCCCCCACACCGAATGCACCGCCATCCGGCCAGGGAGGATGGCACGCTCGGAGCGTGGGAAGCCCCGGCGCAGAGCCTGGATTTTGCTCCCCGAGCGTCAGCCCCACAAGAGAAAGGACTATCTTGTTTGCTGCTGTGACCCGGGTACCTACAGAATGAACAGGCCTGGCACAGAGCAGACGCTCAGTGTGTGGGGACCAGATTCTGAATGGAGAGGAGGTAACCCCGGCCACCTCCTATTTTCTGGGGCTCCTGGAGGGAAGGATCCTGCCTGGCGTCTGACACCCGGATCCTGCCACTCCCCCTGCCCCGAGTCTGCATTCCCCCGAGAGGAAGGGCCAGGAGCACCTGCTGAGCACACACGGTGCCCAAGATGCACACTCATCCTAGCGTCACGACTACCCTATGAAGCAGGCTTAGCAAGGAGCTCAGACTCGGGGGGGACAGAGATGGCCCTTAAGCCCAGGCAGTCTGGACACAGGCCTGGTGCCTTGCTGCCTCTACTCAAAGCACCGCTCCCTCCCTGTCTGCTGGCCCGTCCCGCAGCCCCCACCCCGCAGCCCCCATCCCTGAGCTCTTCCATCAGGGGCCCCCGGTCCATCGGGGCCTCTTAGGCCTGCTTTCTCAGCGCGCCCGGCGGGAGCAGAGCAGACAGGGAGGGGAGGCAGGACGACTCACCATGCGGAACTGCGCCTGGGCCTGCTGCAGCACGCCCTCCTGCTCCGACTGGGCAATGCTCACGAAAATGCCGGCCTCCGGACTGAACTGCAGGATGCTGCCTTGCAGGCGGGCCACAAAGTGGCCAAAGCTGCGGATGCAGCAGATGCGCACGACCGACTGTGAGGGGATGTGGGAGCCAGTCAGGCGGGGGCTCCTTGGAAAGGCCCGTAGTCTGGGGGGTGGGAGAGGGGAGCCCCAAGACCCAGAGCCTCGAGTTGCCGGGAAAGGAGACTCCAGGCAGGACTGGTGAACCAGGGCTCAGGTGGAGACAGAACAGGCAGCGCACTGGGCTGAGAGTGGGAGGATCCGGGCGCTTACGCCACCTCCCTCCTTGGGGTCTTATGTGAAAAACAAGGGGACTGCACTATTTTTTTGGTTGGCAAAACAACTCTTCCCCATCAAACAAAAATCTTCTCTAGAACCCTAAAACATGAAACAGACTAGAGCCAAGGTGCTCTGGCTGGAGAGGAACAAGCAAGAGGCCTATGCGTGTGCCAGTGAGGGCGCTGGGCGCCTGTCTGCTTGGCTTCCCCTGCCGTCCCCAGACGGCCCGCTCGGGAACGCAGACGCAAGGGTGACCGGCCTGGGCGGGCAGCATTCCCCCTTCCAGCTCTCTGACGGCCTCCTGTCCAGCTCATAGGACACTGCACCCAGAGTGGAAAAGAGCATGAGAACAGCTCCTAAGCCCTAATGGCTCCCCCGTTCCACCCTCTGCAAAAGGTGGACATGGTGGAGGGAAGCCCACGAGCAGACACCCATAAAGGAGCAGCCTGCAGGAAGGAGAGCAAGCTCCGCGGCTCACGAAGGAGGCATGGCCAGCCCAACCCTGAGGACACCCTGCCTGTCTGGACGGGAGGGCCACCTGCTTCACTGCGGGGCTGGACGAACAACAGAGCTGGTGGCGTCAGAAACACCATCCTCACCTCCTCTAAGGTGCTAAGCAGGGGCCGATCCGTGTCAAAGTTAAAGCGTCGATGGGCAGCCCGGAGGGGAGGCAGGTTACGAAGGGCCGTGTCCTCTGGGAGCAGCAGGCTGGAGGGCAGGTCAGGCAGTTCACAACCTTCGAGAAGGTCCTGGACCTCGGGACACAGGGCCAGGCCTGGGGAGAAGACACGTGAGACCACCTGCCCTGTGGAAGCCCCCAGAGGAACGCAGCCCTTCCCCTTGTAGAACAGGGAGATGGGCACACAGGGCCGTTCCACACGGCTCACGGAGAGCAGAGCTGGTGGGGTTGGGGGAGCAGGGCAGGCACGGGGAGCAATGGGCTCTGATGTGAGAGGCTCCCCGACACCAGGGTGGACCCAAGGAGGGCTCTGGAGGAGGACATGCACATCTCTCAGGTGAGGCCAGAGGTGGGAACCAGAGAACAGGTATGGCTGCAGGTGGCAGGAGGGGATGAGCTCTGGAGCCCCAGGAGGACTCTCAGCGACTGGGACTGGCTCCCAGGCTCGCCTCTCTCTGCTCCTGCCCACCCCACGGCCTTCCCCGGGGAGCACACTCCCTGGCCAACCAGGCCACCTGCCCACAGGGAGGCAGTGTTGGGGGAAACCGGAGACGCAGAGACCACAATGGCCGCTGTGTGTCAGGGTGGCAAGTCACTGAGTCCATTAACCGCCTTCGCCCCAGGCTGGGTTACCAGGGAGGGGGCTGGGCTTCGTGGGGCCACAAGGGAGAGGGGAAGGGGGGCGGTGCTGGGCACCCACTCACCAGACTCCTGGAGCTCACCAGCAGCTGGCAACAGGTTCAGCAACACAGACAGGCGATTCCACAGACTTTGAGAGCTCTGGGGAGAGGGCAGGCCTTCAGCAGAGTGGGGGACGAGAAAAGCAGGACACCTGGGGGGTCTAGGGGCTATGGCCACAGGCCTAGAGCGACCTGACAGAAAAATTAACTAGAGGCCAAGGGGTGGGACTCCTGGGAGACCTGGAAAACAGGGAGCTGATCCCATGAGGAATGAGGGGGGACCACGGGCCTGGCTGAACTTCATCACCAGCAGCAAGATCATGGGGAGACGGTGTGAGGCCACAGGAAGAACACTCTGGATTCTGGGAGTGGGAAAAGCTAGAGGGCTGGAGGCGGCTTCTCCCCACTGTTCAGCCTTCCGTGTGCCCATCCTGGGACACCTGTGTGGGGACCCCACCTTTAGCACACCCGATGACTACGGTGGTGAGTAACCCGCTGCCAGCACACTTAAGCACACACCCAACGGTGTGCCTGGCCCCTAACCCCAAATCTCATCTGGGGAGGAGGGCAACCTACAGGGGGGGGGGGTCTTCCACGGCACAGCAGACGTGTTCCTGGGATAAAGCAACACTGGACAAAAACCCCAGGGCCCTCAAGGCTCAAGACAGACCGAACCTGGGGAGAAGGCGCCCGCGCCCCCTGCCTCCACAGCGCCAGCCTGATACCATGCCCTCCACTGTTCCCCTGCGCCCCAACGCCTCCACCCCGTCTGGCGGTGCCGCCGTCCCTGGGTCCCGTCTCCCCGGCACCACTCGGTGCCCCCTCCTCCCCCTGGACTCCGGGACCAGGCTCGAGGCCGGCCCTCACACACACGCCTTCGTCGAGCCCAGTCCTCCCGGTGCAAGGGGCACGAAGTGGACTGAGCAGTTCTCGCTTTCCCTGTCCGCGGACGGTGGGGCCCAGCCCAGGCCACAGGCTCCTGGGGGCAAAGGTCACATCTAATCCTTTCCCTGTAAAAAGCCTAAGGGCCCACCCAAAGCAGATGCCTGCCGTAACTTCTGTGGTGACGGAACCAGCTGAGGGACCTCCTGGCTGTGCTCCCCGCCCAACGCCCAGAGCGCCGCACCTGTGCACACACGACAATGAGGTCAGGGTTGGCCCGCAGCCAGTCCAGGAAGACCTTCACGGCGGGAAGCAGGCCTTCGGCCGCCAGGACTTGTAGCTTCTCCTGGACGCTGCGCTCATTCCGACAGGAGCGCCCGCTAGACTCGCTGCCCTCTGACTCGGAGCCCTCCTCAGAGGCTGGGGGTGGGGAACAGAGAGCCAAGATGAACAGCAGGCACGCGGCATCGGGCTTCAGCTCCAGGCCGGGGGGCATACTCTCCCTGCCTGCCCTCTGGAGCAGAGTTCTAATGTGAAAGATCGGGAACTCGCTACGCGCTCCTGCTTAATCTTTCTACGCCCACTAACCTGATGCTTTTAAGCCAAGAGACTGCTGTCTCCACCCTTCTTGAGACGCCTAAGTGGCTCAGTTGGTTAAGCGTCTGCCTTCGACTCAGGCCATGATCCCAGGGGTCTGGAATCGAGCCCTGCATCTGGCTCCCTGCTCAGTGGGGAGCCTGCTTTTCCATCTCCCTCTGCCTGCCGCTCCCCCTGCTTGTGCTCTGACAGATAAATAAAATCTTAAAAACAAAAACAAAAAATGTTTCTTTCTGGGTCCCCTGGGTGGCTCAGTCACTAAGCGTCTGCCTTCGGCTCAGGTCATGATCCCAGGGTCCTGGGATCGAGCCCCGTGTTGGGCTCCCTGCTCCGCGGGAAACCTGCTTCTCCCTCTCCCACGCCCTCTGCTTGTGTTCCCCTCTCTCACTATGTCTCTGTCAAATAAATAAAATCTTAAAAAACAAAAACAAAAACAAACAAAATACACTTCTTTCTGTCTCAAGCTAACTTGGCAGGATGATCTACAGCTATTCCCTCAACCAGCATTTATAAAAGGCCTACTCTCTGCTAGAAAGCAGGGCAGACAATCAGAAGGGAGCTGTCGGGGGGGAAGAAAAGGCATACAGAATTAAAAGAAACACCCCTGAGGTGCCTGGGTGGCTCACTCGGTTAAGTGTCTGACTCCTGGTTTCGGCTCAGATCACAACCTCAGGTCTGTGAGATCGAGCCCCGTGTCGGGCTGTGTGCTCAGCATGGAGTCAGCTTGGGATTCTCTCTCCCCCTTTCCCTCCCTCTCCACTCCTCCCCCCTCACGCAGGCTCACGCTAATAAATAAACTAAATAAAAAAAAAAAAAAATGGGGCGCCTGGGTGGCTCAGTCGTTAAGCGTCTGCCTTCAGCTCAGGTCGTGCGTGATCCCAGGGTCCTGGATCCAGCCCCGCATCGGGCTCCCTGCTCGGCGGGGAGCCTGCTTCTCCCTCTCCCACTCCCCCTGCTTGTGTTCCCTCTCTCAGTGTGTCTCTCTCTGTCAAATAAGTAAGTAAAATCTTGGGGAAAAAAAAGAAAAAAGGACGATCCCACCTCCTACCTCTTTAACCCAGCAGGTCAGAGCACGGAGCAGGCCGCTCCAGCTCTGCACCCTGGCTCCCTAGCTGCTTCTATCCCTGAAGCGTTCCCTGCGTCCCACCCACACACAGGCACGGCATGAGAAACTGAGGATCCAAGGACAGACCGAACACACACGTCCTGCCCCCAAGAGGCTCATGGTCTCGCTGGGGAGACAGACAAGCCAACCGACAAGTACGCCTGAGTGGGAGAGGCCTAGAGGCTGTGGCAGGGCAGAGACTACAGAAGCCCACAGGGAGGAAATCTCCCCTGGCCTCAAAAGAACCCTAGACCCCGGGATTGCTAAGGGAAAGCCAGAGGGCAAATTAAGAACGAGCCAAGCGACAGGCCAGGGGCAAGAAGCAGCATTTAGAAGAGGAACGAGAACTCTTCCCCCACAAGAGCGCTGAGAAAGTTCGACAAGACAACAGCCAACAGTCCGGCGCCGGAGAGAGCAGGCCCTGGGCGCCTCCTGTGTGGGGAAGAGCCTCGGGAGAGAGGTCCCCTGGGGGGCCGAGGGCCGGGGGTCGTGTGGGGAGGCAGGCGATGGCGCCAAGTGCGGACCAGAGCAGCCCGAAGAGCTACCTGGCTCCGAGGGCTTGTCCGCATCTCCGTTGACACAGGGCGTGCGGCTGGCCACGGTGTGAGGTTCGCTGGGGGGCTGGAGGAGCAGGTTGCTGAAGGTGGGGGCCAGTCGGAAGCAGCGCTTGGTCTGGAACATCTGGGTGGACATGGCTTGCAGGTTGCTGGCAATGCTAGCTTCACTGGGGCCCAGGGGGCCATTGAGAGACTCGGGAGCCTCTGACCTGGGCCGAGCGGGCTCCAGGGCTGGGGACCGTGTCCCCTCCTCATCCTCCATGTCCTCCAGGTCTGACCGGGACTCCTGGCTGTTCATTTCTGAGTCTGTCTCAGCATCAAAGGCTGTACCCCCACCTTCGAGACTCTTGTCGGAGCCACTGTCTGAGCCCTCACTGGCCCTGGCTGAGTCGTGGCTGGAGTCCGAGTCAAAGCCTTCGCTCAGGTCACTGTCCTCTCCAGCTCTGGGTGGGTGGCGGCGACGGCGGAGGCAGGAGAGACGGGAGAACTTCCGGCTCTTTCTGATCTCACCTGAGGGAGGTGCTGCGGGAGGGGGCTCAGGGCCTGGCACCTCCTCCTTCTCCAAGGGCTCATCTGTGCGGAGAGGACAGTCAGGAGGGGCCTCGGGACAAAGTGGAGCCCCGAAATTGGAAGGTGCTCTTCAACACCTCCTCCCGAGCCACGCCCGCGCCCTCCCCCACCCCATCCCCCGCCGCGCCCCAGGCTGGCCGGGCCCTGGTCGCAGCCCCCCACCGCCTGCACCTGTGCCGTCGCTCTGGAACGCCGGCATGGGGTTCTCGCTCTCCTCCAGCTCAGCCTGCAGCCGTATATTGACGTGGTTGACCAGGTGGGAGAAGAGAGCCAGGGTGAAGGCGATGGCCGCGCTGTACTGCTTGCACCCTAAAGCCAGGAGAGCCAGGCATCAGGGGCCCAGGGCTGTGAGGAGGAGGTGCCATTCGCTCCGGCCCCATCTCACCTGGTCTCCACCCTTCCAAGGATCCAACTACTTCTCAAAGCTTCTTCTATGGAGAAAAGACTTCTCAGGTCTCTGCGTGATTATCCCGCCGTCTAGAACGCATCAGCTCGCTCTGCGCGTCCCCAGGTAAGCGTCCCCTCTAGCCCCACGCCGTCCTCCCCGGCTCGGACGCCTTCACGCGGGCTCCTCCTCAGAGCCCAAGCACCGCACACCCGGCCCTGCCGCCCCCTCCCTCACGACCCGGCTCCGCGCGCGCCGCTGCCAGAAAGGTCCGCACAACTGCCCGAGCGCCCCCACAGCGAAGTCTGAATTCTGTCTGGGTCATCGGCTAAGTACCCTGCCTCTCCTGTCTGCGGGCTGTGGCCAGGAGTGTGTCTGGGAGGAGCCCAGGGGAGGGGGAGTGGAGATGGGCCGTGGCCTCTGTTCCTTCACCGGCAGCTCCTTCAGGGTAGGGTCCCCCGGCCCTCACACCCACAGCCAAACGCTCGTGGGAGGAAGCTGGGCAGCGAGGCCCCCAGCCGCCCCGGGGGAGAAGGCAGGGCACGGGGAGTTACCTGCTCTCTTCAAGCTGTGCACGCCCATGAGACAGATGACGACCATCTGAAAGAGGAGGAGGTCCGGGAGGAAAGCGTAGCCGCCCTCGTAATCCTCCTCGCCCTCGCTGGCTGGGCTGAGGCTGGCGGACGGAGGCAGGTAGAAGAGGCAGAGGTTGAAGTCCTCCAGGACGGACTGGCAGAGTGACGTCAGCTCTGAGTCCACTGGGCTGCAGAAGGGCAGGAGCGACAGGGAGGTCCGTGACTCCGTCTGGGGCAGGCACAAGGAGCCGCGGGCATGGGGGAGGCCACAGAGAGCCGCCCTGGTGGGACCCACGGGACACAGCTCAAGGGCCTGCCCTCTTGTACTCACCTGCTCCTGGGCTGTAGGAGGCTTTGCAGGTACATGAAGTTCACCAGCAACCTCTTGATGTCTTTACATCTGGAAGGAGAGGAGCCCAAGGGAAATGGCAAATAGCTCGAGCCCTCCGGTCCCACCGCACCAGCCACAGAGATCCCTCCACCCCACAGGCCCTACGCACCGCTTCTTGCTGGGAGACAGTTTCCGAGTCTCGCACTTCTTCAGCTGGTGGTACATTTTGGCTGCCTTATCATACAGCCGCTTGAGATTCCCATAGGCTCCCTCAAAGGACACTTCCGACTGGATGCTGAAGGAGATACAGACGAACGCTGTGGAGTCTCGGCAGGGGACGGTGCTCTACTGGCGCTTTAGGGAACAATGCTTCTGGCCAATGCACGCTGCCCCCAGCCTCGCCTTTCACATACAGACTCAGGGTGAAGGCCATCTTTCCGGATAAAATACACAGACACAACTTCCAGATAAACATACTGAACATAATGCCTTTGCTTCCTCTGTAAGTGGAATGATTGCTTCTACTCTGTTATGGACTTAAATAAGTTACCATCCCTGAAATACACCAGCCTCCGTCTTTTGTGAAGCAGAGTACTTAACAGGTGGCATCTAACAGGCCGGCCGCATACAAGGGAGTGTACACACAATTTCAGGGCTCACGACACTGGTTCGGATGTGCGTGTGTGCACCATGTGCCAGGCCCCATACCGATATACTGTCCACACATACACATGAGGACGTGGAGCCCGGAAGAGCAGGAATATTGTGCAGGCCCACGGTGAACACAAGCTAGAGCAGAATCTCCAAGCCCAGCCTGCCTCACTGCAGTATCTAGGACACCAACAGTGCACTGGGCCATTTTTAATGTCTTTTCTGGGGAAAACAACCTTCTCATTGTTAAGAAGCAAGGGATAGAAAAGAAATACATGTTAATGGCGAATAAAAGATGACCATGAATTCACTGACCCTCCTTCCATTCAGAAGCGGGTTCTGTGTCTCCTCCCCTTAAATCGGGGGAACCGGGGGGACCAGGGGGACCAGGGGGAGGACCAGGCAACGCAGCTGCTCTGACGAGCAGAACACCATGCAGGTGACTCTGCCAGTTTCCAGGCCCAGGTCATAAGAGAATGGCAGATTCTAAATCTCTTGGGTCATTATCCACTGTCTGGAGCCTTGAGCCACCACATAAGAAATCCGTCTCTCCCAAGGAAGAGAGACCACATGGAGTGGGAGGGGGGATGAGCCCAGATGCCTCGATCCAGATAGATCAGCCCTCCAGGGCCGCTGAATACCAGTGACTGATCCTAGACAAGGCCACTGGGGGGAAAAGAACTGCCAGACTGAGCCCCACGCAAATACCTAACCCATGGACAAGAGACGTGAATGCTTTAACATAGTAGGGCAGGACCTCAGCAGGTACCTCCCAAACCTGGACGTGCTGGGCTGGCTTTGGAAGTGACTCACCCTAAATCATGGTCATGGGTGTGATGAGGGACCAAGGGGGCATTCCCCAGAAGGCACAAGAGAATTGGGGAAGAGGCAACGGAAACCTACAATCCTGGTAACTGTATTTAAGAATGAAAACAGTGGCCTCGGGGGCCAGTCTGTACCGATCCAAGAAAGGAGACGGGCACCCCAAGAGCAGATACTGTGTTGATTCAAGGGAAAAGATTTCCTGGACCAGGTGAACCAAGGATCATGGCACAGGGAATTACAAGGCATAATCTTTACACTTTGGCACATGACCAGTTACGAAGGCCAGCTTACTTTACTCCCTTTGCCTTGAAGCCCAGTTCACAGCAGTGTCTTCTGCAAATGTCTGGCTTCTCATGGAGCCGTCGACCCCTATGAGGCTGCCACGGGGGCCCAGGCAGTTTATTTCCTGACTATAACGTCATCAGAGCCACCGGCCGACCTATCAGGCACATGTGCACTTGGCTCTGCCGACTCAGTGACCTAAACCCACTCAGCCTCAGCTGTGCTGAAACCGAGGTTTCTTATTCTGAGGGAGCATCAGCACCGGGGAAACAGTGGGCCACCCTGCTGCTCAGCTGGTCCTCCCACACTGTCACCACGGTGTGGTGTGAGACACTGAAGCTCGACAGTTCTGCACTTCTTGTCAGCCACTACCCTGATAACATTTTACCCCCCACATCCCATGTATTTCCTCCTTCCAGACAGCAATCCTGAACTTACAGGAGACAGCGGGTAGCTATGTTGGCTGCCCGAGAGCCTACAAATCCAGTGGGATCTCTGACAAGCAGCGCTACCTCAGCCCAGCGCAGGAAAGGGGGGGGGGCGTGAAGAAGCAGGCCACCGGGCTGGGGGGACAGGGGAGAGGCAGGCACTCACCAGCGCAGGTAGCAGTACATGGCCTCCACGCTGTAGTACTTGCCGCCTGCAAGCGTGCCCAGCTGGTTGAAGGGCATTCCTGAAGGGAGACAGAAGTCACGCAGTCTGGGGCCACGACACGCACCCGTCACCACCACGACCCAGCACTGCTGAGCACCGGGTTCTCGTGGGGAGGAGGACCGGGTCTGCAGCGGACACCGGTGTCCCTGGGGAGGAGCAGCCGATCCTATTTCCCCAGGGGACTGACTACAGACTCACGGCCGGCCTGGCCTGCCAAGGGATTCAGCACCGAGGGGCGCCATCCCGTCAGCGGTGGCCGCGGCCCCTCCAAGGCTGAGGGAATGCCAGGGAGCCCTCTCCTCTATCCCAGCTCGGTTTCTCACCTCTGAGCTCTCCTACTACGAGCTAATCCCCACTTCCCCCTGTAACAGAGCCATCTCCCTTCTCCCACTGCGCAGGCCATGCGAACAGCTAAAGTAGAAGTTCCTCCTTCTACAGAGACCTCAGGGACAGGGGGGCCTTCTCTTTCTTCCCCTCTGCCTCCCTCCTTCTCAGATCAGGACTCTGCATTTCTCTTGAGCGTGTGTTCCGAGGGGGAGAATGCACAACCAAGGTGAAGTCTGATGGGACCGAGTATGGGAAGGACCCAGGGAAGCCAGTGCGGCCTGCCTGCCCTCTTAACGTTGTCTTCCTGTTGGAAAATGCTGCCTGGTAGGGAGGCCTGAGTGGGGGTGCCACTTACCAATCTGGGGAGCTACTGACAAGGCTTGGTAGTAAAATCTCTCAGCTAGCAGTTCAGTGTCTACACCAGCTAATTCATTCTGATATCGCGCTGCAGGAGACAGAAGGAAGGAAACGTGATGATGCTGTTTCAGAAAAACCTCCCCTCGTCTGGGAGTCCACTCTGTGGAGCTGTAGTAAGAGCCTGGGAGGAAGATACCTGAGCTGGGAGGCAGGCTGCTTGGGCCTCTGGCACAATCTTAACTCTGCCTGACTATGTGCAAATTGTCCAACTCTCTCTTCCTTGCTGGTAGCTTCAAAATGTAGAGAACAATCAGTGTTTGTAAAAAGACTCTCGCTTATCTCCTCCCAATGAAGGGGACCTGCAGCAGACGTAACCGCTTGGGAAGACCCCTGGTGCTGGGTTCTAGAATATAGCTGCTTGATTCTGAAGTGAAGACATTACTGAGGACCCCTGGCCAGTCTACACAAAGCAGCTGGCTCTCTCTGTGCACAGGGCTCATGAGGGGACCAGGAGTGGGCGGGGCAGGGAGGGAAAGAGCCTCAGGTGACAAAAGGTAATGCATCCAACAGCCTAATGAGAAACCTTTAGCTACCAGGACTAGAGGCCCAGGGGCCAGCAGGCAAGAGAGTACTCCTCCATTCTGAGAACATTTGTCAGGCAGGGAAGTCCTCCATGAGACCTAACTTCAATTCCTCTAGGAGTCCATGAAGAAAGAAAAAAACCCCAAAGAAGGAGAAAAGTATCTAATTAAGGTCTTCCTAACCCGCTACTGAAACTGACTAATCACCCAGACTTTCTCAAAGTTCATTTTCCTTCTTCCATAGTCACTGGTCCTTTCTGGCTCACGGAGGAGCAGTTACAAGGGCACATCGTTTGATGGGGGGGTTATAGAAGCCAAACTCCTCCTGCTCTCCCATCACATACAAGGTGCTATCAACAACAGAAGCAGCTTTCCACCTGTCCTGGAGCCCAAACCAAAAATGAAAGGTTCCGATTCTTACACAAATCCCCCAGGTACATGAGACATCGGTGGCATGCCATCTGTGCCCAGTCCATCTCCTTCCCTGACGCAGACACTGGCTTCTTGCATCCTGAGAAAGACAGACAGAGACACTCAGAAGCCCGTTCCCCGGCCCCCTACCTAATGGGAAACACCTTTCCTAGGTGGAGAAAGGAGATCAAGAATCCACAGCTCGTCCTGAAACAGTGTTAGGGGGCAGAGAAGACACGCATCCAGGACCCACGTAGAGAGACAGAGGCTCACAGGTAGGGGTCATTCACAAGAGAAGAAGGAAATGGAGGAGATGGGCGAGGGTCCTTGGGCCAGGACAGTTCCCTGGGAGAAGGTGAGGTGAAAGGTCTTCATAGGAGGGCTTCTACAAAGGAAGAAGAGGTGAAGCTCAAGTGTCAGGGCAGTCTTGGGTGCCTTGGGTAGAAACTCCCCACATAAGGGTGAAAGGTCTGAGTAGAGATGGGAAACCTGTATGTGAGGCCAAGGTAGGTGTCCCAGGCTTCTGCCTGGGGAGGAGGCGTACGGAGAAGGCTGCCTACTGGAGGGTCTGCCCATGAGGGAGACAGCTGAGCTTGTCATGCCTGAGGACCGGTGTGGCCAGAGCCTGATCTGCTGGGCTCTCCATTCCCCCTTCACCCAAGCACTTTGTAGCCTCAGTTCAGAGAGCTTGAGCTCTTTGGGAGGCAGTTTTCCCACGTGCCAGGTACTGGTCTACGTGTCACTCTGTCAATTTAACGGATCCTCACAGCAACCTCACGAGGTGGTCACTCTCACTGCCCCCACGCGGCAGTCAAGGAGACTGTCACACAGCGGTAAGTGGCAGAGCCAGGACTCGAAAGGCACACTGGCTCCAGAGCCCCTCCCTCCTTGTCCACGCCACCGTCAGCCACAATGCCGGCTGCGTGATTCCCACCCTGAAAAGCGGACTGAACAGCGTAGTTGGCTGAACGCAAAAACATCAACGAGGAGGAAAACGGGAGTTTGGGGAACTGATTCTCTGAAGTGAGACATTATTTGTTGTCCTTCACTTTTGGGGGCTCTGGACCTCTCTGGCCATCGGGTATAAAGTCTGTGAGGGCGGTCTTAGGTTACACTGTTGTTTTTAAATCAT
This sequence comes from Callorhinus ursinus, assembly GCF_003265705.2. Lineage (NCBI taxonomy): Eukaryota > Metazoa > Chordata > Mammalia > Carnivora > Otariidae > Callorhinus > Callorhinus ursinus. The sequence continues at coordinate 634,915 of NW_027397154.1, read as the reverse complement.
GTTTTGTAAATGCACCAAATGCGGTGCTACGCTTCTGACCAGAGACTGCCCTGTGGCGGCAGAGACACAAGCTCGGGCCCAGAGTGTCTATAGCAACGGCGGGGGCAGAGTCGGGGGAGGGAAGGAGCGTGAGGGGCCAGAGGTCAGACAAGGTGTCAGCCAGAGCCGCTGACACCTCAGGCAGCCGCACAGAGACCGGGGCTATCCTGCAGGAATGTCTGTAAATCCCCAAACGTTTCTAAAACTTTCAATACCTGTAAAAAAAAATTGGGAAACAATCTCTGAAGTTAAAAGAAACAGTGCTGGGGGCACCTGGCCAGCTCAGTCGGGGAGGTGGGAGGCTCCTGATCTTGGGGTCGTGAGTTGAAGCCCCACGCTGGGTGTAGAGATGACGTAAATAAATAAATAAAAACTTAAAGGAAAAAGGAAACGGTACCAACCAAATTCAACTACAAGAAGAAAACAAATGCTATTAATACCATCCTCCAGTGCCAGACCTGCTCTAGATCATTCCATCCCTCCTTCTGACTCAGTCTACAGTCCCAACCAACAGAAACCTCTTTCTTTCCTTCAGATCTTCACCCTACCTCATGTGCTTGTTTGGATAAACCTGAAGTCCAAGGACCATCTGAAGGTCTTGCTAGAATCCTCTCTGCCTGGGTAGGTCACAAGCTACAGAACCCAGAAGATTAAGAAGGCCAGATGTGGAGGCATATACCCTTTCTCCTCAAGCCCACCTTTCAGATTTCACTGACCTATGAGGGGGTCGGTGACATGGGTCCAGTCGATGCAGCACTGAAGTTCCAGCTGGTAGTGGGACTGGATATAGAGGAGCAGATGCTGGTAGAAGCCAATCCCAGCGACCAGGTGCGTCCTGTAGGCACATTCCAAGGTGCTCCGGCTGTGGATGTGCTGGACGTTGGGAAAGCGAAGGGGCTGCTAAGCAGTAAGTTCAGAGGACTGTTCCTCCTCCCTAACCCATTCCTCTCACGAGGAAATGAACTTAGATTCTTGGCTCTGAAACTTCATCTACTCTCCTTTCACTCACGAGTTATCCCCACACCCTTAGATCCACTTCTCTGAACTTCCCATCTGGGATGAGGCTCCCCCCTCCCCAAATCCTAATTACATCTGCCCCCTCCCTCCTTCCTGCCATCTTTTCCTTGGTTCCTCTACCTCCAACCACGTCCTGGCCCAGCTTCCTAGCTATCTCTTCCTTTCTCAGCTTCCCTCCTTCAGACAACGTTTCTTCTCAAAATCTAGGACCTCCCCTTACCTTTTTGTTAGTCTTGATAAGCTGAATAACTTCGTAGTACACCTTTCTCCATAGCAGCTCCTCCGCCTTCCTCCCATAGTCCACTGGGTGCAGGAACATAAGCTTGACGCAGAGCTCGCGCAGCCTGAGGGTACGGAGGAGCACAAGAGACTGACCATCCTTGGGGCAAGGAGGCGTTTGCCAACACCCCAACAAATCCCTGTGCCTCCCAAGGGACATCCAGGGTCAGTCTGCATGACCTGGGACAAACAGCAGTCCTAGAAAGCAGTGGGAGCCCCAAAGGAAAGAGGCGGAAGCAGTAAAAACTTTAATAATCTTCTTTTTCCCCTGCACACTTCTCTCCTTTTTTCCTGACTTTTAACCCCATCTTTCTTTCTTGTCATTCTGTAGCATGGCCAGCTCCCCCAACTCCAATGTCATCCTTATGGCACCAGTCTGTTAGATGCAGAAGCTGCAGAGAGACTGAGGGGTCCCCACTTCCTCTCTCAGGAGGGCAGAGTTCACAGCCCGTTATTGTACCATGAGGTCAGGAGGTAAGAGAGAACGTGCGTCTACATGTGACAGCGTTTCGGGGGGAGAAAGGGAGAGAAACCGTAAGGATCTGTGGTTTAGAGTCTCCAGCTTACTTGTTCCTCAGGCTAATGTTCTCTGGTTTGAACACTTCTTGATAAGCAGTTTTGTTGCAAAGGATGAGGTCGAGTCGATGCACAGCCTCCACCACAGCCCTAGAGGGAAATACAGGCAAACAGCCCCTGAGCCATGCATATATCCAGGCAGGCTGGGGGGGGGGGAGGGGGCCACTGATCCTAGGGGAGAAGCTGCAGAATTAGGGGCAGGGAAATGGGAAGGCTGCAGGCTGGGCTGCACACAACAAGATGAACAGTCTCTCCGCCCCCCCCCGACAGAAAGGCCCCCTACCCCGGGGGACATTTCTGACTATCACTACTTCCGGCAGGGATTCGAGGGGGTGGGGGGAGTTGCTACTGGCATTCAGTGGGTGCGGCCAGATACCCCACAATACACAGGACAGTCCACCACATTAACTATCCTACCCCAAATGTCCAAGGTGTCAAGGTAGAGAAACCCTGTGATACGAGAAGCTAGACTCTCTTAATGGAAAGAGCCTGTGCTGCGATGCCAGCAGGTCCAGGCTTTGACCCTTGGCTGTGTCTAAGTCTGTAATTTTGGGCAGATTATCTGAGCTCTCCAAGCCTCAGCTGTCCTGTCCATAAAAATGGGGACAGGAATGGCAGCTGCCTCAGAGGACCGTGAGGATGAACTGAAAGAACTTACGGCTGGCCTTGGCATACGGCAGCCATTCAACAAATAACGGTGACATGAATTAATTACTGTGCACGGGCTTATTGTCTCTGACACAAAAGAAAGGCATTCCTAGCATAAAATTCTATTTCTGAATTACTTGAGGTATGGAAAAATGGGGGGGGGGGGGGGCTGAGCTGTATACTGCGTAGTCGCAAGGTCTTCTGGATTCTTTGTTTGATATTAGAGGCTCTGGGTCCTGGGCAAAATATCTAACTTCCTTATGTCCCAGTTCTCCGATCTACAAAATGAGAGTAATATTATCACCCACCGTGTGAGGATTAAATTAGCTAATACACAAAGCACTCATAATGGTGCCTCGTACATGCGGAGCGTTCAGTAAGCATTAGCCTCCATCTTTCTTGTCATAAGGCTAAGGAGGAGACTCCAGACACCATGAGAAAAAACCAAGGAAACTCTACAATGGATGGCTAAGAAGTGCCAGAGATATGTGTCACCTCCAGAAAGGTAAAACCCACTGGAAGATAGATAGCAGCTGTGAAAACAGGTAAACTCACACACAGCTCTAGGCACAAAAGCAACAAAGAAAGGGGGGATTGGTGATTCCCAAAACAATTCAAGATTGCTTCAGAATACCGAGACATGGGCTACTGGGCCAGGGCGCCCCCGCAGGCGAACTCCCCGTGGTGGCTCAGGTGGGACGCCAGCAAAAGCTACCCTGCCCAGGGAAAAGTGACCACCAGCACCCAGGTGCACGGGTGGGAGGGTAATCAGGCCTTCCCACAGGCAATCTTGAGAGCTCAGCATTTCTCCAAATGCCTTCCGGGCTGCCCAGAGAAGGGAGCCAAGCCCTTTCAGCCAGCCTGGCCCTTGATGCCAGGGCCATCAGACAGCCATCAGGGACTTTACTCTAGGCCTGCTTAGTGCCCCAGGGCAGGGGTTCTGAACTTCCGTGCCATGGACAGATCTCAGGAGTGTGTACACGTCTTTATGGACCACTCCACAGCTCTCCTTAGTTCTCAATCCAAGAAAGCTTAATAACCATTGTTCTAGGAAGTTCTGATTGCAAATTCTTTTTTTTAAGTAATCTCTATACCCAACTTGGGGCTCAAACGCATGACCCTGAGATCAAGAGTTGCATGCTCTCCTGACTGAGCCAGCCACGCGCCCCCAAAAATGTTTTTTAAAAATAATTAATCGGGGGCACCTGGGTGCCTCAGTCGTTAAGCGTCTGCCTTCGGCTCAGGTCATGATGTTCCTGGGATCGAGCCCCACATTGGGCTCCCTGGTCCGCAGGAAGCCTGCTTCTCCCTCTTCCACTCCCCCTGCTTGTGTTCCCTCTCTCGCTGTGTCTCTCTGTCAAATAAATAAAATCTTAAAAAAAAAAAAGAATTAAAAAAATAAGAATAAAAAAATAAAAATAGTTAATCGGCCTAATTAATTAATTGGTGTTTGTGGCCCGCCCAGCATCCCTTCTACTGCTGCCTTTTCTTCTGAGGGGCTTAAAACATTTCAGAATCTCATTTCTATAAACAGACTGTGGGAATTTCCCAAATTTACTGAAGCTTAGAGTGACAGTTCCGTAGTCTAACAGCACATTTATGTTGGGCAGAGAAATCAGACCTTCCTTCCCCAGCTGCTTCCAATAGTCACCACCACGCTCATAAAGAATAAAAACAGAGGCGCCTGGGTGGCTCAGCCGTTAGGCATCTGCCTTCAGCTCAGGCCATGATCCCAGGGTCCTGGGATCGAGCCCCGCGCCAGGCTCCCTGCTCCGCAGGAGGCCTGCTTCTCCCTCTCCCACTCCCCCTGCTTGTGTTCCCTCTCTTGCTGTCTCTGTCAAATAAGTAAAATCTTTTTAAAAAAGAATAAAAACAGAGCCCTCCTGCCTCACATTTCCACCCTGCTCAAAGCCAAGAACTCACAATCACAGGCAGAGGTACCCACATGCACACATGTAAGCCATGTGTGCACACACATCACCTTGAGTCAGTCAGTTCCGTGAGGGTAGTGGGTTGAGGAAGAACTAGGCCTGCAAACGATCAGAAGGATGACCAGGGCCGTTACCAAAAGCTGGAGACAAGTACGGAAGCTTGCAGGCAGGGCCCACGCTCTGACGGGCAGCGCTGACATTCAGCAGCGTGACACCGCACATGTGCCAACCACAGCCAGCTCCTCACCCGCCTGAGACGGCTAGGGGCAGCCCACAGTGGGCGCCCAGGGGCTGCCGCATTGGATCACTTTTCTATTTTTGGAGCAGCCTATACTCCCCTCTGCCTCTGACTTACAAAGGCCGAAAAGGCAGGATGCCTATTCCAGGGAGGAAAAGACAACGTGCTCTTGACTCTTTCACTGCCAAGATGGGGCCCACCGCTCCAAGGGCCCTGTTCAACAGAGCCTGAGCTAAACGAAAAACCCAAACCCTACGCCCTACTAGAAAGCAGCAACCTCAACTTGGTCTCACACTTCACTCCATTCTGCCCCAGTTCTAGAAACCACGTCCCCGCTGCCCCCCATAAAAAAATCCTCGACCCTGTGTGGGAAGAGCGCACAGCGGCCTCAACGGAGGGACGGGGCTGCAGACAGGACCTGCGGAGGGCGAGCGGCGCTGCGGAAACCAGAAACCAGGAATGGAAGGTGCCTGGCAAGAGACTGCAGTCATGAGGCTGGGAGGCGGCGGGGCTCGGGATCAGGAGCACCCAGGTGCCCTGAAACGGGCTCCCATGACCTAGGAACACTCCGGACTCACAGCGCTTCGTGGCCCTTCCAGAGCGACACTACTCGTCTTCAGCCTCTCTCTTTTCATTCAAACTCCGCAAAATTGGAGCCAGAGGAACTTTCGAGTGCATCCAGCCCAAGTCCGTCCTCTCCAGGATGCGGACAGCGAGGCCCAAGGTCACACGGAGCACCCGGCTCTCCGGCCTGCAGTCCGGGGCGCTGCCCTCCGCGTCCGGCGAGGTTCGGAGAGCCGCTCCCTTCCGGGTTCTCCCCGCCTGCGACCCCGCCCTTACCTCCGCGGCCCGCACAGCTCGGGGCCCGCCCCAGGCGCCCGGCGACGGGCCTCCCCCACGTGCGCCCCCCGGCCGCCCGGCCGCCCCCCGCCCGCGGCCCGGGCCCCGCGCCCGCCCCGCTC
>NW_027397154.1:571477-628825 GCF_003265705.2 Callorhinus ursinus | reverse complement strand
GGGCCCCGCGCCCGCCCCGCTCGCGGCGCGGCCGCGCCCGCCCCGCTCTCCCAGCACCGCGGCCCGCACTCCGGCCCCGCCCCCGCGGCGCCCACTTCCCCCGGCGGCCGCACGCACGCCCCGGCCCCTCACCGGTAAAGCCGCTTGGTGTGGAGGACCTTCGCCTCTGGCTCGCTGCTCTCCCCGGGGGGGGGGCCTTGGCTCATGGTGCCCGGGTCCGGGGCGGCTCCCGGTCACAGGCCCCCGCCGCCCGCCGCTGCCGCCACCACTGCCGTGTCCGGCCGGAGCCGCAGCCGCCGCCGCCGCCGGCCCTGCTCGGCCGCCATCGCTGTGAGGAGGCTGCCCGCGACAGCTCCTCCTCCGCCCGCCAAGTCTCGCGATAGCAGCTGCCCAGCTGCGGGCCGGCGGCCTGAATGCTGCCAAATCTCGCGAAGCTCGCTTTCCCTCCCGGGAAGTTGCCAGAACTAACTCTGGGCAGCACGGCCTCCTTCCGGCTTCTCCAAGTCCTTGCGGAAAACTTTATTGACAAAGCCGCCGGAGAATGGACAGTGGACACCGTGAGGCGCTGAAGCTGGGCTGGGTCGCGGCACTTGGGCCCACAGCTGAGAGCGAGGCTTTGCTTTGTGCCGCAGTGGCCGTTTGGTGCATCCCTCCGACCCTTCACCCCGCCCCCCTTATTTGAGCCGCGCCTCTTTCCCATTACTGCTGATTCCTCTTCTCATTGTATCCCCCACTTGAACAAACAAAAGTGTATGTGAAAGTTTCCTTCGGAAAGGTGGAACGCAAGAGTAGGCCTTCCGAGACCTGAGCCTTGAACGGGCGCCTCGGCCCGAGCTCGGCTCCGCGTTGCGAAGACTAACACCTGCAGCCCCGCAAACATTCGTAGAACACTTGCTGTCTTCCAGCCACAAGCCTGGACTCTGGAGATGCAGGGATGAGCAATCCAGACACTGTCCCGCCCTCACAAAGCTCAGATGTCTTCTGGGGTAAGGTCCCACAGGAACGAGCAGCCACTCTCTCACGTTTCTGCCTTGGAAAGTTCACCTTGGATTCTGATTGCTTTCTTAACCTTACACCTAGGCTAAAAAGCAAGGTGTTTGGGGGTCTGTGTAAGTTGTAATAGGAACATAAACTCCCTTCCACCTCCACCTCCTGGTCCCAGCCACCAACGTTTTTTCTGTTCCTGAAATCACCTAAGCTGGCCTTTCTCTTGCTGCCCCCTCCTTGGGACACTCCTTATTTCCCGTGAGGTCACAGCCCAAATGTCATCTTGGCAAACAGGTTTCTCTCCTCGAATTGACTTATTGATCAGGCTCTTTATTAACTGTTACCCTGATAAAACAAACCCCTCGAGAGCAGAGACCTTGCCTGTCACCTTGTCTTCTATGTCTGTCTGTATCTAGAGTGGTGCCTGGCTAAAAACAGGTGCTCAACAACTGAATGGCTAAATGTAGAAATTCCACTTCTTTTCTGGGTATCCCAACCTACTCCAAGCACCCTTTCATGTACAGACCCACTCTTTTTTTTTTTTTAAAGATTTTATTTATTTATTCATGAGAGACAGAGAGAGAGAGAGAAGCAGAGGGAGAAGCAGGCTCCCCACTGAGCAGGGAGCCCGATGCGGGACTCGATCCCAGGACCCTGGGATCATGACCTGAGCCGAAGGCAGACACTTAACCATCTGAGCCACCCAGGCGCCCCAGACCCACTCTTTACCCTCTGCTTTCCCTAGCTTCAAGCTCCTACACATCCCATGTGCCTGGACCACATGCTTACCTTTATGCTCAGCTGCACCCCCACCTTCAGAAAGGGTGATGACGTCCTCCACCAATGCTTTTTCTGTTGGCAGATTCAGCAGGGCGGGGCCTGCCCCTTTAATCTGGGCCCCACCTGCTCTGGTCAGACAGGTTTGGAGACACAGGCAAAGGGAGAGAGACGGAGAGGAATACTTGCAGAGCCAGCAGGGAGCCGGGCAGCTCCTTCCCAGACGTTGGAGACCCTCCGCCTCTCCAGATGGAAAGTAAGAGGGTGTCATGGGTCCACATGGCAAGGGGCAGAAGGCCCTTGCAGAGGTGGAGGGAAGGGACTCAGCCCCATCCAGCAGCAGTGAGATGGAGGAAACAGGGAGGGGAGAAAGGCAGGAGAGGAGGCATGGGGAACAGCCATGACTAGACCTAGAAGTCAGAAGGGACAACCCAGGCCCCCTGGAGATGGAGGACAGAGGACAGGTGCTGGTGACGAGCGTGGAGACTGCCCAGGTGCCCACCTTGGAGACAAACGAGCAGGGTGCGCTACCAATGCCAGATCCTTGGGACAGACTCGTTGGCAGATCGTTGGTGTCAGTTACCAGGAGAGCTCCAGGCAGGGAGCTACAAGGAGAAGGGGCGGTTTGAAAATGAAGAGGCAGCTTCTCTGCACGCAAGGAGGCCCCTGGTGGGAAGGGAACTCCTGGCAAAGCTCTAGACAGCCCCTCTTCCTCCCGTTTCTGCATTAGGGTGGCTATGACCCCAGGGGTTTTGGTGGAGGGGGTAGAATGCGTGGGCGAGAGCTGGCCAAGGCCACAGCTGCCAGCGCCCGTGCCCCCTGACTCACCCTCTCCTGCTGGATGACATTTGATGTTGAAAGGGTGTCTCCATTTCACCTGCTCACTTCCTTCCCACCTCCTTCTGTTTCAACACCTTCCTGGCTACCTTGTTCTCCTAAGGTCCCAGAAGGGACTAAAGCCCATGAGACCAGCTGCCCCAGACAGTTCCAATCCCATCAACCTGTCCCGAGGGCCAGAAGCCAGGAACTTCTGACAGAGCTTTCTTCTGCTCCCTCCAGGGTGATAGGACCTCATGGGAGACCCCAGAACTGAGGCCCCAGGATGACAGAACCTGAGGCCCTGGCCCTGCTGGAAGTGAAAGGGTCTGAGGCCCTGGAGAAGAGCCCACCCCAGGCGTTGGTCCCCGATGGCCGGCAGCCAGAAGGGGAAGGTGAGGCTGAGTCCCATGGAGCTGAGTCCGCCAAGGTGGGGTCTTCAGCTGGGTCTACCATGGCCGGAGAGGGGGCTGAGGATGGTCTCGACAGCACAGTGAGTGAGGCTGCCACCTTGCCCTGGGGGACTGGCCCCCAGCCCAGTGCCCCATTCCCAGACCCGCCCGGGTGGCGGGACATTGAGCCCGAGCCCCTCCAGTCAGAGCCACCCACCAAGCTAGAGGAGTTGTCCGAAGATGATGCCAACCTGCTGCCCGAGAAGGCGGCCCGGGCCTTCGTGCCCATCGACCTCCAGTGCATTGAGCGGCGGCCCCAGGAGGACCCGGTTGTACGCTGTGAGGCAGGCGAGGGAGAGCGCCGCCGGGCCTGCCTGCCGGCCCGGGCCACCCAGCCCGAGCCCTGTGAGCGCAAGTGGGCCGAGGCCGTGGTGAGGCCGCCTGGCCACTCCTGCGGGGGCTGTGGGAGCTGCGGAGGCCGTGAGGGGCTGAAGGCCGTGGCCTCAGTGGGAGCTGCCCTCATTCTCTTCCCCTGCCTGCTATATGGGGCCTACGCCTTCCTGCCTTTCGACGCCCCGCGGCTGCCTACCATGAGCTCCCGCCTCATCTACACGCTGCGCTGCGGGGTCTTTGCCACCTTCCCCATCATACTGGGTGAGCCGGGCTGGGAGAAAGGAGCGGGGCTGGGGGCGGGAGCTCCCCTCCCCTGGGCCCCATGCGCCCGGCCCTCGCCGGGTGGGAGCCCCGCCGCGAGCCCTCCCTGGCTTCCCGCCTGCTCCTCCCGGGCTGACCCTGCATGCTCTCCAACCCCGCCAGGGCTGCTGGTGTACGGACTGAGCCTCTTGTGCTTCTCGGCCCTGCGGCCCTTTGGGGAGCCGCGGCGGGAGGTGGAGATCCACCGGCGCTACGTGGCCCAGTCGGTCCAGCTCTTCATCCTGTACTTCTTCAACCTGGCCGTGCTCTCCACCTACCTGCCCCAAGAGACCCTCAAACTGCTCCCTCTGCTCACTGGTCTCTTTGCCGTCTCCCGGTGAGTTGGCTGGGGGGTGGGGCTCAGGGGAGGGGACGGTACTGGAGGGACCCCCGGCATCTTGTCTGGGGAGACGGGGACAGGGAGCCTTCTGGATTCTGCATTAGCCCGGATTGCACCCTGGATCCGTGAGTCCACTTTCTTCCTTGCACCTTACCTCCCCTGGTAGCAGGTGATCAGCTCTATGTCTTCCCAAAGGAAGTTGATTTCAGGGAGCCGTAGACCAACCCAAAACTGGAACGGCTGCCGGGGGTCACCTAGATCATCATCCCACCCATTGCTGGCACTCCCCTGTGAGACTCTGGTCAGGTGGCCTTTGGCCTCTAGTTGGACACCTCCTGTGACCAATGCTCAGTTCTGTGTAAGACAGGGTGTTTCATTTTTCAAAGGTCCCAGTTACTAGAGAGACTTTCTTCGTGTTGTGCTGTAAACTGCTGTCCTGACTTTAACTCTGGAATTGCCCAGGACAGTTCAGATATTTGACAACAGCCCTGGATGTCCCCACTCCAACACCCTGCTCCTCCACGGTTTACTTTGCCAAATGGTCCTCGTCTCTCAGTGTCCTGTGACCTTCCCTCCGGGCAGGAGAGCCTCCTGATTGTCCGTGGTCACTGGCATTGGCCTCCTGCTCATACAAATGGAGCCACATTGGCTCTCACGCAGCCTCCTTCCTCTGCTTTCATTTGGAAGTCACCTGAAACCCGTTGGGGTATTTCCACGTGAACTGCTGTTAACCTAGAAAGCACTTTTGAATTTCTGAAGGCGCGTGCAGATCTTTCTGTTTTTTTCCCTAACGTATTTCCTTTTATTACTTTTGATGCAGGATTCCGGGTCCCTTTCACTGCTAGAACATTCTTGCTTTTTTTTTTTTATTTTAAATACTTTATTTGTTTGACGGAGAGAGACACAGCGAGAGCGGGAACACAAGCAGGGGGAGTGGGAGAGGGAGAAGCAGGCTTCCCGCGGAGCAGGGAGCCCGATGCGGGGCTGGATCCCAGGACCCCGGGATCATGACCTGAGCCGAAGGCAGATGCTCAGTGACTGAGCCACCCAGGCGCCCCAAACATTCTTGCTCTTGAGCTAGAATCTCTGTGCTGTCACTTCTGACTAGTCTAGTGGCCGTCTGTCCCACCAGCCTCCTGGCTGTGGTGTGGCCTGTCTTCTCCCAGATGTTCCCCCGGATGAACGCGTTCCTGTTCCTACTTGTGTAACTCCCCCTCCCATGTCCGTCTGGGGGAGCGCCGGCCTCAGACGGAAGTTGGCTTAGGCAGACCTCGTGCTTGTCTGCCCTTCTCACCCAGTTCACAGCCAGGAAAGCCAACAGACCAGGGGAGAGGAGCTGCTGAGGCCGGCCAGCAGCAGGGCCTGGAATGCACCCCCTCGGGTGTCCCCAGGGCCCTTCCTTCCCTACCGCGGGCAAGGTGCTCAAGCGCTTGTGCCCGGCTTCATCCTCTGCAGAGCGTGGGGGTTAAATGAGTGACTTCATGCAGAGAGCTTGCAGGAGTCTGGTGCCTGGGAAGGGCTCAGCAGCTGGAACCTAGTGTCCCACTGTGCCTGCCGGTGCAGTGCCGAGGCTCTCCCCTCATCCCATGGGTGAGAGCGGAGGCACGGCCGTTTTGTACTAAGCGGTCCTTCACCCATTAAGATGAAGCTGCTGCCCTCCTGGCATTGGGGGTGTGTATTTGGAGTGGATATTCCAAGAGGGGAAAGACTCATCCCTTTGGGCTCCAGGCCCTCTTGAAGCTGGCTTCCTTACTCTCTTTTGTCCCTCTGCCCCTCTAAAGTGACAGGAGAGAGGGTGACAATCGTACTTGGGTTCAAATCACGGTTTTACTGTTTCCCTGATGTGCGACCTTGGACCAGTTTTACTTAACCCCTTTGGAGTCTTAGTTTCTTCGTCTGCAAAAGGAGAAACCAATACAGTGGGATGTAATCTGGTTGTGAAAGATGAGGAAGCTGGTTATGTACTGCTATAACCCTAATCTCCAAGATACAGTTAATAGGCGAAAACTGTGTGTGGACCAGTCTGTATGGTGTGCTACCAAACTTCAAAACAGGGGAAAAGGAAAACATGCGTCCATTGCTTGCTCGTCTATACATAGAGCGCTTGACGCACGAACTGCCATGATACTGGACATCCGAGTCAGGGGTGGAGGGGAGGTGGGGGGCTGAGGGGCGAGGATCGAGACAGGGAGACCTTCTACTATATACTCACTGGGGCCTTTGTACTTTGAACCACGTGATGTATACTGCCTACGCAAAAGTTTTTTTTTAAAGTATTTATTTATTTGAGAGAGAGAGAATGAGAGACAGAGCACGAGAGGGAAGAGGGTCAGAGGGAGAAGCAGACTCCCCGCCGAGCAGGGAGCCCGATGCGGGACTCGATCCCGGCACTCCAGGATCATGACCTGAGCCGAAGGCAGTTGCCCAACTGAGCCACCCAGGCGCCCCTGCCTATGCAAAAGTTTTAAACTTTTGGAAAGTCAGCAGGGAGGGAGGGGAATAATATACTCGCCTCATGGAGATGCTGGGATGTCTACATTAGTGGCCCTGACGTAGTGCGGTGTCCAGCCCGGTAAGTGCATAAGCTCGGGCTGTGTTTAGACGTGTCTGTCGTACCCATTGCCCCCCCATCAGACCGTATGCCAGCTAGCTGACGCACTTCCCTCTCCTGGCCCCAGGCTGATATACTGGCTGACCTTCGCCGTGGGCCGCTCCTTCCGAGGCTTTGGCTACGGCCTCACGTTCCTGCCGCTGCTCTCCATGCTGGTGTGGAACCTCTACTACATGTTCGTGGTGGAGCCCGAGCGCATGCTCACTGCTGCCGAGAGCCGCCTGGACTACCCCGACCACGCTCACTCTGCCTTGGACCACAGGCCTCGGCCCTGGGGCTGAGTACCCACCCCAGCCCTGGTGCCTCGGGGGATGGAGCCCCAGTACTGCCCAACTGTCCCCTGCTTTCCCCCGAGTCCGAGTGGGCCTTTCACCTCGGGGGCCTGGGGCTGTCAGGGGAGAGGGTGTCTTGCAGGGAAAGAGGTGGACGGCCGTGTCCCTTATACGTGCTGAGGACGGGGAGCCAGGACAGGGAGCAGGGGTGAGATTCCTTCCTGAGCAGCCCCCGGCGGGTGCTGCCTCCGGGACCCACTGCGGCTGGCCTCTGCCCCACCCTCCAGCCTCCTGTGAGCCACAGCCAGACTGACCATTTCTGTCCCCGGTCTGAGCAGAGGGCCGCAGGGAGACTGGAAATACTGCCCGTGCCAAAGATAAAGGCTGGGCATCCGATCGCGCAGGACTTGCACGTTTGGTGGAAACCTTCCTGGGGGCCTGGGTTCAGGACCCACCACCGCTGGCCCTCACAGGACCTTCAGCTTCAGTCCAGACGATTAAAGCTGTCATAGCCCAGAGCTAATACCTTCTCCCTTCCAACCCAGTCAGGCCCGGTAACCTCCCACCTCCAAACTGCTCAGAACATGCCTGTCCCAGGGGAGGAGGTGCGGAGGGGAGGGGAAGCCTGCCTCCGGAGAGGGGTAGGGGTGTGTGTGTGCATGCCCACACACGTGGTGTCTGCGGGTGGCTGCAGGGCACGGTGGCTGATGTGAACCCCGTGTGAACGTGTGTGTGACAATAAATGACCACCACGGTCTTCCCTGGCTCTTCCTTCATGTTGGACCCCCACTCTCAGGCGTCCCTTCCTTGTCTGACGCAGACTGGTCCAGAACCCCCTGCCCCACAGGAGAGGGGCAGGCGGGAGAGGAGAGGGGGCCGCACACGGAGATGTGCCTCCAACGCCCACGTCTCAGCCTCTGGTTCCTGGAACCAGCGCCACACCCGCCCCCAACACCCACACACTGAGAGACAAGCCCTGGGGAGAAAATGAGTCCATTTCATGCCTTCCAGGGCAGACAACAAATCAGAAGGCCTCTCATTTAGGCCTGTGAGTCCCATTCCGGGAAATAGGGCTGGTGGGGCAGGGAGGCATCACCAAGGGACTTCTCCACCTCTAGCATTCACCCTGTTGCTGGTTCCTCCCCAGAGTATGAAGGAAGCCCCATCTGGGGGGCCTCCAGGAAGCTGAGGGTGGTCTCTGAGGTTCTGCAGGGAAGCCAGATGGAAGAAGGGAGCAGCTGACCCTTCATCCAGCAGACCAGCGAGGCAGGCCCGGAAATTCATGTCCCACCCTCCAGTGAGCGGGCCTCAGTTTATAGGCTGGTATTCCGAGCACTGCTTGTGGCCCAGCAGCAGAACCACGCCTCCTGCCAGCAGCATGAGCCCTGGGGCACCCAGGGCCACTGCCATGATGCCCAGGATGAGTGGGGACAAGCTGTCCACTGGAGGGGTGCCCACACCCAGGAGCATCGACCTAGGGCAAGCAGAGTGAGAAAGACAGGTAAGCAGGTTAGGCAGGAAGACCAGGACGCTGGGCTGCCCTACGTCCACTCCCAAAGCCCTGGCCCCGCCCTGGCCCTCACCAGCTGAGGTAGTGTTCGTCCCAGTAGCCAGGGCCTGTGGGAGCCCCAAATGTCAGATTGAAGGCACAGAAGTTGGTCTGGGACCCAAAGAAGGCTCGAACAATGGGTGACTGGGGGAGAGGGTATTCCAAGGTGAGGCAAACTGGGGAAGCTTGGCAGGGCAAGGCTGAGTCCCGGCCCCTCTGCCTCTGGGAGAAAGCCACTGGCCGCCACTGCACGAAGCCCGATGGGAGGGAGCCCCACACCAGCTGGTCCAACTGGGGAGAAAGACAGACACAACAGGATGAGGAGGACTGACCTGTGCCGACCCTTCTGTTCCTCACCCTTCCCTGCCTCCCACTGTCACTAGCTGTCCTGGGGCCTGGGCCTGCCTCCAGGACCGAAGCCTGCTTGCACAAAGGCTGAGTCTCTCCTCCATAGAAGGCGGAGTTGGATCGGGAGCACTGGGTCCTCTCCCAGGCCTGCCCCTCTGCAAGCCTGCACTCAGCTCCAGCCCCAGGCCCCCAGGCCCCCTGGCCCCCAGGCCCGCCTTCCTTCTCTCTTCTGCACTGAAGGCAGAGGCCTGGCCACATTCATAAGCACAGTGACCAGCACTTAAAGGAGCTGAACTACGTTGCTAGTTAGTAAATGGTCATACGAGTCTCTGAGGTCCCACAGGGCTCCTCCTACGTTCCCCCATCCCCCTGCCTCTCCGCTGGAAGCCTGACCTGGAAGACAGCAGGTGCATATTCATCATCAATGGAGTGCTGCTCTTGCACTGAGGGGCATTCAGGGCCCTGGCCCAAGGTGACTACCTCCAGCCCAAACAGGGAGCGGTTTCCCCGGGGACAGGCCCCAACCAGGGCCACCTCTAGCTGGCAGGTGTCCGCTGAATGCAGGAGACGCGGGGCTTGGGCCGGTCGGCCGGAGCTGGGGAAAGCCTGCACCTGGAGTGGGGGAGGCGGGGGAGGCATGGGAAGCGGGCGCCTGTGTTGGAAGGCCACCCCCACCCTCAAAAGCCACCTTCTGACTTCCTCTGATTCCCCACACCTTACCCTAAAGGCCAGGCTGCCGTTGGCAAAAGCCCCGGTGGGGTCGTGAATGGGGTGGCCTCGAAATGTGGCGCTCAGAGTGGCAGGATCCAAGGAGTCCGTGATGTTGTTCCAAGAGAACTCGGCCAGGGAGTACGGGGGATACGATTTTCCTGGAGGCTTGGCTGACGCCTCGGATGTGTTAGCGCTGTCAAATTCCAGCAGCTGGGGGGCGGGGTGAGGTGGGACGGGGCTTGCTGAGTCCCGCTCTCCCCGGAACCACCCCCACCCCCTCGCGGGCCCCCATCCCCAGGCTCCCATTCTCGAGTCTTCAGTCCCTCCCTGCGATCCGGATGACCCCTCCTGCCTCTCTGCCTGCTTCTCCCCCGGCCTCCTCACCCTAGTAAAGACAAGGGCGGAAGAGAACTGGACGCTGTCCCTGGGGAGCACGGTGAGGCCCCCGGCTGGCTCCGGGGAGAGCAGGCAGCTCCAGTTGACAGCCAGGGTGCTGTGGGGGGTGTTGGTGGCCACCAGCAGCACTGCTGGAGGCCCCATACTGCTCCACACGTAGTGCAGGGTGGAGTTGGTGCCCACTGCCCGGATGTGAAGCAGGTTCTGGGGGCCGCCAGGCCAGTCAGGGATGACCTCCAGAGACACCTGGAACACGGGGTCGGGAAAGGGACACAGGGCGAAGCCGCTTGGGAAGGATGCAGAGAGGCAAGAAGCGCGGTGTGGGAACTCAGGAATCTGGAAGGCGCAGAGGTGGGCAGGGCCACAACCACCCTGACCCTGGCGGCAGATGAGGGCGCGGGGCTGGGGGAGGGGTCAGAAAAAGCCCCACCTGCGTCACCCCGGGCCAGCAGGGTCCGGCAGGTGTCCCCCGAAGACAGGGAGCCTCCGCGCTCCACGATCCTGTGCCATGGGCCCCTGTGGCCGCCCCCGCCCCCCGCCCCCCGCCCCGCTGCTCTGGTGCCCTCCCAGGGCAGCATTTCCCGAAGCACCCACAGTTCTAGCCCCTCACCTGGCGGGTCTCCTCCCCCAGCAGGCCAAGCGGGGCTGCAGACATGAGAAGACCCAGGAGGAGCGTGGGGCTGGGGGCACAGTGCCCCCGGGCCCAGCGGGGCCCCTCGCGGCAGCACATGGGGCCCCAACTTGAGAGGGCGGAAGAGACTCCAGAGTCATGTGACTCGCACCCTCAGCTGATCTCGGCGCAGGGCGGGGCCTCACGCCAGTTCTTAAAGAGACCGCCTCCTTGAACCCAGATCCAGGCTGAAGAGAATACACAGAAAGGTTAGGAGCTCTTCATTCCCAGTGCGGCTTCAAGCAAGACACCGCGGACTAGACAGGTGTGCAGCCGCACCCCGGACCTCTCCTACCCGACGGGCCCCGCTGGGGCCGCTATGTCAGGAGTCAAGATCCCAGCAGATCCCAATACGCTGTGTTGTAGGGATGACAGAGAGGAATTTGACAGAATTCGGGGTGGGAGACAGCATACCCCAGATGGTTGCCAATTATTATTGGGCCCCCAGGTATGCAGGTTCCTGTCCTAGAAGAGCTCACAGTTTTATTGCGGAGAAAAGGTACTTCAGGAGGTGAGAGTTCATGTCGGGATGAATAAATTTGTCAGAAAGAGTTCATGTCTGGATGAATAAATCCCCTTTTTGTTGCTTTTGGGTGTTTTTGCTTAAAAATATTTAAGGGGCGCCTGGGTGGCTCAGTCATTAACCGTCTGCCTTCGGCTCAGGTCATGATCCCGGGGTCGTGGGATCGGGCCCCGCATCGGGCTCCCTGCTCCACGGGAAGCCTGCTTCTCCCTCTCCCACTCCCCCTGCTTGTGTTCCCTCTCTCGCTGTGTCAAATAAATAAATCTTTAAAAAAAATTTTTTTTGACTAATAATAATGCGTATGACACAAACTTCACAAGGTCCGGAAGGGTATCATCTTTATTCCCCAGCAACCCGGGTCCTTCCCGAGACCACCACTATTGCGTAAGTTTGTCCTTCCAAAGATGTTCTATGCAGGGGTGCCCGGCTGGCTCAGGCAGGGGAGCGTGCGACTCTTGGTCGCGGGGTTGTGAGTTCAAGCCCCACACTGGGTGTAGAGCTTAATAAAGCAAAAGAAAACCAAAGCTCTTCTGTGCATGACGCCCACGCACACACAACACACACATACCGCCACGCAACGGCATCCGAACACCGTTCTGCAGCTTGCTTTTACACGTGCGCGCCGAGGACCGTCTCTGCACCCGGAGCTCATTCTCCACTGAAGTATTTCACCACAGGAGGATGTCCCATGGATACATCTACCCAGAACCTTGGTAGTTTACAACAATTTGCTAGGGTGGACGTTGAAATGCATATCCCTGTACGTACAGCATGTCATACACATTTGAATCCAAATATAGAAGATAAACAGCCACATCAAACTGACCTGTGAGGTTTACCGACAGGCCACGTGCCAGAGGGCCTGCTTCTCCACATCCTCGCTAAGCATTTACCACGCTTGCTTGTCCCTGCGAATAAGGTGAGCCAGCTCCTTGTGTTTTGTCATTTATCGTTGACTCCTTGAGCTATTTACACTCTTGGCCTATTTTTCTGTAGCCTCTCTTCCTGCTAATTTCTAGAAGTTCTTTAAAGAATTAACTTTTGTATGGGGACAACTATCCCCACATCCCCCAATGCCCTACTGCTTGTCTTTTTCACGATGCCAGTGTTTTATGTATGCATCATTTTCCCCCACTCTGATGTTTTCTAAAATGTCATGTTTTCTTCTGATTTCACTTTCTTATATTGAGACCTTTCAGCTGCCTCGAATTAATTTTGCAGTGAATGAAGTAGGGACCCGACTTCATTTTTCCCCCAAATGGCTACTCTGGGATGAATTCAAGTTTTCTCAAAAAACTCATTTTTGGGGCGCCTAGGTGGCTCAGTCAGTTAAGCGTCTGCCTTCGGCTCAGGTCATGGTCCCGGGGTCCTGGGATCGAGCCCCACGTCGGGCTCCCTGCTCAGTGGGAAGCCTGCTTCTCCCTCTCCCACTCCCCCTGCTTGTGTTCCCTCTCTCGCTGTCTCTGTCAAATAAATAAAATATTTAAAACAAAACAAAGCAAAAACTCATTTCTGAGACAAGTACTTGTATCGTCGGAGCTATCAACTCCAGACCGACGGGAAAGTAAGAACAAGAGTCTTGCCTGAGTAGTCGGGAATTCAAGCCTCCCCGCCACCCACAAAGATGCTGCTTCACAGGAGGAAAATGGGCTCTGGCGAACCTAGGAGTCTAACAGCAGGGAGGGCCATGCCCAAAGTCAAGGAGGTGGCAAACTGTGTTCACGGGCCCATGGACCACAGTGACCAAGGCAGCCAGCGCAGAACGGGGCAGAGTACGGACCGGTGGAGCTCACCAGGACTCCCGCTCACAGGGGTGCTCAGAGAAGGGGCTCCGACGACAGCAGGCAGGCCACCACACGCTCCCCCAGCAATCAGCCCTGTGCCCGATGGGGACAACTGCAGCCAGAGTGGACGTCGGGGGAAATCAAACGGGAACAAAGACCCACAGGGTCTTCATGAGCACCACTTCGTCAAGATCTAGTCACTTACCTCTTGTCTAGGGTCCTAGAACTCTGAAAGATTGATTATAAATAGAGGCACGGACCTCAGCACAGGACAGGCAGGCTGACTCCCGAGCCCCTCAGGCCGGAGGAAGAGCAAGGACCTCGGAGGGGACTGAGGCGACGCCGTACTCCAGGCGCAGACAGACCAGAGGCCTCCAGAGCCCCCTCGCGCCTCCTGCAGTGAGCGCGGCCTGCTGGGAGCCAGACCGCCCACAGGAAGCCCGTCTGCCATTCGCCAGCTTTGTGGCCCTTGACATGACCTTATCTGTGCCAGACAGATGCCCCAACATAAAATGGGGGATGTTACTGATCCTAGAGTCCTTGCGGGGACAAGTTAGTACGAGCACCATGACTGAAGTGTGTTTATTACGCAGCAGGCACTGTGTGCTATTATTCTTCTACCTGGTATTCAACCCAACGTGACTAAGGCCTGCGGTCGGGAGGAGATAAAGGCTCACTGTATGAGTCACAAGGACCAGGGGGACGTGGAGGGCCCAGGAGCCAAGAGGAAGGACACTGAAGAAATCTCAGGCCAGCCCCACCTGGCCTCCAGCACCCCACCATTATGTTCCTCCCTTGATAAGAACGAAGTGCGAACTGCGATTAACCCTTCCATGTCTGCCAGCAGGGAAGGCCCTCCTGCGACACGAGCCCACCAGGACCAGCCAGCAGGCCAGAGCACAGCCTGCAGTCAGGCAGAAAAACGCTCCAGGTAAGACAGCAGGGATTCTGAAAGTGAGAGGAGACAACAGAAAAAACCCATGCTCGTGTTCTTCAGGACAAACGCCCGAGCCCTAGCGCGTGCTGGGCGGTGCTCTCCACGCAACCGCCCATGGGACACCTGTGGTCTGGACGGCTCCTCCTCTTCCCTGGGTTGTGAGTACAAAGCCGTGCTTCTCTGAGCTTTCAAGTATGACCCTTTCAATTCCAAGAGTCTTCCCAACCAGCATCTACTGGGACGTCTAGAAAATACCTTCAGGGAGGCAGAGACTTACACCTCGTTCCCACCTCCCTTCCTCCCCAGCAAGGTCCTCTGCCTCCTCCCTCTTCGCGAGGAGGCAGAGACATGACCCAAGGTTGCAAAACACAGAACCACCGTCTCAAATGACTGAGATTTAATCATCGGAAGCAAACTAAATTAAATGGAAAGCTTACAATAGAGAAGAGTTACATGTCAGCGCCTTTTGCAAACTGAGCTGAGACAGAAAGGGGCTGAGGCTGCCCCTCAACCCCGTCCCTGCCAAACAAAGACATCCACAGTGCCCCTGGCAGTCTGGCTCAGGGAAGAGGGAGCCTCTGCCGGCTTGGCGCCTTGAGCTGGCGTTGCCCTCCACTCACTCCTGGCCGGCATCGGGAGCCCCGCCTTGCCGGCTCTGGTCATCACCCTTCTTTTTGTGGCCCGAGACAATGTCATCGATCCGCAGTAGGAGAACTGCCGTCTAGGGAAAAACCACAGCCCCAAAGAGGCCAGCAGACAATGGAGGGATACTTGTTTTCTTTAAAACAGAACACCTAGCTCCTCCCACACAATTAGCATTTTATCTGAGATCTGCCTTTTCAGAGCCAGCGTGGAAAATTCAGCTCTCCCTCAGCAAGGAAGCATCTTATGCAGTCACCTTGCTTTCTCTACAAGCTAAAGGTAAGTAGGGGGATGGATTCCTTGGGAGACCTTCCAAGAACACTCTGCCTTCTACACCCCTCCCTTCAAGACTGAGACCAACACGCTGGTTTCTGGTTCTGTGCAAATCAGCAGCACAGCGTAGGTCCCAGGAGCCTCACCTCCACTGCCGTCTTGTACGTCTGCAGCTTTACGGCCAGTGGCTCCCAGATGCCCAGTTCCTTCATGTCCACCAAGGTGCCCGTCTCACCGTTTACACCCCACGTCTCACAGTTCTCCTGGGTGTGCTTGGCCTATAGTCAGAAGAAGCGTCAACAGTTCAAGGGAAAAGACACCAAGAACAAGGGCAGGAACGTCAGATAATAAACCAAGAACAGTGAAGTGAGAAAAGGTGATGACAACGACAGCCAACAGGTCGAGTGTTCAGAGAGGACACCTGAAGGCACAAGCTCTTAGGAGAGCCAGACATACCAATGTGAACCATCCCCTTAGGCCAAGCAGTTCCCCCCACCCCGTCAGGAGCAAAGCCTGGGAAGGAACTCACCCGAAGGGAGGTAAGCAGACGAATGGTGCTGGCCCCACAGTTCTGGATGAGGGTACGAGGGATGACCTCTAAGGCCTGGGCAACAGCCCTGTATGGCCACTGTTCCACACCTGTCATGGCCTTGGACTTTTCTGTCAAGGCGTGGGCCACGGCCATTTCAGAGGCCCCACCTCCCGGAACCAGCTGGGGGTCGAGGAGGACATTGCGGCAGACTTGCATGGCATCCTGGAGGTTGCGTTCCACTTCCTTGGGAAAGCAAACAGACAATATGAAGCCAAAACGATGACTCATGAACACATCAGAGGTACTCAAGGGCTTCCTAACTGCCAAGTTTGGTAAACCATCAAGGAGGGCAATTGGAAAGGTCCTTGGATGCCCTGTGGGGCAGAGGAGATGTCCTGGATTTTGGAGAAACACATGAACTACAGGTGCACGACAGGGCCGGGGGTGCGATGTCAGACTACAGGAAGCAGTACCCCACTGTGTCCCATCCCAACTGCAGCGCCTCGGAGGCTGCGTGGTATAGGTACTTGCCTGTGCACCTTTGGGTAAGTTACTTAACCTGAGAAAAAAGTGGTATTTGTAACGTCAACTTAAAAAATAAGGAAACAGTGGTTGCCGGGGAAATGCTGACTCATTGTTCAATGGGTATTTCTGTTTTGCAAGATGTCAAGGTTCTGAAGATCTACTGCCCAAGAATGTGAATGTGTACAGAACTATACACTTAAAATTTAACGGTTAAGATGGTAAATTTTGTTTTTTTCCGACAATCATGAAATTTTTGTTTTAAATTATGTACGCATGTATATAATCTCTATACTCAAGGTGGGGCTCAAACTCATGACCTCAAGATCAAGAGCTGCATGCTTTACCAACTGAGCCAACCACATGTCCCTAAAAAATGGTTTTTAACCTTAAAAAAAAAGAGAGAGGTATTTGTGGCCACATATCAAAAATCAAATAGCTATGAATGGGCAACAGGAGGATTTTAGGTCTCTGGGACTCTCTCAAGAAACTGAACGACCTAGTGCACACAATCACACTTCTGAGGCAGACTCACCGAGAGAACCTCTTTGCTGGCCCCGCGGAGGAGAATGGTACAGGCCTTGGGGTCTTTACAATCAGTGATGAATGTAAAGTACTCATCTCCAATTTTCTTGATTTCCAACACCCCTGCTCCTGTCCCAACATCTTCTTCTCTCAGCTCTTCCGGCCGGCTGACTATCCGGGCCCCACAGGCTCTATTGATTAGATTGGGGGGCAGGTGATTTCGGGTAGTTTTACTCATCTTCCTAGTCCCTAGGGTCTGTGGCTGGGGATAAGGCCAAAAGTGGATTGCTGGAAAACACTGCTACATAACTCAGGAAGTCTTGGCTGCCTGGAGAATTAGATTCTCAAATATATACAGGTGAAGTTTCTTTAGACTAACAGAACTTTATAAATGTAAGTGTATATACCTACAGCAACTACTATAACCAAGTACAGTTTAATTCAAGTATATTTTGTGGATACTAAACGCTGGACAAATGCGTTCTCAGGCATATCTAATGTGTACGTACCACATAATGGTCCTTTCTAAATAGAATTTGTCCTGTACTGCCCAATTAGAGCCCAAGGCCAGTAAAATAACTGTACTAAAGACAATGCAAAAGTCAAGCAAAAAGGAAAATAAGTACATTAGTGTATGTCTGACTCAATTTCATTGAACACAAAACTAACCTGTCACTTTGTCCCCACTCATGGGCATGCAGTCAACTATTTGTACCCATGTATGCTTAGAGCCATTTCAGAGCTAGCAGAAGTATAAAACTCGACTTGGATCTGATATGTGATACTGGGGTAGACTTATCTTTTTAAAATAAAAATTAGTATTAAAAATGAATGGTATGTGAACACAGAATCAGTGCAGAAAAAGTGACTGCAATCTTTTTTTTCAAAATAAAGTTTTTTTTATGTTAATCACCAGACATCACATCATTAGTTTTTGATGTAGTGTTCCATGATTCATTGTTTGCGTGTAACACCCAGTGCTCCACGCAGAACGTGCCCTCTTTAATACCCATCACCAGGCTAACCCATCCCCCCACCCCCTCCCCTCTAGAACCCTCAGTTTGTTTCTCAAGAGTCCATCGTCTTTCATGGTTCATCTAAGGTGAGTGCAATCTTAAATTGCATTAACAGCAGCTGAAGATCCAGTCAGGGAAACCACTGGTTGTGCTCTATTCTGAGACAGTTTAAACAGACTATAATAGACCCTGAGATAGGGACCACAGATGTCTAAGCATAAGCTGATCACTCCTGGTTAGCAGCAGTATAAAATGACTCCTGCAGCAGATAATTGTTGGACTGGAGGATTTCTGAAGAGGGCACACAGCTAAACCCAGGTTATTCCCACCTGTACCTGATTTGGCGGACTGGGTCCTACATTAAACCTTTTCAGGAAATGGTAACTGCATTATAAAGCTCCAAAAGGGAAACACATGGGAAGGAAGAATCTTATTTTTACGTGGCCTACTCACCTAGCAATGCGATTATTGTCTGTCTTCCGGACTCTGCGGATTGCTGTGATATTGGCCCGCATGAGGTAGTGCTGAGCTAAATCTGTAAACCCAAGAGTAGAGGTGTCAAACTGGAAGCCAGAATTCCTGGGTTCTGAACTGGTTTCATCCTCAATGTATCCTAAACCATCACACGTTTACTATGCTATCTATGCCAGTGGGGGAGGGGAGGTCAACCCACCCTCTTCTACCTCAACAGGAGGATGGAAAGCGAATACAGTCCTACCTGAGATGCCCTTTTCTGTGATGACCACATCAGGCTTCAGTTGGATAATATCCTCACAGAGCTGCTGGATGTACTCTTCTTCCATTTGGAGGATTCGCGTGAAGTCTTCCTCTCTTGTGATCTCAATGTCAGTCTGTGTGGTGGAGAAAGTCATGGACTTAACAAAAATCTTGGACAAGTGAAGCTCTTCAGAATCATCCTGAGTATCAGGCTCCTCTACCCAGTCCTCTCATGCACCCCAAAAGGTGTCCGTTAGAGGCCTGCTAAAGCCAGGAGCCCGCCCCTCTGTAAGCTAGTTTAGCTCCAGCGCTCCAGCTTAAGGCCTTCATTTAATTACGCATTAAGTGGTATTCAAAGTCAAAGGCTATCAGTGGAGACTGTGGCCTAAGGTCCCTGACCCTCAGTGCAATGTTACCTCTGGCCTGTCAGTGTGCATAGTAATTCTGGGTCTTAATTCTTCCCACCAATAAACTACATCTTGTTCTCAATCCCTGTGTTAACAAGCTTCAGTTATTCTATGCACAGGTAATAGAGCCTGGTGAACCTCCTTCCTCTGGAAATTCTTTGGCATTTCTCAGCTGAATTACCCCCTACTCTTGCGTTAGGAGAGGTGGCATGGTAGTGTGGAACTGAAGCCAACAGTGCTGGGTTCAAATCCTGATTTGGTCAATATGGTTGTGTTCCTCAATTAACCTAACTTCTCTGAGTTTTAGATCCCTCATCTGTAAACTGAAGTCAATACTAGCTACGTTAAAGAACTCCCTTAAGAAGCAGAAAATATATATGGAGGTCACTAACTGACACAACAATAGACAATGTAATGAACATACCTTACTTCCCTTGTCCGTATCAGCAGTGAGATCCTTACACCAACTTCAAGGAAGAGGGCAGGAACCTTACCTGGCTTTCTCCTTTCTTGTATTCCAGAGAGGAATCCAGCAGCACAATGCGAGGGTTTTTGATATAACGCCGCATTCGTGGATGGGTCACATCTTTGTTAATCATGACTCCCCGTAGGACACACGAGTCTTCGATGATGCCCCCAGGTATCTGAGCAAAAGACCCACTTTCATCCACAGCCAGTTTCTCAACTCCCTTCCTAGACACTCAGCTTTCCCAAATGAGCACTATTTCAGGTTTCTAACATAGCTTTCTTCCTTGAACGTCAAAAACAAACATGGTTGGGGCGCCTGGGTGGCTCAGTTGGTTAAGCGACTGCCTTAGGCTCGGGTCATGATCCTGGAGTCCCGGGATCAAGTCCTGCATCGGGTTCCCTGCTCGGCAGGGAGTCTGCTTCTCCCTCTGACCCTCCCCCCTCTCATGCTCTCTCTCTCATTCTCTCTCTCAAATAAAATCTTAAAAAAAAAAAAAAGTTTGCAATCACATTTTTTTCCCTCTAGGAGGCACACCAATCATGGACCAGAACCCCAATCTGAAGGTCAGCTGAGACTCTTAAGAAATTCAGTGACTGGCAAAGATTCTCTCCTACTTCCTGGAAAAGATTCCCACAGAATTTTTAGGCTTGGGGCTCCACCTATGGGCCAGAAGCTACTAATACTACTTGTCGACCTTAAATGAGTAGAAACGGAGAGTGCTTTCTGGGGCCTATTAGCGAGACAGCATGGAGCCCTTGTTCATATCTTCACCAAGTGGCAGATGTATATGCAAACACACAAACACGGAAACACCAATAAGCCTTTCTCTAGCTCCTGTAAACCTTGGGTAGGAACAGCAGTGAAAGGAACAGAACTATTTCGGGAAAACGCCCTTGGTACCCTTTTTCTTTCAGGTTTTTGTTTTCTAAGCAGCAAATATTGTTCTAATTATAAAGACATAAACCTATGTCCTCCACAAGTAAGCTGATTCATACTAGGAAATAAGCTGTCTTCCAAACACACACTGAAAGAGCTTACCTTTTCCACCCTTGCGTATTTCTTGATGTCGATCTCCTTGCGACCGTTCTCCTCAAACTGCACAGTTCTGACAGCATCTAGGGCAATATTGCAAGCCAACGAGGACCACCGACCGATTGCTTTGGTAGTAATAGAGCTGTTGATGATGTTCAGCATCATATCTCGGTTATTGGTATCAACAGGGGTACTGGAGAAAGAAGAAACAGGTAGTATGCTCAACAGAGACCTTGGATATTCAACGAAGTCCCTCATCCACAGCTTGGGGACCAGAGTAGGCCAACAGGCAGAACTGTCCATCCCCCTCTGCCTTTCAACAAGATTACAACTAACCCATCCCTGGAAAGTGTCTCGAATCCCTGAGTAATCTGTTCTCATGCCTGACAACCCTCCAAACTTAAGAGTTTACAGAAAAATAGTGTGTTCTTTACCTTCTGCTTCAACCAAATAAACTCAACTTTTTCTTTTTTTTTTTTTTTAAGATTTTATTTGACAAAGAGCACAAGCAGGGGGAGCAGCAGGCAGAGGGAGAAGCAGGCTTCCCACTGAGCAGGGAGCCCGATGTGGGACTCGATCCCAGGACCCTGGGATCATGACCTGAGCTGAAGGCAGATGCTTAACCAACTGAGCCACCCAGGCACCCAAATAAACTCAACTTTTATAACTTGGGTCAAAACACATTTTGTCTTTGATACCTTATCCCATAGCTAGAAAATTCTGAGAGCTCATCCTGATAATCAGTCTGTACTATGCTTGAACACCTGATTCTATTCTATCCAGCACCTTATTACATGGTGTACCACATGGTTCTGTGTTTATGTGTTTAGTCTTTCCTAACAACAGCATACATTTGTATGTGATAAGACTATTTACAACCATAAAAATGAAGTTGTACAAGACCTTGGATACCATCTTGTCCAAATTTTCATGTAACAGTGTAAGGCACATAATATGCTATCATTGCACAGTTGTTGAATTATGGATTTTAGAAAAGCAACAGCTCTAGAAGTATCATCTGAGATATTTAGACAATTATTGTTTGGTAAGAAAAACTCTCTATCAATTCAGCACCACAAACTCAAGAAATCCTTTGGTTAGCTCCACATTCTTACACAGCTTATTTCATAAAAATAATTTCAGGCAAACACCACATTTCCTAAGAGTGCTGGACAGACTTTATCACATGCTGTTTCTTAACAGGCACATAATACAGAGCTCACCAAGTTACTTGAGACGTATATACCCAAAGACCCAACCACATCAGAGTAGAACATTATAGGTTTTATTTTAAGCAAAATTTTTAAATCAAAGACATTCTGCATTCTGTCATGACCTAACATCCTCTGACGTCAGAAGTCCTGCCTTTCCACACGCCTATCATTACCCTATTAGTACTCAGACAAGTAACAAGTTCTCTGGTTCCTAGAAGGGATTCAAATAGCATTTTCAGTTCTACTCCTCTTGACTTTAATGGAAAACTGCCGGCTACCACCCTCCACGTCATTTTATGAGAGAACTGACTGCATCAGTCATAATCATATGTGATAGTAGGACACCTTAGTATTAAGTCCTGAATAATTAGTTACCTAACTCTTCAACTAATTCCCCCCACTGGAAACTAAACTTTGGGAAGCTAGGTCTATTTTGCTACACATTTTCCACGGCAGCACCTGACAGGGAAACAAGCAAACAGCATGTAACAAGAGATACTCCGAAGAACTGAACCCAGCTCCTTTTGTCTGCTTTGCATCCTGCCATTATCCTCTGTTCCTTCCGCTCTCCTCCTCTCTTCCTCACATACAGAACATCAGAGTGTAAACTCCTAGTGATGTGCTTGGCCTTCCTGCACCAGCTCAGAACACATGAGTCTTCCCGGCCCCCCTTAGCTGATGGTGTGTTTCTGATCTCCTCAATACCTGATTTTCTTAAGGGTGCTAATCATATCATCCAACGCCTTTCGGTAAGCACTGATCACCACTGTTGGGTGCATCTGCTGCTCCAGGAAGTGCTCAGCCACAGACAGCATCTCCCCCGCTGAAAAAAAGATACACATGCCACAATGTTTTTTTTTTTTTTTAAAGCACCGGGATTTCAAGGCAACTTCATGAAGCTTCTAAAAATACCTTAACTTTTTTCCTAAAATAGATTGTCCCAAAAGCTATGCCAATTATCTGTTAATCCGATTTTTGTAATCCAAATTTTATACTTTATACAAGGCAATTCATAAAGGAAATATCCTTATCAGACAAATCTTAAGTGATCAAAGACCGAACGTACAGTTTTCATCTCTGATCTTTCGAGATCAGTATTTGTCACCAGTTTTCTAAACAAAGAGAGACATTTTTATTTTTCAAAGACTCTAGAAGGAAAAACGCATAAAGGAAAACGGACTTGTTTATGATCATCTCAACACCTAGGATGCAGTGAAACAAAACAAAACAAAACACACATAAAACCTTATGTCTGGAAGCATACCCACAAAAATTTACAAAATTTACGCTCTGATTGAAAGATTATTTGTGAAATGTCCCTGTACTAAAAAATTTGTCTTTACTTTCTAATACACACACAAATCCATACATACATAGATACACACATACACACAAGCCTGTTTCTTAAAAAAAAAAAAAAGTTTCAAGAGACAGAAGTACTTTTAGTTTAAAAAAAAAAAAAAGCCTTTGCACAAATTGCTTGTACTACCTGCCCACCAACACTGATTTTCAAAATGTACACAAAAGTGTCAAGGTTCACAAGTGTATTCTTTGGCATGTGCTCAAATGTTTGAGTTCAAAACTTCACACTAATTCCTAAGTGACCATCATGCATTTTAAAAGATAATCAGGCATTTATTTATTTTTCAAGGATTTTGTTTATTCATTTTTAGAGAGCGAGAGAGTGCGTGCATGCACGGCAGGAGAGGCAGAAGGGAGGAGGGACAAGTAGACTCTGCACTGAGTGTGGAGCCCAACATGGGGCTCGATCCCACAACCCTGAGATCATAACCTGAGTCATAACCAAGAGTCAGGTGATGAACTGACTGAGCCACCCAGGTGCCTCCAAAGATAATCAAGCATTTTAAAAGATGCTGGAGTAAGTTCACTTAGAAAAGAATATGTATGCCCTGCTAGAGAACAGTCAGGATAACTTAGAAGAAAAATGGCTCTAGGAACGGCAGTGTTTTCTTTTTCAGAGCTACCTAGACTCATGGATACTTAACTCACCTCATCTCTCCAGGAGATTTAACTGAGATTATTAGCCAGAAAATTCTGATGACTACTGCTCATCTTCAACCAAAAAATGGTAAGAAAGCATATAAAGTCTGTCCTCCCTTCCATCCCCCAAGTTTTTCTTCAAGGCACAGATTAGCCATACCCAGTTTTCACTCCTCAAAAGAGTTGGGTCTAAAAAAGTGCTTAGTGGGCACCTGGGCCCTGGGTCTGGCTCCGAGCTCAGTGGGGAGTCTGCTTGAAATTCTCCCTCTCCCTTTGCTCCACCCCCGACTCTCTCAAAAAATAAAATAACTAAGTGCTTAGTTGGTGGTGACTCCAGTACATCTCTACCTGACCCAACGCATTCTAAAAATAACCGAAAACGTCACTTTAAAAGTTCATATAATAATTTTGTATAGACTCTACTTTTAGGCATGTGGGACAACATTATAAATTGGCATCCCTTGAAACAGTTCTCATTTCCTTAAGAATGTGCAATCAGATTTCAAAAAACAAATGCCTTGATTATAGTATATTCTTTTTTTTTTAAAGATTTTATTTATATATTTATATATATATTTAAGATTTTATTTATTTATTCATGAGAGACAGAAGGAGAGAGAGAGGGGGAGAGAGAGAGAGAGAGAGAGAGAGAGAAGCAGAGGGAGAAGCAGGCTCCCAAGGAGCAGGGATCCCGATGTGGGACTCGATCCCAGGACCCTGGGATCATGACCTGAGCCGAAGGCAGACGCTTAACCATCTGAGCCACCCAGGCGCCCACAAATGCCTTGATTATAAACATTTCTCCATCGACTTAAAACATATAGAGAAATAAAGGCAATGTCAAATTTTCAAAAGTGATCCTTTATGATCCTATAGAAAATGGGAAGATGAGTTATTAAAATTTATATGGTCAAGACTCATTGTCAAGATTCATCTGTCGGGGCGCCTGGGTGGCTCAGTTGGTTAAGCGACTGCCTTCGGCTCAGGTCATGATCCCGGAGTCCTGGGATCGAGCCCCGCATCAGGCTCCCGGCTCGGTGGGGAGCCTGCTTCTCCCTCTGACCCTTTCCCCTCTCATGCTGTTTCTCTCTCTCTCTCTCTCTCTCTCTCTCTCGCTCTCTAATAAATAAATAAATAAAATCTTTAAAAAAAAAAAAAAAGATTCATCTGTCAACTGAACTACTGGCTAAAATATTATTTGTGAACCCCAAATCAGCATTTGGGGCATCTTCATGGTCATTCACACAAAGGTACAGGGATGAAAAACTTGAGTCACCCAATGCAATGTTCTGTCTTGTTTCAGCTCTCATACTTTATGTGGTATAGTTTCACACTTTTGCGCATTTTGTTGATTTCACTATTTAAACTGGCCCCCAAGTGTAGCAATAAAGTACAGTCCAGCTTTCCTAAGTGCAAGAAGGCTGTGATGTGCCTTACAGAGAAAACAACACATTATACAAGCTTCATTCAAGCATGAGTTACAGTGCTACTGGCAGCTGAGTTCAATGTCAATGAATCAGCAACATATATTACATAACGTGTCTTTATTTTTATTTAAAAATTTGAGAGCGAGTGAGCGTGTGCATGCGCGCGCGCAAGTGCGGGGGAGGGGTAGAGGAAGAAGGAGAGAGAGAATCTCAAGCAGACTCCCCACTCAGCATGGAGCTTGACCAGGGCTTGAACTCAAGACCCATAAGATCATGACCTGAGCTGAAACCAAGAGTCTGATGCTTAAATGACTGAGCCACACAGGAGCTCCCATAACGTGTCTTTAAAACAAACAGAAGGGGCGCCTGGGTGGCTCACATGGTTGAGCGTCTGCCTTCGGCTCAGGTCATGATCCCAGAGTCCTGGGATCGAGCCCCACATCGGGCTCCCTGCTCGGCGGGGATCCTGTTTCCCCCTCTGCCTACCACTCTCCCTGCTTGTGCTCTCTCACTCTAATAAAATAAATAACATCTTAAACACACACACACACACACACACACACACAAACCCAAAAAAACAAACAGAAAAGGGGCGCCCGGCTGGCTCAGTCAGAAGAGCATGTAACTCTTGATCTTAGGGTTGTGAATTCGAGCCCCACGATGGGAAAAAAGATTACTTTATTTTTACTCATTTATTTTTTCAAAAAAGGTTCTATTTATTTGCCAGAGACAGAAAGAGAGAGTGCATGTGAGAGCACAAACGGGGAGCGGCAGGCAGAGGGAGCAGGCTCCCCGCTGAGCAAGGAGCCTCACTCGGAACTCGATCCCAGGACCCTGAGATCATAACCTGAGTTGAAGGCAGACGCTTAGCCAACTGAGCCACCCAGGTGTCCCGGGAGTAGAGATTACTTAAGAAAAATAAATAGGGGCGCCTTGTTGGCTCAGGTGGTTAAGTGTCTGCCTTCAGCTCAGGTCATGATCCCGGGGTCCTCGGATGGAGCCCCACATCGGGCTCCCTGCTCAGCTGGGAGCCTGCTTCTCCCTCTCCTCCCTGCTAGTGCTCACTCTCTCGCTCTGTCAAATAAAAATTAAAAATAAGACAAAACAACTCACATAAAGTAAGGTATAGGGGCGCCTGATTCTTGATTTCAGCTCTATCATGATCTCAGGGTCCTCGGACGGAGCCCTGTATCAGGCTCCAGGCTCCACAGGGAACTCCGCTTGCGTTTCTCTCCCTCTGCCCCCGCCCCTCCCTCCGCAAATAAATAAAACAAGGTTCGTATTTATCAGTTAAAGAGTATGTGAAGAGACTCACTGGAGCCTAACCCCTATTCCCCCCAGGAGAAATGGTTTAGTGTTTGCTAATTCAGTGTCTTTGGTGACTCTCTAGAATATAACTTACTGTGAATGACAAGAACGCGCTGTATTTTGTTCAACCAGATTTTTAGTTCATCCTGCACTATGATGAATGTTTTATGCTCACTTGGAGAAAATACACAGAAAATTAGCAATAAGTTATTTTAAATATTTGTAATTAGTGGATTGGTAACAATTTCCTTAAAATAGGACAGAGATGTTATTTCTGACAAAAATCTTCGTGTTTCAATCCGCTTTCCCTTATTGGCACTGCCGTCCTCCTCTTACCAAGAATAATTACTGATGTGGTCCCGTCTCCAACCTCTTCATCCTGCGTCCGGCTAATTTCAATCATGGATTTGGCTGCTGGATGCTGGACTTGAATCTGAAAAGGAAAATGCAGATCGCCACGGAATCAGCACTACTCCAAGCCTTCGGAACCCACTCTCCTCGGTCCTGACTCTCGAGCTTCTTACTTCCATATTCCCTCCCTTATCCGTTATTGTTTTACCACAGCTTGAAAGAATTTCAGTGGTCCTCAAAATATCTAAGTGAACCCTCTTTCCAAGTTCCCCTCTTTTTAGAGGAAAATGCAGATGCCAACTTAACAAAGTTTCTTGAAAACAGAACAGTACTCTTTCATAGCTTATTTACTGAGAGACCCACCCACTGGTTGAATTATATTTTCCAAAAGGACAGCTGAAGTCCTGCCCTCTGGGAACCGTGAATGTGAATGTTTTTGAAACAGGGTCTTTGCAGATGTAATCAAGATCTGCGAATTAGATCATACAAGATATTATGGTAGGCCCTACATCCAACCACTGTTGCCCCTATACAAGAGACACAACAGGAGAATGGCATATAACAACTGAGAAGGAGACTGAGTCCACAAGCCAAGGAAGGTCAAAGACTGTGGTCAACCACCGGATGCTAGAAGCAACAAAGATTCTTTCCAAGAGCCTTCAGGAGGAGTAGGACCCGGCTGACACCTTGATTTTGGACTTCTAGCCTCCACGCTATGAGAGAATAAATTTCTATTGTTTAAAGCCACAGCGGTCCTAAGGAACTAACAATCATGGACGTAACCTTACGGGTCCTTTATAAAATTATTAGAAAGCAAAATGAAAACTCATACCTCTCGAAGAATGGCGTTGCCATCATTGGTCATCACAATGCCTCCCATTGGGTCCAAAAGCATCTAGGACAAAAGTAAAAGTTATACCTAGTTACACGTGTTCCAGATAACAGAAAGGGAAAATCTTTAGTCAAACAGTTCAGTAAGAGATCGGCTTACCTTCATCATGGACTTGGGTCCCAAACATGTGCGGATGATATCTGCAATGGTCTATCAGAAATGAGATATAAGACATGTAACCACCAATCAGAAGACTGTGTGAATGTGTGCGTTAAAGACATGTTAGGTACAGGACACCATGTGTCCAGATGCTGCTGTTTCTCCCCTTCAGGAATGATTTCAGAGTGGACATATAAACAGTTTTTCACAGGAAAAGAGGGGACGTGGCTTCCAGAGCTTCAGGTCCCCGTAACTCAGATAACTGCAAGTCCGTGTATTAGTATTTCTTTCCATGATAGTGGCCTCCACACCATGCTAAATCCAAAAGACATTTACTGAACACCCAGCCAGGACCTACAATGGGCACTAGGAATACAAACAGGAATATAGTCCTTCCCCTCAAGTAATTCAGTGTAGTACGGGAGGCAAACACAGACAGATTACAAAACAATAGACACTAATAGAATTATGCACAAGTAAATATGAGAAAACTATTAGGCCTAACTCATTGTGGGAGGGCATC
This sequence comes from Callorhinus ursinus, assembly GCF_003265705.2. Taxonomy (NCBI): domain Eukaryota; kingdom Metazoa; phylum Chordata; class Mammalia; order Carnivora; family Otariidae; genus Callorhinus; species Callorhinus ursinus. The sequence goes on along the minus strand of NW_027397154.1, from coordinate 601,069 downwards.
CTTCTACCTACCACCATCAGAGAAATGTCCTCAAAGAAGGGAAGTCAAACTTTCCTTCTGCCTAATTGCAAACAAATACAAAAATACTAGGGAAGGCAGGTGGAGGCAAACTAATAAACTTTAAACTACTTAAAAGATATGGTACCTTGGCGGCATTGATGTTTCCAGATTGAACTTTTCTTCCAGATTCACGCTTTGTGTTCTGGCCTAAAATAGATAAAATAAAATGCAATAGACCAGAATTTGCCCATTGTATAGAAACTATTTATTCCCTGACCTTTGAAAATAAAAACACACTCAGGTTTCATGGATGTAACAAAGATCAACCTTCATCAAACTGTACGCTCTAAATATGTGTAGCTTATTGTATGTCAACATACCTTAAAAAACTGTTAAAAAAAATAAGCATATTTACTTACGGCTACTTCTTTATGTCAACCCCTGGCATACAAACAATCCCTAACACTTCAACTTTGGAACCCTGGTCATCGCTTTCCCACTAACCAAACATTCACATATTTACAGCAAGGATTCATAACCTGAGGTCCACGAATGAGCCTTAGTGGAATGGTGAACTCCTGCAGATTATGAGAAAATGGGGAGATACTGCGTTCTTGTCTGGGAAGAGGATCTACAGCTATCAGATTCTCAAGGGGCTGGTGACCTAAAAAAAGCATCAATCACTGCTTTATGTGAAAAAGGAAGGAGTTTGGAGGTTCCTATTTTCATACTTGGGTAGGGGGAATCATACTGACAGTCCCAGCATAATTACTGACAGAGCCCCTCCAGTGTGCTGTGCAACGAGAACACCCTCTCAGAGTGCCTCAGTTTGCAGGATACACTCACTCCACGCTTGGATATAGTAAGAATGCCTCAATAACCCCTCTACCATCAGAGCTGAGTACATATGTTAACAGGGAGTCTACTGGGTTCTAGCCACTAGTGCCAGGGATGAATGCAGACCTGAAAAAGGCTTCACAATGCACCACTCATCCCCGGGCCCTTCCAATGGAGACAAGCCAGTGGCTATAACCAAACCAACATAATGCCAATTTCCCTCCTCTCTCCAAATTACACATTCCCTACAATTTAAATCAGTAAAATTTTCAACCAGTCCCATCAAATCTACACGCTCACAACCCTCAGAATTTAGACTCCTATTTCAGGCAGCGGTAACTAAAATCCTGCATGGACTGTTCTGGTAGACTCATCAGAAGGAACAGGGCTTTTCCCCAGTTAAGTGAATTTTTTTCCCTGAAAACAGTTATTTCCTGGGCACAGGGAAAATAAGAGAGAAATCGCGTTACTGCATTTTGTATACAGAAAATAGTAAGGGAGGGACAAGAGCTTGCAGATGGGGTACAGAAGTTACGCGAAAAAGAGGGAACACCCCAGGGGAAGACAATGGAAGTGGTCCTCCTTAGAGAGAAATTTAGGAAAACTCTCCCAGTAGGAAACATCTCAGCGCAGAGGACACCGCGGGATGAATTACATCCAAGCCGGACCCGTCGCACGGCGGTCGCTGAAGGGAGACCCCGGGGGGCTGTCACTGAGAAGTGACCACGGGTACCACTCGCTGTGCGCAGACTCCCTTTTCGGCAGCTTACCCACTTGTCACTTAATCCTCCCGATCCCACGAGGAAAGACTTTTAAAGCCCCCCAATAAGGACGCGACGCTCGAGCCAGGTGATCCGGCGGGGCCACACAGCCATGGAGCCATGGGCCACGGCGGTGAGGCCAGGCCAGACCAAACCCATTCTCCAGCCCCGCACCGAAAACCACGCGAGCAGGGGTGCGGCGGCGGGGGGAGTGCCGAGTGCCCGCGGACCAGCGGCTCGGCCAGGGGCAGGGAGACAAGGGTCCGGGCTCAGGGCACCGAGAGGCGCGGGAAAGGGGGCTTCCGAAACGAACAACGACGGGAAGCCCGCGCGGCCGGACCAGGGCGGGACCCGGCTGGGGCCACACGGCAAAGTGTGGAGGGAAGGAGCGAAAAGGGGGTCGCTGCCTCTGCTTCCCCCCAACTCACTGAGCACGAGCACCGGACGATGGCCCATCATGGCGGCGCGATGCAGAGCCGGGTACCCACAACTGGGGCAACCGGCAGAACCTTCTGGAGAGAGAACCAGAAAGAAGCCCAGAAAACGCTGCCTCCTCAGGGCTTACACCTAAACCCGCTACCCTCCGCGTCGCTGCCAATCACCGCAGCCAGCTCACTGACCAGCACGAAGACCGGCCAATCGACTTCGTTAGCCCCGCCCTCTACGCAAGAACGGCAGGGCAAGCTAGATAGAGAGCGCGCGATGATGGAACGGGGAGGGCGCGGGCGCTTGCGCAGTAGGGTGGCCGCTCCCGGCCGCGTGCTGCGCGCAGGTCGGCGCAAGCGCGGAGGCTGGGACAGTTGGCCGGCGCGCCACCGCGCATGTGTCTCAACTACGTGGGTGGGGGCCGGGCCGGAAGCTTTTAGGGTAACAGCGCAGGTGAGGTCCCTGAGCTGGCCGGCGTCTCGGGTCCTCCGGGGCCGCGATGGTCCCTTTCCAGCCTTAGCTGCGGGAGGAATAGCGGCGCGGGCCACCTTGGGAGCTTGGTCTCTGGGGCCGGCTGGGTGGCAGAGCCCTTCTCTCCCCGAGCGCGCCCCTCGCCCTCCTTACGCAGGTGCTACCCGCAGACGGGGGGAGCGGTGGCCGAGCTCGGTCTCCGACCCGGGGCACGCCCCCGGGCCCCGCGCCCTCCTCCTGCGCTCCACTGCCAGCCCATTGGAGATGATGGGGAGCCAGGATGTGGAAGTTACTTCGTAGGGCAGGAAAAGGGCTGGTGGGGCAGGAGGAGAAAGTGGAGGGAACCCCCGTTAGTGCGAGACTCTTTAAGGTTTGGGCTCAGTTAAATGACTACTTTGTCCAGAAAAGAGGAAGCAATAGTAACAGACATCTGTTTTCCAAACTAGTGAAGGGACCATGGGAGCACGAACAACTCAACAGTCGCTTAAAGCTGGTCATGAAACAAAACAGTATCTTCTTTCACACTTCTTCCTCCCCAAATTGGTGCAGGCCCGGATGTGCTGGAGAGAAGTTGTCAGTAGTAAAGTAATAGCACGGGTTTTTGGTCTTGTAACGCTGTGATTCTTCCCCAGGCACCACACCTTTTGGTGTCTCGATGGAGCAGCATGCTAGCCATCCCAACGGAAAAGGTGTGTGTCCGAGGCCCTGCTCCCTCTCTCATGAAAGCCAGTCCTTAATTGCTCAGAATTTGGGGAAGTCATTCTAGTTGTATGTATTTTTTTTTTCCATTTTCTCCGTTAATTGGAAAGTATTTGTAGCTGTTCTATGATTTGGGGCACTCCGCCGGCTCAGTCCGTAGAGCATGCTACTCTTGATCTCAGGGTTGTGAGTTCGAGTTCCATGTTGGGCATAGACCTTACTTTAAAAATAAATAAATAGATGGGAACATTGCTGTATTCCCAGTGTCTAGAACTGGATCTGTTACATAATAGTTGCTCAATGATATGTTGAGTGAATACATTATTCTTCCTTTGTTTCCCCTCTTACTACTTAGAACAAGACTTCATGTGCAGGGATTCCAGGAGACATAGTGTTGACCAGAGTAAACAGATACTCTGTTTGGGGGGGGGCGGTCCCACTCAGCGGGCAGGGAAGTACCTGGGGCGGGACTGACTCCAGAGCCCAGCCACCACCGGAGTAGGTGACTCCATCCATCTGAGAGGCCGACTGTCTTTTCACAGAATGTTGTGACTGGTAAAGAACGTGATGCTGGAGCCCCTAGGCCCAGATTTAACCCCAGCACTGCCATGTGGCTAGTTGTGGAATCTTAAGCAAATTTCCTAACTTAAGTTTTCTCAAATAAAATGTGGAGTAACCTACCTAGTTCTTAGGGTCATTGTGAGAAATAGATAATGTACATAAAGCACTTTTTGCTGTTATTTTCTATGTTCTGCTTCCTGTTGCTGCTCCCCAACCTCCTCCTCTGTTGTGTTGTCAGAGGTGTGGTTTCTTTATGCGTTGTGTGTAAGTATTCTTCACACCTTCACACCTTCACACCTTACAACCTGGTAGAAAATGTACCCTCCTGTACCTAGGATGGGCCTGAATTGTTGAGAAGTGCATTTGTATGGAAGTTAAAGTTAAATTTTTCCAGTGGTGAAAATAATCTCGAGACCCCAGTTTCAGCTTCTGTCTCCTTACCATTCTGCACAAGCCATCAAATGACAGATGAGATGAAGGGAAAGAAGTTGGAGGGTCTACAGCAGGGCTTGGAAAATCCACAAACCCAGCCTAAAAAAACCCTACAAGACAGATTTCCTTCACCAGGAGTAATAGGGAATAAAACAGATTTCCATTTTCGTAGGCCCAGTGAGTTTCCAAGTAGAAAGCACCTCAGCCTGGCACCTGTGAGGACTCCCCCCCCCCCCCGCTCCGGGCCACTCCTCTGTTGCACTTGGAATTAAGAACAAGAATACGATGTCTTCCTTCATACAACCTACCTGTCACACTTCTGCCGCCAGGCTTGTTTTCCATGAAGACAGCCTGTACCTTCATCCTCCAAATCCCAGCAGAGACAGGATCACTTCCGGGGAGCACACTCCCCGGCTGCATAGATGGGTTCTAGGTTAGGTGCTCTCTCGCATTTCTGGGGTGGAATAACGTGCATGCTTGGTCACTTAGTGATGGTCTGCACCTCAGGACTGTCAGTTCCGTGAGAGTCGCCACCACGTGTGTTGGCTTGCTGTGGCATCGTCAGTGGGGGACGCTCAGAGGCACTTAGCTGTCTCCTAGAATGAGTGGATTCAGTTCTTCTGTCCTCGACCTCGGCCTGGCAGTGACTTGCAGGCTCCTTCAGAGGCCCAGCCACTTTGCCTCTCCATCCATTGCTTCTCTGTACACTTTGCCCCTTCCTTCTCATCTTCCAAACTCCTGAGGAAGAGTTCCCCAAGGTCCCATTTTCTCTCTCAGTTTTTTACTTTGGAGAGCTGATTTGTTTTTGCAGTTTCTTTACCCCCTCTTTGTGGCTGGCCTGGCAGTTTGACCTTTCACCTGAGCTCAGTGCCACCTCTGCCTGTTTTTGTAGGTATTTCTACCTGGACTGCCTAGTCTCCACTCATTAGTATGTCCAAAATACAATTTATGTTAATCTAATGGGGCCCCAACTCAGACTCCCTTGAGTAAACAAGGAAATTCAGAGGCTTGTGCAGCTGGGAGGGAGGCTGAGATGGTCACAGGCCAGGAAGAAGGCCTGCAAGAGCTGGGGTCTCAGGGACTGTACTGGAGGACATAGTGCCTGTACCTGTATGTCTGTCCATCTCTCTCCTATGCTCTTGTCTGTACCCTCTTGCTTGTATCTGCTCCTTACGGCATGCTGGCCAAATTCAGTAGCTTTCATCTGCCCCAACTTTACGTTTTCCCAGCATAGCAGATCAGAAGAAAGCAAGCTGCTTTGACAACAGAATCCATATATGGATTCCCAACTTGCCCATTGTGCTTACTCCTTGGATCATTCACAGTTGCCAAGGAGGATGAGATACCGGGGTTGGCCTGTGTTGTGTCACACGCCCCTTCCTCCTGGGGAGCAGGGCCTGGTGTGGTCCCACCAGTATGACCTGGAATCTGGGGAGAGTGGTTTTCCAGAGGAAGTGTTGCTCACTAGACAAAAGTAGCATATGTCTTCTATAGAACTGATGACCTTCTTCCTACAAATCCATTTTTCCTTCTGACTTAATTCTTTTTGCCAAAGGTTATTTTCCCATCAAGAACTTCTTTCACAGGGGCGCCTGGGTGGCTCAGTTGGTTAAGCGACTGCCTTCGGCTCAGGTCATGGTCCTGGAGTCCCGGGATCGAGTCCCGCATCGGGCTCCCTGCCCAGCGGGGAGTCTGCTTCTCCCTCTGACCCTCCCCCCTCTCATGTGCTCTCTCTCTCTCATTCTCGCTCTCTCAAATAAATAAAATCTTTAAAAAAAAAAAAGAACTTCTTTCACATCTAGCCTATTTTAATAACTATAGATTAACAAAATACAGTTTTTATCACATTTTTCTAATCCTAAAAGGCTCAATGGCTTTCCATTGTATTCAAGAGAAAGCCTGAAGTCTCAGATTCACTATTGTGAGGGGCCTTCTGTGGCTCATCCTGCTCTCCTGTGCTCTTCTCTTCTCCCACTTGAAACTTCTTTCCACTCATCAAAAGCGCCCTGTGTTCAAGGTCCAATAAATATCTTCTACCTGCCTGGACTCTTCTCTATCGTACTCATATTGAACTCTTGCACCTTTTCAAAAGCATCTATTTCTGTGTTCAATCACGTACTTTGGATAACTCAGATAAAAGACCTCATTTTCGGGGTGCCGGGGTGGCCCAGTCGGTTAAGCATCTGACTTGATTTTGGCTCAGCTCACGATCTTAGGGTCATGAGATTGAGTCCTGCATCCGGCTCCACGCTGGAGTCTGCTTGAGATTCTCTCTCTCAAATAAATAAATCTTAGTAATAATAAAGGTCTCATTTTCACCCAGACTGTCAGACGCATCATTTAGGTCCTTAGGTGGAGATATATCACATTTCATCAGTGCCCTATTTGTCTCCCAAAGAGATAGTACCTGAGAAACCACGAGTTCGAGGTCTTGTGATGCCCGAGTGTCTAGCACAGGAGAAAGCATGTGGCACACGCCCATGAGAACTGTCAGGTGTGAGCTGAACCCATCCCTGCTTGGTTTCCCTTACTCCCACTATGGTTTCTTTTTTGTTTGTCTTATGTAACTTCCGTTGGAGCTACTAAGGGCAGGGCCTTGGCACCTGTGTTCATAGGCCAAATGCAGAGATCTAGTTAGAAAGGCTAGAAATTGTTAGAAATAACTCTGATTAGTTGCCTCTGATTTTGTTCCAGCCAAAGAGGAAAGTAATGTTGTGCCTCTTTGTCGAGCCAAACCCTCCCCTAGCTTTATTAATCTTCAAGCAAGTTCCCCACCGGCCACTTTCCTGAACATCCAGAACACAAAGCTGCCCTCAGGTAAGGATGCAGGGCAGGCTCCCCAAATGGACCCCATGTGGGATGGGGAGGGGTTGCATGGAGGAAGTGGCCTAAGCTTTCTCCCATTGATCTGGTGCCAACTCTGGGTCATTGGCAGCTTGTTGATTATTCAGGTCTACTCATTTCATTTTCTTCCCGATTCTACCAATTTGTGCTGGTTTCCTTATTAGCACTTTTACTAGTCTTGCTAGTGTTGTTAGTTAAAATGTGGCTAGGGAAGGGAATGGTAGGCATTAGCTCAGTTTGTCGCATATCAATTATTCACATTCCCGCAGGGAAATCAGTGGGCATTTAGGATACTGGCGGGGAGCCTAACCAGGTGCTAGACAGTCGTGACAACAGTGTTTGCTGACCTCAGAGTTTGACAAAGAAGTCAAGGCCGATAAATACACAAAAAAATAGGCAAATGAGTCCCAAAGTTACCTAGGAGCTGGCTGCTTGTAATGTCGTTGAAAACATGAGAAAAAATTGGGGTAATGCAGCAAGACTGGTTGAAATGAGGCAATAGGAGGGGCTGCAGGTCACCGCTGATCCGACACTGTGTCAGGTAAGGAGGCTGAGGCATCCCTGGGGCCTCAGTCAGATCTTTGCACTCACTCATCAAGTATGTTTTGAATACTTAGGCACCAGGGCATGCTTCTAGGTGCTGGGGATACAACCATGAGCAATCAGACAAAACTCCCTGCCTTCCTGGAGCTTACAGTTCTAGAGAGGGGACTTCAACAACAATTAAATAAGTAATCACAGAACATGCTGTATGATCACAAATTCTATAAAAAATTTAGGAAGGTATCAAATCCCAGTGATGGTTTCCCAGTTAAAATAGGGTGGCCAGGGGGTGCCTGCGTGGCTCAGTCATTAAGCGTCTGCCTTCAGCTCAGGTCATGATCCCAGCGTCCTGGGATTGAGCCTCACATCGGGCTCCCTGCTCGGCAGGAAGCCTGCTTCTCCTTCTCCCATTCCCGCTGCTTGTGTTCCCTCTCTCGCTGTGTCTCTGTCAAATAAATAAATAAAATCTTTAAAAAAAAAAAATAGGGTGGCCGGGTAGGCGACAGGCGAGCAAAGGTATGTGTGTGTCGAGTTGTGCAGGAAAGATTAGAGCCCTCCCCATCCCAGTGCAGTTACAGAGTCGCCTGCCCCCTTTGCACCTCCTTTGCTCTCCCTTCAGGAGTTGACCACAAGCCCAAGGAATGCCTGGGACTCCTAGAATGTATGTATGCCAATCTCCAGCTCCAGATCCAGCTCGCCCAACAACAGATGGCTATTTTGGAAAATTTACAAGCATCCATGACACAGCTGGCTCCTGGGAAGGGAAGCAAGAACTCTTCTCTCCCAGCCTTATCCCACAATCTGTTGTTAAATCACCTGCCCCAGTTCAGTAAATGAATTGTGGAACAAAGTTACTGTGTATGTTTTCTCCGTTCTCCCCAGCAAACTCTTGGTGGAACCTGGGCATAGGTACTCTGCACATGGTTGGTTAGTTCGCAAGTTCGCAGTAAGCACTCCTTGGGTGCAAAGCACTGGACAAGGCACTTGGGGATACGTATCACGGTAAAGACCATCTTGGGGATTTACTGTCTAACAACGCAGCTAAGACCAATAATTCGTTGCAAAATGTAGTGGTCCTTGGAGGGGCCTTGAGGGGGAGGGGAGTTGCTAGGGGGAGGCAGCTGGACCCATCTTGGACTCTGGCTGCAGGAAGTGGTCTTATGGTGCCACGTGATGAAGGGGCGGGGCATAGATAGATGAAATAAGGTGGTTTCATGTCATTTGAGAGGCTTGGACAAAGACCTTGAGGTAGGAGAATAAGTCATCAGAAATTAGGAGAAGAGGCTTCCCCCACTCCCCACCCCGAATATAGGGTGTGAGGTAGAATGAAGAGCAGCTGAGAACTGACAAGGTAGCTTTCCCGGGGCAATTGTACTAACGGCGGTCACTAGAAGCTCTGATTTTATTTGAGGCACTGGAGAGCCATTGGAAACTTTCCAATAGCAGCGGGGCGCGTGTAAAGTCATAGAAACAACATGGGCAGGCATTTTGGGGTGGAGGGAGAATGGCGCTTGAGAGACCTGCGTAAATTGATAACCTGATGTGAAACTACCATGGGCTGGATAAAGGGCTTAGAAATGAAGACAAGTAATGTCCGCAGGACAGAGTGGGTGAATCTTGAGCTATACTGCAGAGAACGACTGACTGCCAGCTCCGAACTTGAAACACCAAGGCACGGCATCTGGAAGTTTCTCCGCTGGGAAGTCAGTTTAGCTTTAGTGAGGGGTCAAGTCCAGCCATAAATTTCCAGTCTTTGAGAAGAGGACACATGAGGTTAGCTTAGCCACGTGAGCCACACTAAGTCGTCACTTTCTTACAGATGTGTTGGCAAGTTACTTTTGAGACTGGGTCCTCCTTCCACAGAGGCCTTCTTTTCCTATGGAATGCAGGGAAAGAGCTGGGTTGGGATGCAGAGGTGAGGAGGAGAGAAAGCAATCATTAAGAAGAGGACTTCACTCTCAATCTGGAGGTGTTTTTAGGTCTAAAATGAGTCTCTGGTAGACAGCATATGGATGGGTCCTGCTTTTTTATCCAATCTGATACCCTGTGTCTTTTGATTGGAGCATTTAGCCCATTTACATTCAGAGTAACTATTGAAAGATAAGGAATTTAGTGCCATTGTACTGTCTGTAAAGTCCCTGTTTCTGGAGATTGTCTCTGTTTCTTTCTGGTCTATGTGACTCTTGGAGTCTGTCTTTGCTTACAGGATCCCCCTTAATATTTCTTACAGAGCTGGCTTGGTAGTCACATATTCTTTCAGGTTCTGTTGTCCTGGAAGCTCTTCATCTCTCCTTCCATTCTGAATGACAGCCTTGCTGGATAAAGAATTCTTGGCTGCGGTTAGAATGGCTAAAATTAACAAGACAGGAAACAACAGGTGTTGGGAGGATGTGGAGAAAGGGGAGCCCTCTTACACTGTTGGTGGGAATGCAGGCTGGTGCAGCCACTCTGGAAAACAGTATGGAGGTTCCTCAAGAAGTTAAAAGTAGAGCTACCCGAGGTGCCTGGGTGGTTCAGTCGGTTAAGCGTCTGCCTTCGGCTCAAGTCATGATCCCAGGGTCCTGGGATCTAGCCGCATCAGGCTCCCTGCTCCACGGGGAGCCTGCTTTTCCCTCTTCCTCTGCCCCTCCCTCCCGTTTGTGCTCTCTCAAATAAGTAAGTAAAATCTTAAAAAAAAGATTTTGCTGGGCCACCTGGGTGGCTCAGTCAGTTAAGCATCTGTCTTTGGCTCAGGACATGATCTCAGGGTCCTGGGATTGAGCCCCATATCCAGCTCTCTGCTCAGTGGGGAGTCTGCTTCTTCCTCTGTGCTCTCCCTCCCTCTCTCTCTCTCTCTCAAATAAATAAATAAAATCTTGGGGCGCGTGGGTGGCTCAGTTGTTGAGCATCTGCCTTCGGCTTGGGTCATCATCCCAGGGTCCTGGGATCGAGCCCCACATCGGGTTCCCTGCTCCGCGGGAGGCCTACTTCTCCCTCTCCCACTCCCCCTGCTTATGTTCCCTCTCTCGCTGTCTTCTCTCTGTCAAATAAATAAATAAAATCTTTTTAAAAAATAAATAAAATCTTTAAAAAAATAAAAAGATTTTGCTCATTTATTTGAGAGAGGGAGTATGAGTGGGGGGAGGGGCAGAGGGAAAGGGAGAAGCAGACTCCTTGCTAAGGGGGAAGGCCTCAATCCTAGGACCATGAGATCATGACCTAAGCTGAAGTCAGACACTTAACTGACTGAGCCATCCAGGTGCCCCTTTATTTTTATTTTTGAGAGACAAAGAGAGAGCCAGTTGGGGTGGGGGGAGGCAGAGGGAAAGAATCTCAAGCAGACTCTGCACTGAGCTCGGAGCTTGATGCAGGGCTTGATCTCACAACCCTGAGATTATTACCTGGGCTAAAATCAAGAGTTGGTCACCTAACCAACTGAGCCACCCAGGTGCCCCTCAATTTAAAAAAAAAAAAAAAAAGTTTAAGTCATGCTCAATGGAAAGATAGTCTATGTTCATGGATAGGAAGACTCAATGTTGATAAAACATCAGTTCTCCCCAACTTGATCTTTTTTTTTCTTTAAAGTTGGCTCCACGCTGGGTGTGGAGCCCAATGCGGGGCTTGAACTCACAACACTAAGATCAAGACCTGAGCCAAGATCAAGAGTCGGGACACTTAACCTACTGAGGCACCCAGGCACCCCATTCCCAACTTGATCTATAGGTTAAATGTAATCTTAATCAAAATCCCAGCGAATTATTTTGTTGATATTGAAAAACTTATTGTAAGGTATGTATGGAGAGGCAAAAGACCCAGAATAGCCAACACAATATTGAAGAAGAACAAAGTTGGAGCATCTTAGAGATGCTCCCTGACTCCAAGACTTCATATAAAGCTGCACTAGTCAAGAGAGTGTGGTATTGGTGAAAGGCTAGACAAACAGACCAATGGAACACAATGGAGAGCCCAGACATAGACCCACATAAATATAGCCAACTCCTCTTTGACAAAGGAGGAAAGGTAATCCAATGGAGAAAGGATAGTCTTTTCAGTAGTGTTGGAACAACTGGACATCCCCGTGCAAAACGTGAATCTGGACTCCTTTTCTCTCACTCAATGTCCAGTCCTTCAGTAAGCCCTGTCAGTTCTAGCTTCCAAATCTACCCAGAGCCCAACTGCTTCTGTCTTCTCCATGTTACCATGACTACCGGCTCTTGCCTGGATTGTGGTGCTGGTCTCTGGACTGGCTGCCTGCTTCCACTTATCCCTACACTCATGCCCCCTGGGCAGCCAGAAGGTCCTTTAAAATAGTAAATCAGGGGTGCCGGGGTGGCTTAGTCATTAAGCGTCTGCCTTTGGCTCAGGTTGTGATCCCAGGGTCCTGGGATGGAGCCCCACATCGGGCTCCCTGCTCAGCCGGAAGCCTGCTTCTCCCTCTCCCAGTCCCCCTGCTTGTATTCCCTCTCTCGCTGTCTCTCTCTCTCTCTGTCAAATAAATAAATAAAATCTTTAAAAAAAAATAAAATAGTAAATCAGATCATATTATTCCTCTGCTCTTAACTCTTCGGTTGCTCCCCATTATCCTCACAGGAAGGTCACACTCCTTACCAGGGCCTTGAGTGCTACGTGTCTGGCCCATGCCTCCCTGCACTGCCTCCTTGCTCACCGCCTTGCCCTCCATGCTGTTCCACCTCAGGGGTGGTGCGTTTGCTGTTCCCTCTGCCCAGGGGTCTGTAGGAGCCCCTTTCCGGCTTCCTGCTTGCATCTCCTGCGTCTCCAGAGGCCTTCCCCGGCAATCTGGCCTCACACCCCCTTCCCTTCCATCACTCCATCCTCTCCCTCAACCTACATCAAACCTCTTAGGGCGTCTTATATAGCTATTTGTGTGTGTTTCCTGAGTCTCCCCCTCTAGAAAAGCATCTCCTTGAGGGCAAGGTCAGTGTCTTTATTTGTTCACTGCTGTATCCCCAGGGGCAAAGCCAGGCCTGCTTGACCTTACAAAGTGTGGCTCAATAAACAGCTATGAATGAAAGGCAGAGCAGCTATGACTTTGCTTTTACCAGCATCAAGAGCTCCAGATTTCACATCCCGCCTATGTCTCAGGGGCCTGGTGTGCTGGCAGGCCTGCAGGACGGAGACCCAGAGCGGGCAGCCCTCGTCCTAAGTGTGCACTAGACAAGGAGAAGTTCTCCGGTGTTCACGGCCCAGTCCAGTCCCTCTCCTGCAGCCAGGAGCTTCCTAGAGGCAGCAGCCCCTGTCAGACGGAAGGGACACACCTCACCACCTCCATCCGGGCTGTTCCCGCCCTGCAGTGGACGTCCCCCACCAGGCCCCGGGCAGAAATCTGCTCTACAGTCGTTCCGTCCTGGGTCATATGTGAAGAACATTTCTGCTCAGTTGCTCCCTTTCCAGACAAGAGAGGTGTTCGTCAAAACTCATGTTTGGGGAAGACTGGCAGGGAGCATGGGGCTGGCCCAGGAGAGGGAGTCCCTGGACTCCCCGCGGGGGAAAGCGGTAGGATGTGAGCCAGCTTTGCCGGCCGGTCCGGAATGGACTGTCGTTCTGGTTGGTTCCATGGTGGTGGTGGAGTCCTTGGGAGCACTTGGGAGGAAGAGAAGCGGGGGGGGGGGGGGGGGACAACACATGGTGTTCTGTCCCCCGCCCCTTTAACTGCGGTCACACCCACAAGACCCATTACCCTGAGCAAGCCCCCTGCCCCCGCACGCCACATTCCCTCCTGGCTTTTCTCTTAAGGGGCCCCACTCGGGCACTTGAGGGTTAGATGAACACCCTTCGTTTTGTGCTCAAAACTAAGGACTGAGGGCCAGTCTCCAGACATCCCTACCAGTGCACAGATTTCCCCTAAGGCAGGTAGCAGGAGGAACGGGAGGCAAAGAAACGGCCACACCGTTTACTTGAGTGTTTCCTTATTAACAACAGTAATTACCATGAGCTCTGCTGCCGAGGACACCCTGCGGGTCACGTGCTTCATGGACATTCATCCTCACAACAACCCCGGGGAGGTGAGTTCTCTCCCTGTAACAGGCGAGGTTCAAGGCTTGGTAAGCAACTTGTGCAAAATCTCTCTGGGACAAACCTGAGACTCTGACCTATGTCTCCACGTTCCAAGGCTATGCCATTACCTTCTGCACTTTGCTGTCTCCCAAAACTTCTACTGTCAGGAATTGACCCCAGACCCCCAGCAGGAAAGGCTAGGATTGTACTTTGGAAACAGGGCTACCGTCAAGCCTTAGCAACTGAGACATCGTCTCCTCCGTCTTGGCGTCCTGAGAACAGAGTTCAGTTCTGTCCCGTGTGGTGGCGGCGGAGCGTCAGGGACAACCCCCAGAACCCCAGAATCCAGCACAGCACCTGGCCCATCACAGGAATGCAGGTAGAGTGTTAAATGCATGAAAAAAACTGGGGACTTGAGATCATTGCCTCCTGACAAACTTTTTTCAAGGTACTGTCATTTTGATTTTACAGATGAAGGAAGCTTAAGCAAAAACGATCTGACGGTCTTTTATGTGCACACTAAGATGGTGAGGCCCTGGGCAGAGAAAGCCATGTCTAAGTTTCACCATGCTGTGTATGTAAATACAGCAATGTTTTACACGGCGCTGCTGTGGCGGTGGTCTTCAGGAGGGTCTGAGGTCTGCAGTTCGTCCAGCCCCAGAAAATGGGCATCGAGGAGCTCTCTAATATAGCCTCTTTTCTCTTCATACTAGAGCTCTGCACAAAAAGGAACCCCTTCCTCTGCCCCAGCTGTGAAATTAGGCTAGATCTCAAAGTAAGCATCACCTCCTCTGGGAAGCCTTCCCTGACCACCCCACCACGGGTTAGTGCCCCCGGCCTGTCCCCAGGACAGCTCTCTGCAGCCTGATCCAGCCAGTTCATTTACATCCCCTGAGGGCAGGGGCTCAGTCTCTCTCTCTCCAGCCGCCCCCCAACCCCGAGCACAGCGCCTGGCACACAGCAGGTGCTCAGTGTGTTTGTGGAATGAAGGCCGGCTCTGCCTTTCCCCGGATCTCCTCTGTCCATGAGTTGTCCTGTCACTGGGGCTGCTGGTCGGATGGCCCTTCCGGAATGTGCTTTTCCCAGGCCCCTGGCCCCCACTACTCACCCCCTCCAGTTCCGAGAGGAGCATGCGTGGAGACTGCCCCTCCGCCTGTTGCTCTCCCGAGTCACTGTGTGCCCCACAGTGTGCTGGAGTCAGTCATTTGTTCTGTCTGCTCAGCCACTCCGGACAGTACTGATGGCCCCACTTGTCAAAGCTTACAAGACGCCAGCACTCGACATCCACTCTGGGCCTCCTCGAAACCGCTCCTACAGATGAGGAAACGGACACAGAGGACTCAGTACTTGCCCGGGGCCCCGCTGAGGCTCTGGAGGGTGAAGGAACGCACCAACACGAGTCTTAAAGGCTCTGGTGCTTTGCCACTTGTCTCTTTGGCTCCCATGATGCTGTGAATAGCTCAGGGAGCTACAGGAGCCAGGTGGCTTTGGGGGTTCCTGAGCCGAGAGAACAGGGAGCCAGGAGGAGGTGACCCCCGTGGAGAGCAGCTGCATGCACCCCTGCGTTACTCAGTAACCCAAGCCTCGGTCCCCACAGACCGCCAGGCCACGCCAGGCTGGGGCAGGCAGCCCACGGCAGTCCCCTTGGCCATCCTCCAGGCACCCAGCTGGTCACGGGTGGGAACTGGAGAAGGGAGGTCCGAGATGGGGCAGACCCCCAGGCAGCAGGATGGACGCTGGTAGCAGACTCAGGGGCCGCTCGGGGGTGGTGTAGGTGGAGGGAGGGTTGAGAAACAAAGCCCCCCCCCTTCCACCAGAGCTTCCAGGCCCAGAGGAGGCAGGGGCCCTGACGTCACTTGGATGGAGCCTCTTCTTTCTGGGTGGTGGGCCAGGGGAGTCCTCACAGGTGGAGGCCTGTCAGGGGGGCCCTCAGAAGGGGAGGTCTGTCAGGATCTTGCCCTCTGCTGGGCCAGGGGTGGTAGTACCAAGCTGGTACCACTAGTTGTTAAAATATAATGATCTTTCCATACAGGTTGGCAAACAGATGTTGCCCAGATGTCTACTCTCCACAGGCTGGCCCACCTATTCTGGCCCTTCTGGGGGTTCCCTCTAGACCTCCCGACATCCAGTAGATCCAGTGGAGGTCCCTCTCGACCTCCAGGACCCACTGGACCCACCTGAGTTATGCATGTTGATTAGAATCTCGGGTCATAGACCCAGGCCCTGGCCCAAGGTTGGTAGTAAGTGAATAGTTGTTGGATGCATGAATGAACCAGCAGAGGAGGGGGAATCCGAGATCCAGAGGCACTCAGAAACTAAGAGAGACAAGTGAGACAGAGAGGGGAGAGGCTCCCAGAAGATGCTGGGAGGGCCCAGCCCACTCCTCCTTGCTCTCCCTGGTTCTGCAGCTCATGAGGGCTCTTCCCCTTGTAGGGCCTGTCCAGACCCTGCCTGGACAACCCAGAGTAGCCCCCACTCCCAGAGAGTGCCCAGGAAGCAAGCCGCATCCCTGGGGCAGAAGGCTGGGCCTGGGAGCATACCCCAGATGAATTGTCGAAGAATTATTACCCAAAGGCTGCTGACCAGACATCTCCCACCCACCCCCAACCCCTGCAGAAGGAGCTAGAAAACAGCCTTCCTGCTGACCAAGTAGTGACAGAGAGCCTCTGGGCCAAGGGCCAGGGGCCACTGAAGGCCAGAGAGCCTGCTTGGCCTGCTGGGAGCCGTACCACAGAGGCTGACCCCTGCCCTTCCAGGCCTGCCTGGCTGGGCACTGACTTAGGTCAGGAAGCTAGACACCTAGAATCCAGCTGTCCCCCAGAGTCCACGCTAGGCTGGAGGCTAAAACCCATGGCAGGAAGAGGAGAGGAGATGAACTGCACAAAAGGCAGAAAGGGAAGCAAGGAGGAGGGTCAGAGACTGCACTGTCACCCCTGTCCCTGCACATTGCTGGCAGGAGCCCCACTTTGCATCTGCTCTGGGGGGTGGCTGGTCGCTGTGAGCCTAGACCACATCCTCTGGGAATGGTAGCTCTTCCTTCAGACAGGGGTCTGGTACTTCTTTGCAAACACTGAGAAGCCCCTCCCACACAACAGCCCCCTCAGACTAGGCTGGGCAGCAGGGTGGACGGAGGGCTTCCCCTCCCACCAGCCCCATTGAGACACCCCTCAGCTTTTCTTCTTTGAAGCCCCTTGTGGCCCACCGGTGTCAGAACCAATAGTGCCAGGGTCTTCCACCCGTGAGAGCCCTCCAGGGGCCCCACGCGCACGGGGTAGAGGCCACGTGCCTCAGCAGCACCTTCAAGGCCTTTCTAGACTCCCCCCTCCCCAGCTTCAGTCCCTGAACACACTGGACACTCCCATGGCAGGCTTCTGTCTTTGCAGGTCCCCTTTTGAAATGTCCCCTCCTCCTTCATTGCTTGTCCAATTTCTAGGTTGTCCTTCTAGACTGCCTGCAGACATGACCTCCCAGGAAGCGGCTCATATCTGTGCCCACCTTGATCCCCGCTGCCATGGGTTCTGCTGCCTCTCCTCCTGGGCCCCCGTGGCCTCTGTACTTCCTAAGGTCACACATTCACCCCACTGCGAATTCAGTTCCCTCCTAGGTGTTGGTCTGCCAACTGCACAGTGGCTCCTGGAGGGAGGGGTCATATGGTTCATCTCCAAAGCCTGGCTCTCAGTAGGTGTCAGTCTGTGTCCTCACCGTCTCTCTTCCTGGACCCCGGCCGATGTAGACCTTGCTCATGTTGCAGGTGGCTCCTGACTCGGGGCCGAGAAGACCCTTCTCCACCCAGCTACCTTTCTTTCCAGCTGCTGAGGCAGGCCAGGTCTCCTCATATCCACGCAGGCGCGCAGGGAGCCCAGCTGTCAGCCTGGCCAGCTGCTGGGCGTGCTGGGGTGCAGACAAGGGTGGGAGGCCTAGGAGGCTTGGGGCCCAGGGGAGAGACTCTGCTGCTGAGGCCGGGTTAATCATCAATGCCTGGACAGCGCCTCTTTTTTTTTTTTTTAAGATTTATTTATTTAATTGACAGAGAGAGAGAGAGAGAGAGACAGCGAGAGAGGGAACACAAGCAGGGGGAGGGTCAGAGGGAGAAGCAGGCTTCCCGCCGAGCAGGGAGCCCGATGTGGGACTCGATCCCAGGACCCTGAGATCATGACCTGAGCTGAAGGCAGTCGCTTAAACAACTGAGCCACCCAGGCACCCCTGGACAGCGCCTCTTTACCTCCATTCTCCTCCATCTGGCTTTTTCAGTTGGGAAAAGATTGAGTAACCCCTCAACTGTCTCTGGTGTTAACCCTGGAGGGGGCCAGGCCCGCGCCTTAAAGGGCCTCTTATTCCTTGGGAAACACTCTCTAAACTAACACCACGTTTGAGGGGCAGGGTCCTCCCCCCTCCCCCCCATTCTCACCAGGTCCCTCAGCTGTGCCCCATCAGGGCAGGTCACAGGCCATCTCCAAGGACCTGTCCCAACCCGAACAGCGCGAGGCGCACCTGGGCCAAGGGAGACAGGACCTGGGGGTCCTGACGCCCCCTCCCCGCCCGGCCCTTGCCCCACCTCAGGCCTTGGGCCCAGGCCTTCGCCGCCCTGGTTCCGCACCTGCCGGGGCTCGGGCTTCGAGCTGCGGCGGTACTGAGCCTCGGCGTGGGCTTCCGTCCGGCTCCGGGGGGCGGGGCCTGGCTCTGGGGGCGGGGCTGAGCCTCGGCGTGGGGCTGGGTTTGGCTCTGGTGGGCGGGGCCTGGCTCTGGGAGGCGGGGCCTGGCTCCGGGGGTACCTGCCCGCCCTGCGGGGGAGTGTCTGCCCTGTGCGCCCGAGCCCCAGCCGGAGCCCGAGCCGGAGTCGGAGCCGGGGACTGGAAGCCCCTGTCCATGGCCGGGTCCCCCCGCCGCGCCGCGGGCCGGCGACTCCAGCTGCCCCTGCTGTGCCTCCTCCTCCAGGGCGCCACCGCCATCCTCTTTGCGGTCTTCGTGCGCTACAACCGCGAAACCGACGCCGCCCTCTGGCACTGGGGCAACCACAGTAACGCGGACAATGAATTTTACTTTCGCTACCCAAGTGAGTGCGGGTGAGGGCGCGGGGAGCAAAGAGCCCGAGGTCCGCGGTGTCTCGGGCGTCTGTATCTACCCCAGGAGGGCAACCCTCTGGCTCCGGGAGGAAGGTGCCCCAGATTTATAATAACAGCCTTTCTCGGTGTCTGCGGTGTCCCAGGCATTGTGCTGAGGGCGGCACATGCATTATCTCATTTAGTCCATGAAGTAGACAAAGATGGGGAAACCCAGCCTCGAGGAGACTACGTGGCTGGTTAAGGTACGGGCTGTCCAAGTTGAGGGAGCTGGGATTCAAAACCAGATCTGAGCTTTTAAGTGCTCCCCGTCTCGCCTCCTCGTTGGCCTAATTGAGCTTTGCAGGGCTGTTCCGGAGACTGCCTTTCGAGGGCCTCCACCCTGATCACAGGAAAGAGAATCCTCCCTGGCAAGGGAGGTAGGGAGTGGTGTGCAGAAGGTGGTAATGGCAGGTGCTCGCTCTGAAGGCAGCCAAGACTCGTGACACTCAGGCATTTCCTCCCCAGCCACTCAAAACGGGCCCTTCCAGAGTCAGAGTCCGAGCTCAGCCGCAGAGCTTCAGCCCCCAGTCCTGAGAAGGAAGCAGGGCAGGGCCATTAGCCCACTTCCTCGGGGAGGAAGCTGAGGCTCAGAGGGGGCTTGTGACTTGCTCATGATCGCCCACCAGGTGAATGACAGAACAGGGACTAGGACTCAAGCATCCCAAGCAACATCCCCTGCTGGGGACAGAGCCTCTCACAAGAGATTGGGCCCACCCCCTCTTGCAGCTCAGGCCCTGAGCAGCTGGGACCAAAGATACCAGATCTCTAGACTTCATCACCACTCCTGGGCACGGCTTCTCTCAGCCTCAGTGTTCCGCATCAGGGCAAGGGGGAGAAGGATGCCTCAGTTTGAGGGATGTACATTCAAACAAGGCCCAGAGTGTGAGTCTCCTATAAAACCCCCAGGGTGTCATTACCCTGCTTTTCATACGCTGAGCTGGTGGCAGGCTGCCCCTACCTGACCCTCTCCCAGTCCCAACCCCGACACAGTGAGGTTCCTGATGCTGAGGACAGAGAGGGTGAGAGGCACTGGGCCTGAGCAAGAAGTGCCAGACTGCCAGACCTCCAGACCCGCAGGCCCCCAGCCGTCCTCGGCAGAGGGTCTGCAGCTCCTCCTTCCCATGTTTCACGTCAGCCCTGTCTGCACAAGGTGAGCCACAGAGGCTGGGATGGCAGACTCCCAGGGGGTGCATTTGTCCAGACAGGTAGAGAGTTGGGAGGGAACAGCCCCCAGGCTGAGAGAAGTAAGCTCTTGTCCAAGGGTCTGACCTGGCTGCCTGCCAGGACCCCGCATTTGCTCCTCCCCTGGGCCTCACTCAAGGCCTCGACGCCCTGCTTGTCTCAAGGTTCCCCCCGAAACGCGCCAGCCTGTCGCCCCCCTGCTGCGGCGGGGGGGGGGGGGGAGGGCTCTCCTGGGACACACAGCTCTCCCTGGGCTGCAGGAAAGGGAATGGAGTGGGGATCTTACCTCTTTGCTGCCCTAGGTTTCTATCCCTGTGGACTTGGGACCCTGGCGTGGGGGAAGGTCGGGGCGGAGGGAAGCATGAGGTCTCTGGAGCCTGGGGCTTTGATGAGCCGGGTCTTCCCCTGCCCCTGAGTCCAGGGGAAGGGGTCAGGGCCAGAGGGAGGTGTAGCCACGGCCCTTTGGTTCGGGAGATGAAAGGGAGTTCTGCAGCTGGTGTTGAGCTGTGGGACTAGCCAGTGCCAAGGACATGGCTGCTCTGAGGCTCTGTCTGGCCTCTCACTGCAGGAAGGGCCCTCAGAGCCCGTCTGGTCCACTCCCCTCAGGTGTGGAGAGATGGCCAGAGAGGTCATGGGGCTAGCCAGCTAGCCAGGCTAGAGCCAGGGCTCTTGGCTGCCCAGCTGCGCAAGCCCCTCCTGTCCCATGAGGCTAGTCATGGAAAATAAGAAAGAGGAGAAAAGACAGGTTGATGGGACACAGCAGCAACCATGAGAAAGAGTCTAAGAAAGCAGTATGGACGGGTCCTGCGTCACACGCCTCTGAGACCTTACCTTCGGGGACAGGGGTTTCGGAATCAGGATCTAACTGGAAGACGTGGGGGAGGGGGTGTGACCTCTAATAGGAGAATAGGGCGGGAGGGAGCAGAGTGTGAGAGGAGGCAGCCTCCCCAGCTCACCATTCCCTTTTCTCTGCTCCTCATGTTTATAGCCCCACTTGACAGATGAGGAAACCAGGGCTCAGGAGGTTAAGTGGCTTGTCCGTGGCCACGCAATCCAGCGGTGGTTTTTTTTTTTTTTTTTTTTTTTTAGATTTTATCTATTTATTTGACAGAGAGAGACACAGCGAGAGAGGGAACACAAGCAGGGGGAGTGGGAGAGGGAGAAGGAGGCTTCCCGCGGAGCAGGGAGCCCGATGCGGGGCTCGATCCCAGGACCCCGGGATCACGACCTGAGCCGAAGGCAGCCGCTTAACGACTGAGCCACCCAGTCGCCCCACCCACAATCCAGCTTTAACGGTCCCCTTGTTCCTTGTTATTTTGTTCAGGAGCCATCCAGTGGGTCAGGGAGAGGCAGTAGGGAAGGAGGGAGGGTAATGGGTATCTCTAGGGGACTTTTATCTTCTCTCCAACCAGAGGTGCTTAGGTTTGGTGGCCACAGCCGATGGACAGTCTGCAGAATGTTCCCCAGTGAAGGAGATTTCTTAGTGTTTAGACTCCCCCAGTTGAAAGGTCAAGGGACTGAGTTTTGATTGAAAACAAGCCCAGGGTGGGAGATGTAAATATTATTGCCACTTAAGGCAAGCTCTGGGGCAGTTTCTGCACGTCAGGGGCACAGAGCCCGGCAACCCAGCCGCCTTTGCTGTCCTGCTGTCCTTGGACAAAAGAACTTTACTGTTTGCACAAGAAGAAAAGAAGCCAGACAGTGAGGCCTCAAAGAACTTAGGTTGCAGGCTGACTTATAGGTGATGCTTCTTTTCTCTTGGGTTTTAAGATCTGAGAGGGAAGAGAGAGCTGGGTGATTCGGGAGTGCACAGGGCTGGAGAAGTGGCACGGTGTTGGGGACTTTTAGCAAGGCCAGTGGGCCTCCAGACCCTTACCCCCCCCCATGGCAGCTGGGGGGGGGCAACTGAGCTGCAGACCCCCGCTTCCAGCACCCACCCAACCCTCTGCCAGGGGCTTGCAAACCCGTTCCCAGTCAGCCCACACCCAGCACAAAAAAGCAAAAAAAAGTTTGCGTCTCTCGAAGTTATGGGTCACGTTCTACGGTTCAATAATACATTTTTGGCCTGTCGGTGCTCCTTCAGATGAAACAAAAAGGTGACCATATTTTTTCCCCTTTATGATCTGCCTCTTTCTACAAGAGGTTTGAGGTCATTTACAACAAAAACGTGATGAGTACGAGAAAAGAAAAGCAGGGAAGCAGAACACAAATGATGAAGAGCAGTGATGAGTAGTAAGTGCCTCAGTCGCCCCAGCTGCGAGGCCAGTGTGGCTCCGAGCTTCCAGGCAGCCAAGAGAAAAGGGAAGTATGACCAATCACGTGTTCTCATCAGAGGCTAGGAAGGCTCGCGTGAGTGGTTCCCTGGGTCCCTGAGGTCTGTGTTGCACGCTCCACGAGGGCAGGGACAGGGGCTGCTGTGACAGCCGTGTCCCCAGAGCCTGGCACTCCAGGTCCTGGTAAAGTCCCGTTGCAGGAATGCAGGGAAAGCCGCTGGGTTTCCTGGGGCAAGTGACATTTGCCAGCACTAAGTTCCAAGAGAAATTTCTCACGCGGAACTATAAAAGGGGGGTTTAGGGTCAGAGTTGACCCTGTTTCTCAATAGCTTATTTACACTGTGACTTCTGACAGCACTCATGAGACTCCTTCTCTGGCATTTCTCAGTTAAAGCCAAAGATACAGCACGGAATTACTCTAGGCAGAGCTCACAGGGCCAGGCGGGCTGAGGGTCTCACTTAGGTCACGTCTCAAACCCTATTTACACGGCGGCTGGGGGAGGGGTGCAGAACACACGGATACTGAAGCGAACTCCTTGTATGTATCTCATTTCCAGCATCACCGTAGATGATTTGTATTAGCCTCGTCTATCACGCATGCATCACAGAAAGCAAACAGAAAGGCTATAGTCTCCCTGTCCAGGAACCTCACTGACACTTAAAAAAATTCAACTAATTCGTCTATAGAATGAACATATTCAGATTATAGAAAGAAATGCACGGAAAAGCGGAACCCTCCTTCCCCAAGCCTCTATATCGCACAAATCCAGGGGTCGCCAATAGCTTGGTGTGCCCGCAGCACCCCGCCCCCACCCCTCCGTTCCGTTCCTGTCCCCGAGGAAATCCCTGTTCACAATTAGAGCTATTTCCAAAAATAAGTAAATAAATAAATAAAGCTATTTCATAAATTATTTTTAAAAGGTTTAAAATCCTCAAAATGGAGAGGTACGGGGGCGCCTGGGTGGCTCAGTTGGTTAAGCGACTGCCTTCGGCTCGGGTCATGATCCCAGGGTCCTGGGATCGAGCCCCACATCGGGCTCCCTGCTCCGCGGGGAGCCTGCTTCTCCCTCTGACCCTCCCCCTGCTCGTGTTCCCTCTCTCGCTGTGTCTCTCTCTCTGCCAAGTAAATAAATAAAATCTTAAAAAAAAAAATGGAGAGGTACGGATTCTGAAGTCTGAGGGATGGAGGTTAGACGTGGAGGAGGACTATCCAGCAGAAAGGGAAAATTGGACCAAGCCTGAAGGGGGAGATGATTTGGAGCTTGGAGGGGCAGGGACCGCAGCAGGAGAGAGCTCGGGCAGGACTGCCTGCCAGGCAGGTGTAGGAGACCCAAGGACAGGCCAGAGAAGAGAGCAGAAGGCTCGGCTCCAACACGGGGACAGCAGAGAGGGTCTGGGTCCCACTGCTCCGAGCCGGCCAGCTCTGCACGGGTGACCCAGGCTGGGAGGCCCTGCCGCAGCTGGGGAGTTTCAGAGGCTCAGCTCCAGCCTCCAGGCGGCCCTAGCCGGTGAGAGTTGCCCCCCCTCCCAGCCCCAGCAGGGTGGCTGATGGGATGGGTGGAGGCCGGAGCAGCCCCGAATGTCCCCTGCAGGTTTCCAGGATGTGCACGTTATGGTCTTCGTGGGCTTCGGCTTCCTCATGGCCTTCCTGCAGCGTTATGGCTTCAGCAGTGTGGGCTTCACCTTCCTCCTGGCCGCCTTTGCCCTACAGTGGTCCACGCTCGTCCAGGGCTTCTTTCACTCCATGCACGGGGGCCACATCCATGTTGGCGTGGAGAGGTGGGCAGCGGTGGCCTCCCCGGCTCCTCCCCTGCCCTGGGCTAGCTGGGAGGCCCCTGCCCGGTGGGGGGAGCCAGCCCCAGCCCTGTCCGTCGGCTCCCTGACCTGCAGGGGATGTGTCCCAGGTGCGGCCTGTTCCCGCGGCCGCCCACACACTCAGCCACACCTGCCCGTCTCTTTAAGCCCCTTCTTACCCAAGAGCTGTTGGGCGGATGGACAGCTTCCTGGAAAAGGACGGGGTTCAGAGGCGCTGGTGGTTCAGGATCTGGTTCTTCCGCCCCTTGTGGGCTTTGCTCTCTATGTCACAGAACCTCCCTGAGAATGCGTTCCTCGTCCCCGAGGAAGACAATATGAGCCCTCCCTGCCTACCAGGGAAGGGCCCAGACGCCTAGGCTCCCTGCCTCCTGCCCTGACCCAGCCCCAGCCCCAGCCCCGCAGAGTCACCCTCGCCCGCCCTTCTCACCCTTCCGTCCTGCCTCCCCAGCATGATCAACGCAGACTTCTGTGCCGGGGCTGTGCTCATCTCCTTTGGTGCCGTACTGGGCAAGACTGGGCCGGCTCAGCTGCTGCTCATGACCCTGCTGGAGACCGTGCTGTTTGGCATCAATGAGTTTGTGCTCCTCAGTCTCCTGGGGGTGAGTTGGGTGGGGCTGGGGTGAGGGTGGGGACCTTCAGGGCCAGGCCCCGAGCAGGGAGAGCATGGGGCCAGGGGGGAGGCGGAGGGCTGCTCCTCCACCTCCGCTCCGTGTCCCCAGGTGAAGGACGCAGGAGGCTCCATGACTATCCACACGTTCGGGGCCTACTTCGGGCTGGTCCTCTCGCGGGTCCTCTACCGGCCCCAGCTGGAGAAAAGCAAGCATCTCCAGGGCTCCGTCTACCATTCCGACCTCTTTGCCATGATTGGTGAGGCCTGGGGGGGGGGGGGGGGGGGGGGGGGGGTGCCAGAGAGGACCACCTCCAGGCGAGGTCTCAGGGTGCTGCCTATAGTCCTTGGGGTCCCAAGAGCCCCAGATCTGTGCTCATCATTGTCAGCAGTTTTTTTTTTGACAGGTTCTTGGAACTCAGCCCTGGAGTATGCACATGCCCCAGACCCGTTCCTGGGGGGGGCCTTTCTGAACCAAGTCTGACTGCACCAATCCTTGCTTAAAACTCTTCAGCCCCCACCCCAAGTCAGAAGCCAGACTTAGCCGCCCCTGCCATTCTCCCCATCTCCTACCTCCAGGACTCTGCCCCTCTCACTGGCCCCCCCCAGGCGATCTCCCAGAGGCCCCCGCAGGTCACTGCTGGGAGCAGTCGGGTCTGACCACCCCCACCACCTCTCTCTTCCAAGCATGTGCCCCTACCTGGGCCTCTGCCCCCCTCTCTGCCTTCACAAACGGGGCAGGAAAGGAAATTGAGATTTTATTTTTTCATAGGTGGTCCTGAATAATGACCAAAGTGCCCATTCCCACACTAAAAAGAGAGGCTGGTTTTGTATTTCTTGCTCACCTCCAGGTCTGTGGTGAAATGAGGTGGATGTTTTGGCTAGAAGTCCGGGGCTCCCCGAAGAAGGCGTGCTTCCCCAGGAGGCTTACACCCCAGCTCTCCTCTGTCCCCTCCTTCCAGGCAGGAAGCCCTGCCTCTTCCTCCCTCCCCCTGCTTGCCGCTCAGAGGACACACGTGTGAGTGTGCTGGATTCCACGGCAGGCCGTGGGGCCGCAGGGAGAAGTGATCTTGCACACCCAAGACCACTCAGGACAGCGGGGCAGTCTCCCAAGCCTCCCGACCCTATGGGGTCCCCAGCCTTCCCCTCACCCTGTCCCCTGGCTCCGCCCCACCCTCCGGGACTGGCCTGGGAACCCCACACGGGGAGGCAGGACATATGGACCTCGGGTTCTTCCCCCAGCATGCACAGGCCTGTCCATCTGGTGCCCCACAGACAGAGGCCCCCTCCTGCACCTTGTAGGGCCCACCTCCCCAGGGGGTGGGTGAGGCTTTAAAGCACATTATTTCCCTAATATGAATATCAAGTTCCCAGTTTGGTGCCTGACATGTAGCGCCCTTTGCCTGTTTTTCTTTCCTGTTCTGATGCTTAACAAGAAAATGTCAGCCATCTGTGGTCCTCAGGGGAGTGGCTCTTGTCTCAGTACCCCTGATAGCAGCCCCTGGCTGGGTACTTCATGGCCGCTAGGCCATGGGCTGAGCGCTTCCTACACGTCACCCCACGCAGCCCCGGCTCGGGGGGGTGTTAGCCCCACGTCACGAGTGAGGACACCGAGCATGCTCAGGGGCAACCTGCTGCCTCTCACTCTGCCGGCCTGCCCCCCATTTAGGCACCATCTTCCTGTGGATCTTCTGGCCCAGCTTCAACTCTGCGCCCACCACGCTGGGGGACGGGCAGCACCGAACAGCCCTCAACACATACTACTCCCTGACGGCGAGCACCCTTGGCACTTTTGCCTTGTCGGCCCTGGTCGGGGAGCACGGACGGCTGGACATGGTAGGGGTGGAGGCTGAGGAAAGGCCGAGGGATGGGTCGGGGGAGGAGCGATCTGAGACCCAGCAAGGCCCATTTGCCAGGGGAACAGGACGCGGCACAGGCCCGGGGCCCAGGTGTGTGGGGTCCTCGCAGGAGGAGACCACAGGACAGCAGGAGAGTTAGAGATCAAATTGCAGAGGGACTTCCAGAGGCAGGAGATGCCGCTGTGGTGGACTGGGTGGGGCCAGACTGGGCGTGCGATCTGGAAGGGCCTCCCGTGCCCCCCGCCCCTGTGCTCCCCCAGGTCCACATCCAGAACGCCGCACTGGCCGGAGGGGTTGTGGTGGGGACAGCAGGTGAAATGATGCTGACACCCTTTGGGGCCCTGGCAGCTGGCTTCCTGGCTGGGACGGTCTCCACGCTGGGGTACAAGTTCCTCACGGTATAGACACCTCCCACGCCCTGGGCAGAGCAGGGGGTCCTCAGCGCCTTCCCTCCCACCTCTGCACCAGCTTGGGGGGGGCGGGGGGGGAGGGGCACTCATGACTGTGTCCTGTCCTCCAGCCCATCCTTGAGGCGAAATTCAAAGTCCAAGACACATGTGGTGTCCACAACCTCCATGGGATGCCTGGGGTCCTGGGAGCCCTCCTGGGGGTCCTTGTGGCTGGGCTGGCCACCCATGAAGCTTATGGAGAAGGGTGAGTCCTCCCCATCCCTGACCCGCCCTGAGGTCATTACCCCCCAGGGCGACCTCACTCCCTCTCTTCCTCCTTTTGTGGACCAACACAGAAAGCAGTGTCTATTTTCATTCCTTCGTTCATGGATAAGGACAGGAAGAGATAGTGACCCTTAGGACCAGTTTGCACATCGGGGGTCGGAGGAGAGGGCAAGCAAAAGTGATCCTCAGACTGAGTCTTGAGAAGCGTTTGGGTGTCTGCGGGCCCAGGAGGGTGAAAGGGTGTTCTGGGCTCCCGTGAGTCCTTTGGCCGCTGCACGAGGTAGTGCAGTGCGCTGGCGGGCTGACCTGGTGCTCCAGCCGCGGGTCCGCAGCTACCCCCTCTCCCTGCAGCCTAGACAGCGTGTTTCCGCTCGTTGCCGTGGGCCAGCGCACCGCCACGTCGCAGGCCATGCACCAGCTCTTCGGGCTGCTTGTCACACTGACGTTTGCTTCTGTGGGGGGGGGCCTCGGAGGTGAGTGACCTTGGCTGGGGGCGGGGGCTGGCAGGAGCTCCGGGGGACGCAGAAGACAGAGGAGCGTGTTGGGGGGGGGGGAAGGGCCACCGGATCCCACCTCCCTGACGTTCATTTGCTCACATAATCATTGAGCACCTGCCTTGTGCCAGGTGTGGGCTGGGGTTGTAGAGTTCAGGGGTAACCTCGTCTGGAAGTGGGCACCTGTTCCCTCTGGTGCCCAGAGGAGGGCGGGGCGCCCTAGGGGCTGAGCAGGGTCCCTCTCGGGATCTTGGCTTCCCTGTACTGCCCACTCCACCCACCAGAGGGCAGCCCGACCTCAGGCTGAGGCTCTGAAGGGGCCGCCGAGCTCGGGTTCCTGGTAGGTGCCGGCTGGGGGGCGGGGCGGGGACGGGAACACAGATCCGTCCACCCACACAGACTGCCCACTGATGCCCGGTCAGACAGTCCTTCCCGGTGTCTGGCCTCGCTCCTTGTGGCCTTCAAAATAAGACCTGTGGTTCAGTGTGCCCACCCCTCCCTGCTCCTCCCCCCAGATTCTCATTCCCCAACAAGATTGGATTCGTTCCCTCGTGTAATTCCTCATTTACTCAATCAACACCGTCTGCCCCCCTCCTGGGGAGGAGGCCACAGAAAGCTCAGGAACGGTGTTTGCGGCAGCATCACCAAGTGGGCCCGTGACTGTCTGTAGGAACCAGCGAGGCGCTGGACTTCTCTGGCCTCGTTTCCTTCACAGTGACCTGGGGGTCAGGTCCAGCTTGCGGGGCTGCGGTGGGTGCTCAGGAAGGGCCTTGCTGAGCCCTTGGCACAGGGCCCCGTGCACAGTGGATGCTCCCCAAATCCGGCTGTGCTCTGTCTGTGGCAGGTGTCCTTGGAGACCGCATGCCTCCCAGCCCCTCCCCCTCCCCCCTCCCCCCACCAGGGCTCCTGCTGAGGCTGCCCTTCCTGGGCTCCCCTCCGGACCCCCAGTGCTATGAGGACCAGGTTTACTGGGAGGTGAGCGTGCCTGCAGCCCCTCAGACCCGAGCCCTCCCTCCTGGCCTCCCCTTCTATGATCCCACCTGCCTCTTTCCTTTCTGCCCGTTCAGTCTCCTCTGGGGGACCCCTTCCCCCCCCAGCTGTGGTCTTCAGCCCCCGGGAGCTGCCCCTTCACCTGCTCCCCCACCCCTGCCCTCCAGGTGCCTGGGGAGCCTGAGGATGAAGCCCAGGGCCCCCTGAGGGCAGAGGAGCCAGACACCCGGGCCTAACTTGCTTCTAGCCCTCGAGAGAGGATGGTCTCCTTTAAGAAGATGGTACCGGCTACCAGAGGGAAGTTCCTTTCTAGCTGCCGTCCCTCCTGCTGCAAGAAAGGCTGAGTGTCTGCGGCTCTGGGGCCAGGGCGGTGGCAGGTGGGGAGATGGGGGGCCGCACCTGGCAGAGGTCGGGGGAGAACTCAGCCCCCCCCCCCCACACCACCACCCCTCGGGGCCTGTTTAGCGAGGCATCCGACATGGCAGTTACAGCGAAGTGTGTGCCAGGCCCTGCAGTCGGGGTGATAAATACCACCCGTACCAAGGACTCCGACTTCTTTTTGTGCACTGGGAATGTGGGGAGTTCCTCTCTGGCTCTAACGCACAAAGTTGGAAACCCGGGGGGGGGGGCCGGGGGCCAGGGGGAAGGACCTCGGTGCCAACAAGCTTCCGCCTCACTGGGCACATGGCGCTCCCTCAAGAATGCCAAATTCTACCAGGTGGGTGCCCAGTCTGGGCTTGCTTGCCTCCAGGGACGGGGAGCTCATTCTCTCCCAGAAAGTCTGTCCTGGGACAGCCGCGCTGCTGGCAAGGTCCTCCTGCCCCAGAATGGCAGCTGCTCCCGCTGCTGACTTGCGCGGGAGCCTGCAGGGGCCGAGAAGGGGAACAGGGGTTGTTTGCCACTGAGTCCCTGGAAGTAGCCAGCCTCCAGGCACGCCTTCTGCCCCTGTGAGTGTGAGGCGAGGGCAGTGGGAAGGGCCAGGAACCTGGCTGCGGGGGGGGGGGGGGGGGGGGGGGGGGGGGGGGGGG
>NW_027397154.1:519477-571377 GCF_003265705.2 Callorhinus ursinus | reverse complement strand
GGGGGGGGGGGGGGGGGGGGGGGGGGGGGGGGGGGGGGGGCAGGCCCTGGCCACCTGACGTCTTCTGGCCACCAGAGCGCGCTCCAGCCCCGGCGCAGGGCCCTCGGCCCTGACCCTCCGCCCTCTCCCCAATCCGGTGTCCTTCCCCCTGCTTCCGCTCTGCGGCCCAGCATTCCTGCCCTGGGCCTGGTTGAGTTCCCAGCCTCCCCCCCCCGATGGCAGGCAGGTTCTAGGGCTTCAGAGCTTGTGCAGCAGAGAAGCACCCCCCACCAGCCTGACCTGCATCCCTCCAGGCTTCTGGCAGGAGCCGGGCCCCACCACAGACCTCTCCCTCAAGACCAACAGCCATTCAGACCTAGGGACGTGAGGGCTTGAGGTTCCTGGGGCCTGGCCCTGGGTCAAGGGCGGAGGGCACCCTCAGCAAGGAATCTTGGGGGACTGAGTTTGGCTGCGGAAGGAGGCCAAGCACTGAGCTGAGGGAAAGGGGAGAAACAGGGAGCACCCTGAGGGACAGGCGCTGCAGGGGACCCATCCCTGCCCACGAGAGGCCCATCGGCTTCCTCCTTCCTCCTCGGAGCCGCCCACGGCTGGCCGGGGTGGGTGTGTCGTGGGGAGGCCCCTGAGCTGGGGCAGAAGGGTGACTGCCTAGATGGCAATAGGGTCTCTTGTCCTGTCAGCCCCTGCGGGGTGGGGGGAGAGCCAAGGCCACATACCCCCCTCTGCCCCCTGGGGCCTCAGCCGCTAAACTGGAGCCCCCCCCCCCCCAGCCCCCAGCAGTCCTCAAGGGGACCTGAAAACCTGTTAGGAAAGGGAGGCTCAGCGAAAGGACGAGCCCCTCGTGCCCTGGTTCAGTCTGGGCAGAATTGCGGCACGCTGCTGCCACATCTCCTCCAGGCTTCAAAGTATGGCCTGCTCTATCCCAGCCACTGCTCCCCGCTCAGTGGAGGAGGGCTTCCTGGAGGAAGGGACAACTGAGCCCTCTCTGGGGGAAGGCAGCTAGCCAGCCATCTTCCAAGGGAGAAACTGTGGGGTGGCCCACCCAGAGGTCCCTGAGAATGGAGGAGCAGGGTGGGGACCGCACCGCAACAGCACCCTGGGACAGAGGGTTCCAAGCTCCATCACCCCCACAGAGCCGCCCATGGTCTGGAGACAGTGCTGAGCTTGGCTCAGGGGACTCAGTCCAGGGCTGAGCTTTCCCGAGCCAGAGGCCTGGTTTGTCATTGCTTTTCCCCCTCTCCCTCCGGTACTGGGTCCTGAGCGCCCAGCAAGCTGCTGGGCACCCTACAGACTGCCATGAAGCCAGCCATCACCTGTGGTTTGGGGATGGGGGCAGGAGGGGGATGGGAGATGGGAGTGATGGGGAACGGGGTGATGGTACCATCACTGCTGTCAAGCGGGGAGCTCAGAGGGCAGGAAAATACAGGTGTCCCTGGAGCCCCTCCTCCATCTTCCCTACAGCCCGGCTCAGCACCGCTGGTCCTCGGCACGGTGGCCCATCCATTCAGGCTGGGTCAACAGGGCGACAATGAGCCGGTCAAGGAGATGGCAGGGACAGGGGCCAAGGGGGCTCTTTCCTCACCCCTTCAGGACAATGAGGCCTCTGCCCCTCAGGAACGGCCCCTCTGATCACCACCATTATTACTCTCAATGCAGCACAATCAGATGCTTGTCCACTCATGAACTCTGTCCAGCCCCAGCGCCTGAGCTCTGGGGACAATGATGGACGAGGACATGGGGCCCTCGCTCTCCTCCAGGGCCCCACCGATGGGGGAGACGGGCGGCACTGAGGTCAGCGTGGAAGCCCGCAGGGAACTGAGGGAAGGGTTTCTGGAAGTGGCCACTGTTCTGTGTCAGCGGCAAGGGGGTACCTGCTAGGTTCCCGGGTACCTCCGGGCCTCTGACCTCTGGAGGACCTGGCCTGAACCGCGCTGCCTGGGAAAGGCCTGAGCTGTGCCGTTGGGATTCACATCACGGCGCGCGGCTCCGGCTCGGGGAGGAATTAGACACGGCCTGGGTGTCCGAAGCGGGGGTCGGTGGCTGCACCGGGGCAGACGGACTCGGCAGGCGCCCCGCCTCACCCCGATATTTCTCTCCCACCGTCAGGACCCCGACCCGCCGCCTCCCGGCTCTGCGCCCCGGCCCCTTTGTCTGGCCCTGCCGCCCGCCCCGCGCGCCCCGGCCCGTGCTCGCCGCCGCCAGCGCCGGCGGGGAACAATGCGAGCCAATGTCTCGGGCGGGCGAGCCGGCTATGCAAATGCTAGTGGCCGTGAGAATTCCCCTCGGCGGCCGGCTTCCGCCGCCTGAAAGGGGCCGCAGCCACTGCACACGGAGCCGCCGTCCCCAGCGCCCTGGGACAGAGCACCATTGTCTCCAATGTCTGATCGCCAGCCCCAGCCCAAGGCAGGGGTGCCCCAAACCTGTCCCCTCCATATCTACCCTTGCCCCAGAGAGGCTTAACTCAGGGGTCAAATCGAGGCAGGCCCCCAGCTTCCCTCCCCTGCTCACTAGCTTGGCCTGCAGGGGTGCCTTCCCTTGGAGGGTACACCTGGCCCCGTGGCTGGTGGTCTTCCCACTCTCCCGACCTGCCCACTGAGCCGCTCTCCCCTATCTCCATCCATTTTCTCACGTCACAGTGACCCAGTGGACGTGTACAGGTGTTCCTGGAGCTGATTCCTGTCCAGAGCCCCGAGGGAAATGCTGATGGTTTCCCCAAAGCAGGTTACTGGACAGAGACACCCGCAGGGGTCCTCTCTGACCCCCGAGCCCCAGGCCTAGTGCAGGCCTCCCTCTGCTGTTGCCACAGTTTGGGGCCCTGTCTGGCCTGGGAGAAAGGTGCACCGTGGCAGGACTGAAAGAAACTTGTCTGATGACGGAGAGGCCGTCCTCTCCCACAAGTGAAAGGGGTGCGCCCCTCTACCCCCAGCCCAGGGGCCTGTGTCCCGCCAACACACAGAACTGGTCAAACCCTGGATTGAAATGCTCGGACGGTGGGGGTGCCTGGCTGGCTCAGACTCTTGATCATGGGGTCTTGAGTTTGAACCCCACGTGGGGTATAGAGTTTACTTAAAAAAATACTCAGACGGTGGGCGAGGGAGCTCTGGGAGCAAAGTCCATCCCAGTGAGGAGCCTGGAGCCCTGCGCTTGGGCACGTGCAGGCTGAGGTCCGGTACGCGGGCTTGAGGCTGGACGAGGTGCAGGGCCCGAGTCCATCTTTCCTGAACCTCGACACAGGTTCATGATTGAGGGCGAATGCCACTCAGGTGAGAAGCTCTTTTAGAGCTGGTGCTGGGCCCTCAAATCAGTGATACATCTGGGACTCCTCAGGCTCTCAGGGCAGAATCGGTCAGGCCAACACCAAAAGGACAGCTGTCCCAGGAAACCCAGACTTCCTCCAGTCCCAGGAAGGCAGGAGAGGGCTGTATGGGGGAGGAGGGAGAAGACACTGGCGGCGGGTCCTACCGCCCCCTCCTAGGCCCGTTCCTCTCTGGGCTGGCCCAGCCTTCCGTCTCCAGTGCAGCTCTTCCCTTCTGTGCCCCTGGCCTCCCTGGGGGTGCAGGTGCAATGTGCACAGTAACCTCATCCTGGGGGTGTAGGGGGGACCCTGGCCTCCTTGGCTGGCATTTGGGACGCTATTAGATAAGAGGAGAGTCAGGGTCAGGGGACCAGGGCTGAGAGCTGAGGGCTTTCACGGGGCCAGGGAAGCAGCCAGACTTCTGCCCGCCCCCAGGCCCCCACCTTTGGAAGCGGGCCCTTCTGCAGCTCCTTACCCAGCTGCTCTTTGTCCGGGTCTCTGGTCCGACCCAGAATCCCTCCAGAGCATTCTGACCTGGGCTGCCCAGCCTCATGGAAACTCCTCTCGCCACCTCAGGAAGCAGGCAAACCCGTGTCCTCACACATCTCCACACGTGGCCGGAGCCCCCACTGGCCCGAACCCCAGAGCACACCTTCCCCCCCACGAGGGTGTTTGTGGATGGCGCCCTTGCTTTGGGCAGAGCTCCCCGCCCCAAAGCAGCCCCTTCCCCTCGGCTCGGACTTCCGGGGCTCCTCGGGCCTGCTCAGCTGGTCTCTGGGGCCCTGAGCAGGCCCCGCTTGGCTCAGAGGCTGGGAGAGGAAGCGGCTTTGTTGTGCCTGGGCATCGCCTGGGTTCTTAAACTCGCTTTTCCCACCCTGCTCTTCTTGGCAGGAGAGCCGTCAGCTGGAGGGGCTGCCCCCCCAGCATCCCCTCCTTCCCTGCTCACACCATCCACCTCCTCCGTCTCCCCAGAGCGAGGAATGTGGCTCCAGGACACTGCGGGGCTTGTTCCCAATCCCCTTCTAGCTCATTTCACTCGGCCTTTTATAGACTCGCCTTCATCCCACGGGCTGTCGTCTGGCTCTGGCTCTGAAGGCACAGAGGTCTCTCCCCACCCCCCCACCCCCCGCTGCAATTGCTCACGCTTCATTTTGTCCCAACACCATCTGAGGAGGCTGCCCCACAGGGGGTCAAGGAACCCTGGAGTGGGAGCTGCCGGGGGGCAGGGTCCCCATCCTCCCCGGCTCTGCAGCCGCTCTGGCGGGCTTCTGCCGAGCGGGACCCAACGCCGAACACGGTGCCTGCCAGCCATCCGGCCTGCACCGCCCTTCCGTCCACGCCCCGCGAGCCTCGATTATTGGTGGAATTAGCACTGGGCTTCTGGTTGGCAGTTGCTAATTAAGACCATTAATAAACGCGATTATTGATGCCGCCAGCGTCCATCTCCTGCGCCAGGCCGGGCGCCGGCCGCCTCCATCTTGGGCTGCTCCATCTCACTGCCCACGACCTCGCCTTGGGCCCCTCGAGCAGGAGCTGGTGGCCACAGAGGCTTGGAGGGGGTTAGCTGGGCCTTCCAGAGGAGTGGAGGGGCAACCTTCACTCCAGGGAGCCCCAGGACTGGAACCAGGGAGGCCACTGTGTGAGAGAGAGGACCGGTGTGAGCAGGTGACGTCAGGACCTTTCGTCCCCAGAGCAGTCGGGGGTGGCTTGGGACGGAGGCACGAAGACTCTAACACTTAACGGGCACAGGGGCGCCTCTGCGCCCAGCGACCCGCAGCCCTCAGTGTCCCCGTTTGCCTTAAAGCAGGTGGCACAGTATTTGACTTTCTCCTCCTGTGGCTAGGGGACCATGTCGGTGAGACAGCGAGACCCCCGTGAAAGGGGATGATGTGCTTGAGTGGAAGGCCTACTGGTGCCAGGCCTTCCGGGAACGCCCGTACGTAGAAGCCGGCCGTCTCTTCCAGGGGAGGGTTCCTAACCCCTCCAGACTGCCCGGGGTCTGCCTCCTCTGTAGACCCCCCCCCACAGGGTGTTGTAACGAGCTGTTTACAGGTTCACCCCAAATGGACCGTGGGCGGCTCAAGGACAGCGCCTGCCTGGTGCTCTGTAGAGGAACATCCCAGACCCAGTCAGGGGCAGGAGAGCCAGCTGAGTCCTCAGCCAGCACTGGGGGCAGGTGGAAGGTGGCCTGGCAGGCAGGGCTGGGTGCCCCTCTGGCCCAGCCCGGCCTCAGCAGCCCCTCCCCGTGCACTCATGCCCCAAGATGTGGCCCAAGGCGGCCCAGGAGAGCTTGGGAAGAGACCCTCCCCCACACACCTGCTTCCCCCCACCCATTCTTCTCCACTCGGACTTCAATGTCTTGACTTTTTCCTCTAGCTTTTGAAGGAAGGATCCACCAAGACTTTAGTCTGCCCCAACTCAGAAGAAAAGAGGGGAAAAAAGTCCTGAAAACAAAACCCCTACAACAACCTTAAACTAGGAGAGATTGGCTGCAAGGTTTTTAATCCCTTAATCCCTCTCAGATGGGCCTTGAGACGCTAATGATTTTCCTAATTATTCCCTCCCATTTTCCCATCGCTCTGTAAGGGCTTTCGAGAGGAGTGAAATTCTGAGCGAGGGGGTGGGGTGAATGGCAGGCCCACCTCCCCCAAATCAAGCCCCAGTCCGGGCGGCTGGAAAGGTGGGGGGAGGGCCAGGAGGGCTCCAGCTGGGGGCTGGGGCCCCCCTGCCGCTGGGACAATGTGGCGGTGGAGTCGGGCCGCCTGAGAGGGCCAGGTGTGGGGCTGGGGTCCCCTCAGTGTGAATGGCCCATTATCCTGCCTAAAGGATGGGAGTTGAGGGTCTCTTTATGTCCCCTAGGAAAGGCCCCTCTGGGTGATAATCACCCTGGGAGGGAGGTGGAGGTGGTGATAAGGGTCTTTAAAGGGGACCAAGCCTCTTCAGAGAACAGTGGCCATTCAAGCTCCGGGCTCCCCTTGTCTCCAGCAGCCTGGGATCCGGTGGCCCAGCCATGGGGGTGGGGATGAGGGGCGGACCACGGGCGTGGCCAAGCTTGGGGCTCGGCCTCCTCCCCATCATTGCAGCCTGCTAGCCGGGGGTAGCCTTCTGTAGGAGACCTCCCCTGCACCCCGTCCCGACCCCCACCTTGTCTTGGGTGCCCCGGGGGGTGGGGGCGTCTAGTCTCACCTCCACCGAGTCACTGAGTTTCTCTGGGGTCAGACATGCCTGACATACCACATATTTTTCACATGCCGCAGACATACCACATACCAAGACATACCACACTTTGGGTAAACCCTCTCAGGGATACACACTCCACCCGCTCCTCCAGACTCCCTGTGGGATAAGGAACCAGCCCCCTTTCACAGCCGGCAAAACTGAGGTTCTGAGCGGTTAGGAGACTCGTGAAATGCTACACAGCCCCTGAAATTGGAGCCGCTCTTCCACAGCCCAGGCTCATGGCTCCAGGCTTGCTGTCCCTCTGCCTGGAACACCCACCTCCCCAGTGGCCCCGTGGCTGCCTCCCACGGCCCTGCTGCTCCAGCTCAAACCACACCATCCGTGAAGGGAGAGGCGTGGGGCGTCCTTCAAAACCTCGGGTCTGAGCCTAACCTGGGAGCTGGGGGGAGGTGCGGGGAGTAGGTGCCGAGGGGAGCCGGGGGGCTCCCCACACTGGCCTGCGCACTTTCGTGCTTATGGACAACTTTTCACAAGACAAAGTTGAACAAGCTCTGGTCTGGCCTTCCCCAAGCTCCTTGTTTCAACTTGCGACTCACCTGCTGACCCCAGTCCTTCTTGTCATTCCCCTTTTCCTGCTCTATTTTTCTCCAGGTCCTTTATGACCAGCAGAGGCAGGACGCATCTCAGCTATTCGTTCGGGTCCTTGTCGGTCTCCGCACCGGCCTCAGGAGGCCCGAGGTGCTGGGGGCTGGGTGCGCCAGCCAGGGACCCCCCCCCCATCACGACCCAGGTTTGCATCTGCAGGCTCTTGGCCCCGCCGAAGCCGAGAAAGGGCGGCCTGCCGGCACGAGGTCCTTCAGCACCTGGGGCCACAGCCAGAGGGTCCTTCCTGGTGCCCCCCAGCCTGGGCGAAGCCCCCAAGGGCCCCATTATGCACATTCACTTCCCACTTTGTGGGGCCTTTTGTCGGTGGGCCTGGGAGTGTGAGGGGCTATTACCACGGCTTCATTATTCCCAGCCGGAGCAGTAATGAGGAGTCCCCTCCACCAGCTCGTGCACTGCACAGGGTCCCTCCCATTTAATAACAGCAGTGACAGCGGTCGTGGAGCCCCCTGCTCGGGCCGTGCAGTGCCAGGCACTCCACATCCGCTACCGCAGTTAACTCCCACCCCCGCCCTGGCAGAGCGCTACGGTCCGCAGCCCCATTTTCCAGACGAGACTGTGAAGGCTCCGGGGCCAGACCCCCTTTCCCCTCAGCGCAGCCGCCCCGGGAGAGGAAGGGCGGCAGGGATGCGCCCAGGCCCCGGATGGAACACAGACGTGCGGGAAGGGCAAGTGGGCCCACGCCGGCCAGGCAGCAGCGACGGGGGCGGGGGGCAGGCCCGGAGCCGCCAGGCCACCACTGTCCCCTCACAGGGCCGATACCGGCTTGGGAGCCCAGGTACCTGGAGCCGTTGAGAGTCCAGGCTCTGCCCTCAACGCCAGCGGGCTGGGGAGGGGGTGCTGCCGCTCTGGGGGCCAGTCCTGAAAGGCCCTGGGGGGACCCGGGCGGAGCACAGGGCACGCTGACCAGGCCTGGGCACCCCGGGCGGAAGCAGCCAGAGGCCGGAGGAAGGGAGAGGCACACAGAAGGAGCTGAAATCCCATTCGCCCCCCAGATGAGGCGTCTCGGGCTTTGCGTATGCTCTGGCCTTTGGGGTGAGACACTATCCTTCCCCAGCCTTTAAAAAAGATGCAACAGGGCGCCTGGGTGGCTCAGTTGGTTAAGCGACTGCCTTCGGCTCAGGTCATGATCCTGGAGTCCCGGGATCGAGTCCCGCATCGGGCTTCCTGCCCAGCAGGGAGTCTGCTTCTCCCTCTGACCCTCTTCCCTCTCGTGCTTTCTATCTCTCATTCTCTCTCTCTCTCAAATAAATAAATAAAATCTTTAAAAAAAAATAAAAAAAATAAAAAAGATGCAACAATTAATATTTTAAGTTTAATTGTTTCTGAATGAGTAATTCCTTCACTACACTTTGGAGGCACAAAAGGGCAAACTACACACAGAGGTTCCCTCGTACCTCGGTCTCCACCCCAGGTCCTGTCCCAGAAACAGCCACATCCCTGGTTGCTCAGGACCCTCCCAGAGCTACTCCGGGTCAGGCCCTTCAGTTTCTAGAAGTAAACACCATCCCTGTGTTCCCTGAATGTGTGTAACACCCTCTCGGCCAGAGATAACCCTTAAGTGAGGGGAGCCTGGGGATGGAGGGGAGAGAGGAAGACCCCTCAGAGGGCAGAAAAGGAGTGGAGGGGGGCGCCTGGGGGGCTCGGTCGGTTGGGCGTCTGCCTTCGGCTCAGGTCATGGTCCCGGGGCCCTGGGATCCAGCCCGGTATCGGGCTCCCTGCTCGGCGGGGAGCTGCTTCTCCCTCTGCCTCTGCCCCTCTCCCCTGCTTGTGCTCTCTCTCTCTCTCTCTCAAATAAATAAAGTCTTTAAAAACATTTAAAAAGGAGCAGAAGGGCTGGCTCTCCAGAAGCAGAGCAGTATGTGCGAGGGCTCAGCTGTGTGGCACCTTCCATGTCCAGGTTTCTTTTTGCATGAGAGTCAGGGGAGGAGACTGGGCCCCCATAGCAGGGGTTTGGGGGCTGCACCCTGCACGCTTGGACCCTCAGCCTGGGGTCTCTCAGAGTCTGGAGAGGCTTTGCCCCTCTGTCCCTTCCTGGAAAGGACGGGTCTGAAGGGAGCGGCCCCTGGTCGGTGGGACCCCTAGCTCCGGAGTCTCGTCCTGAGGGGGACATGGCTTTACTGTGGTTGCGAGGATTATACATGTTTATAAAGTACTTAGTACAATACTTGACACAGAGTCCATCCTAACCAACCCCTGTCGTAACGGCTCCTTTCTGTCGGGACCTAAGCGCTTAGGTCCTGGCCCCAAAACCCTTCTCACGCCCCCAAAGCCCCGTGATGCTGCTTCATCTCAGGTCCTTGGGGAGGGCAGCAGGGAGTCTCGGCGGTGTGACCTCTGGGGCTGGGGCGTTCAAGGTGAGGCCCCGCCCCCCCGGGCCCTGCACTCCGCCTCTTCCCGCCCGCCCCTCGGAGAACCCACCCCGCTCATTAGAGCCCCGCTCAAGCACTGCTGCAAGGCGGCAATTAGATCGTTAGCACCAGCCCCAACCCACCTGCTCGGTCTGCAAACGCCTTTTAATTGTAATCCCTTAATCTCCCTCAGATGGCTAGCGAGGCTGGCTCTAGGGCTTTTGCCCCAACAGCCCCTTTCCCCCCGCCCCAGTTCCCCCAATTAAGGGGTCCTCTAGGCAGAGAGCGCCTTTCCCAGGCCTGGGAGGAGCAACATCCTGCCCTGTCTTCCCGTCGGTGAGAAGTGGCCCCAGATGGCGGCCGGCCCACCTGAAGTTCCCATAGGTGTAGCTGAACCCCCATGGGCTGCCTCCTGCCCCCCCCCCCCGCCCCTTCACAATGACGTCTCCTTTCCTGTCCACCCAGCCCTGCCCGCCGCCAGGCCAGCCTGCTCCCCTGCAATCCCGCGCAGGAGCCGCGGGCTTGTGCTGCAGGTGGAACCTGCGTCCCTCCCGGGGGCAGAGCTGGAGGGACCTCAGGCTGCCCTCCGCAGAGCACGGCCTTGCCCCCCAGCCTCCTGCCCACTCCGGGTTCTGGCACCCTCGGCTGCAGAGGGGCTGGCAGAACACCGGGCCGGCCTCTGCGCCTGAGCTCTGAGCAGGGCAGAGACAGGAGGAGGGACAAGATGACCCAGCATGGGGCCCAGTCTGAAGCTGAGCCTGGATGAGGCTCTTTCCTGGGAAAGTTCTGTCACTAATTGACTTGCAAATGCCTTGTTTGTCCCCAGATTCATAATTAGTGCTAAGGATTTCTAGGGCCCCGTCCTGAAGGGGCTTTTTTGGGGCAGCCTGCCCCTCTCCCCTCTCTGAGGTCGGCTGGGCTGGGGGTGGGCAGAGCCGGGCACCGGTGCCCAGCTGCTGCCCGGCGTTCCCACGGCTCTGGTGCCAGTATGTGAAAGGGGAGGTGCGGGAGGCGCTGGGTCTGGGGCTCCCCGCCATCCTCCAGCCGGGACTGGGGCCAAAGCCCTGAGGCTCCAGGAAACGACGGAGCTGGGGAGTGGGCAGCAGCGGCGGGTGGGGGCCGACTGTCACCCCCAGGAAGGAGAGCCCAGCCGGTGCCGGGGGCTGGCATTGGTGGAGCCTCCGGCAAGATGAACAGGCCAACAAGGGGGCCTCTCTTCCCCGCGGCTTCCCCACAAAGGCCTTGGCTACACCACTGGATGTGGGGGGCCGGGGGCCACCGGAGGAAGAGGAGAGGCTATTCTCAAAGACACCCCCACTCCCGGCCTCTGCACTCCCAGGAAGGGGCCGTGGGCTGGGGGCCCAGTGCCCCGGGGTTCGGGCCCAGCTGGGATTTGGATCTGCTGAGGGAGGAAGGCAACCCTCCCAATCTCCTGGCCTCAGTTTCCCCCACTGCGTTAACCCTGGCATCCTTCCCCACCCTGATGTCCCCCTCCTGGTATCTGTCCTCTCTGCTGCTCCCAGCAGCCCGCCCCACCCTCTGCTGCCAGTTCCCAGTAATTCCCAGCCAGGGCCCCTGGGCCAGGCACAGCCCCTGACCCTGAACACCTCTCACCCTCCCTCAGGGTAGGAGGAGCTGTCCCGGGTCGGCCTGCCTGGAAGGAGGGGGAAGGTTCTAAGCTGCCGCGGAGCTGGATAGGCCAGAGCCCTGCCATTTGCAAACAGGGGGTCCTGCACGTGTCCGTCATGCTGGGGGTCCTCCCTGTCTGTGAAAGGCTCACAGGGCGATGGGCAGGAGCCGAGGGGACCCAGCGGGCCTGGCATAGAGTGGATGCCCAGCCCCCAGCCCAAGCTCTTCCTCTCACTGCCTTGCTCCCAGCTTTCTGCCGGCCTGCCTGTTCCCCTCTGGCTGTGTTCTGTCATGGTCCGCCCCCATCTTTTTTGGCTGGCTCGCCCCGCCGCCCCTCTACATTCCCCATTTCCTCTTCAGCTCCTTTCCCAGAACGGCCCATTTTCCTTCGGTAAGTCCTTCCTGAAGTCTGACCTTCTGTGGCAGGTTGCCTCTCCCCAGCCGGGCCTCTTCCCAGGCTGCCCTGCAGCTGGGGCCCTGAGGGAGGGGGTGGGGTGGGCTCTATGGTAACCCTGGGAAGAGAATGCCCTTTCTCCTCATCTGCATACAGACGGTCTCATCTGCATACAGACGGCCTCATCTGCATATGCTCAGTGGGACTCTGAGAGCACATTCCGGAGTGTCCCGCCTGGCCCCTCCCAGCCCAGTGCTGGCATCCAGGCAAGGGAGGGCCCCCACCCCTCTGCCCCTGTCTGGGTCTGGGTCTTTCTGCTTCCAAAGGGCAGCCCACCCTCCGTGGCCCCTCTCACACCCGCTGTGCCGTGCCCTGCCCTTCCTTCCTGTGCACAGAACGTGTCCCAGTGCCTGCACCAGGAGACTCCTTTCCAGGCTGGGAGGCCACCGGTGCAGGCACAGGGCTGACCCCAGTCACTGGCTGCCTCCCCCACCCAGGCCCCCAAAACCCAGAGGGGAAGGAGGCTGTGAAGACTGATGCTCAGGCCGGCGGGTGGGCGGACCCCCAGCAGCTTCCTTCATGCTGACCCCAGGCCCAGACCCTGTCTCCATTCACCCCTCCTCCCCAGAGACCGTCCCGGGGGTGGGGGGACTGCGGGGGGGTCCTTGCAAGGCCAGACAGCAGGAAGGGTCCTGAAAGGAGGGCTGGGAACCTTAGAAGCGCGGGCCAGGCATGGGGAGCCCAGGCTCAGTCTCAGGCTCTTCAATAAGCCACATCATGGTACAAATGGAATGGCCTCTTCTTGGCTGCGTCCTGGGCCTTGGTCAACCCTCTGAGACCCTGTCCTTGCAGGGGACCCTGGGCTTCTTGGTGCGTGTGGGCGGGGGCAGGGGTGGGGGCTCCACCATGCTGAGGGTCCTGGCCGTAGCCCTTCTCCTCTCTGGCGTCCATTTCCTCTGTACAATGGAGAGCGGGACTAGACCAGGGGGTTTTCACGTGTCCCTTCTTCCTGGAAACAGTGTCCAGGTGCCTAACCAGGATTCTGTATGCCATTTCCGCAGATGCCAGGGTCCCCTGAGGTTCATCTTGACCTGACGCTATGAGCCCTGGTCCAGGGAGCTGAATATGCTGTGGTCAGTGTTGAGATGGAAGGGGGTTGTAGACATATGTGCATACATGCATATGGAGTATCTCAGGGAGAACACGGGGACCGGTGGTTGCCTTTTGGAGAGGAGGTGGGTGGCTGGAGACGGGGTGGGCAGGAGACATACTTTCCCTTTTGTGCTGTTGGAAGTGTACCATGCTTCCTATCTTAAGCCTTTTTATCTAGAAAGATTCCAGGTTTCAGACTATAATTCCATGGAGGGGCTGTGGTTAGATGGAGGAAGAACTTCCTAGAGGGTGATAGAGATCTCAGAAGGGGCTGATAGTCTGGACTCTAACGCTTTATAGGAGGGGCTCTGTAGAGTGAGAGGGGCCCATCTTTTGGGGGAGCACATTGGATATAGACGCATCATGGGGGAAATGGGGTCAAGAGCACAGTCCCAACTCCTTCTTACTGCGGGTCCCTTGCCCTCAGGTTCCCACCAAGGTCTTGTTGGGAAGTCCTACCTGCTGTCTAACCTGAGTCCCTTTTGCTAAGTATATTCCTCCCCTTCTGTGTCTACTGAGGAGGGACAGAGGAAGCAGAGTGGGTGCTCTGTCTCTGTGGTTTGTGTTCAGACACAGGAGGATGTTTGTGAAGAAGGGCCCCTTCGTGGAGGAGACAGAGGGCCACCCAGGGACCCCTGGCACAGGCACTCCGGGCAGCAAGCCCAGC
Organism: Callorhinus ursinus; assembly: GCF_003265705.2. Lineage (NCBI taxonomy): Eukaryota > Metazoa > Chordata > Mammalia > Carnivora > Otariidae > Callorhinus > Callorhinus ursinus. The sequence goes on along the minus strand of NW_027397154.1, from coordinate 558,049 downwards.
CTCTCCCACTCTCTTGGTCCTTGCGGTGGTAGCTCCTCAGCTGGGAGCATCTGCCCGTTGCTCTGAGGTAGGAGTGGCCAGAGCCTGGGTGGCATTGCCGGGAGCCTTGGGGCCGCTGGGAGAGGTGGAAGCAGCCAAGAAAGTCTTTAGTCTCCACCCCACCCCCACAGGTGAGATCTGTGTCTTCCTGAGGCTTCCCTCTTCTGCTGCAACGGTGGCCCCCACAGCAAGGGTCTCTCGGGGAGCCCTCCCCTCCCAACCCTGCCCAGGTATATCGCGACCACCAGGACTGGTTCAGCATTCAGGAGTCTTTATTAGACATGAGATGGGACCCCCGTCCCAGAGGACTGTCAGCTCAGATGACATAGGAGGGACCGGGATGGGCCAGGTGGACAGCTGCAGACACGGGAGCATGGTGGAAGGAAGTCTCCCCGGTGGCTCCAGGGGGGAGCCAGGGCTGGAGCCAGGGCCTGGCCACTTCCATCCTGCTCAGGGGCCTCCTGGAGCAGCCAGCCAATTGCTAGAGTGTAGCCTCATCTTGGGTCAATCCGGGAGGGCTTCTCAGAGGGCGCCCACGCCAACTGGGTGAAATAGGTCCTTCTTTTGGTCTGAAAAGAAGAAGTGTCAAGAATGAAGAAGGTTCTCTTTGGATGGAGACCTTGGCAGGAGGCAGAGGATTCCAGGGAGTTCGTCCAGCGGCCCTCGGGGCTCCCCTCCACCAGAAAGGCCAGGGCCAGGAGGGTCCATGACAAAGGGCTGAATCTAGGCATCTCTTGCAGGAGCTCCCCCCAGGGCCATGACAGGACAGGGCACTCAGATCCCCAGCAGGTGAGAGATGAGGCGGTGGCCCAGGGGACTTGGCTGAAAGTGGGGAACACACGTCCCTTGGCCGGGGACCAACCTGGGAGGATTCCAGTGGCTTCCGCAGCAACCGTAGCCTCTTCCCCGGTCCTGTCTCCACCCGCAAGGACGGTGTTAGCATCCCTCCGGCTTCGCACCTGAACACGGGCTGCCAGGCCCCCGCCCATCTGCTCCTGCCCTTCAGTTGCTCCGAGTGTGTTAGGAACTTGCTCTGCGGGAGCCACAGGGGAGGGAGGCAGCATGTGCAGAGGACCCACCAGGCCTCCTCTGAAGCCCCAGCCCAGCTTACTAGCCCCCTGACTCTGGGCAAGTCACATGTCCTTCGTTGGGCCCCGAATGCCCCTTTGCAAAGTGGGGGACAGTACAAGCCAGTTTCCAGGCCTGTTGGAAGACTGACGGAGAACATGGCCAAGAGAGGGGGCTCGCATGAGCAAGCGGGTGCTGAATCCAGGTGGGCTCTGGTATCAGGAGCACCACTGTGGGCACGGTGTCCCTCTCCTTCCCCGCAGGACTTGGGAGCCAGCAACTTTAGGAGTCCCTAAAGTTCACCCATCTGACTTCTCCAAGGGCTTTGAAATCTGAAGAGGGAATCTCCGGAAGAGCAGGGGATCTGAGCCATGCCCCAACACAGCCTCCCTCTGCTCAGATCCGATGGTCTAGCCTTACTCCCCCCTGCCCTCAGTGCTCCACGCCATGACCCCAAACCCGGCCTTTACAGGCCTCTAACCTTGACTCGGGCGGTACTGTGGAGGGGTGTGATTGGGGTCTGCCTCGCCCATCACACTGGACTCAGTCCCCCTCAAACCTGGGCTCCTCGGGGCCCCGACTTCCCTTGGCCCTCGTCCTGCCCTGGCTCCCAGAGGCCCTGAGGTGAGCCGGCCGCTCCTCAGCACCCCAGCTGAGTCTGCTGGCCTCTCCCTCCAGGGCTCCCTGTTGGCTTCCTGGTCCCAGATCCTCAGGCTGCCTGCGAGCCCCACGAGCCCCAGGCTGGCTGGATTTGGGGGCCAACAGAAGGGAAGGTGTGTGTCGGGGTCTGGGGAGGGGTAATGGGTGAAGCTCCGAGGAGGGGAGGAGTCGTCCAGATGGAGCAGTCTGGCCCTCCCCGCCCAGACACAGATAGCCAGCATCTCCTAGCAACCGTCCAGTGGTGGTGGTGGGGGGAACAATGATGTCGTAAATCATCCCCAGCCCCTCCCTGCCAGCCCACCCTGCCTCAGTGGAGAATGGCCTTTCTCTCTCTCCACCTGCCCCTCATTCAAGATTCCCCCAGCAAAGCTAGCCCCTGCTCAGTGCCCCTTCGGGCTGCCCCTCTGGGTCAAGGTGACCATTCTCTGCCTTCTGCTTGAGCTCCAGAGGGAGGGCGTCCTCACCACCTCAGGATCTCTCAGGGACCCTGTCAGAACCTCCCGAACGGTGGGAGCAGGGAGACTGCCTTCCTAGGGGACCCCCCCCCCACCGACCCTGAGGGCCTGGGACACTATCACTTTCCAGTGACTTCTGGTTCATGCTTCTCTCTTCGGGTGGGGATGGAGGCAAGGGGAATTTCAAAGCATTTTGTGACACAGACTCCCCTTGTCTAAGCAAGATTTTATTTATTTATTTATTTATTATTATTATTATTATTATTGTAAGTAGGCTCCATGCCCAACATGGGGCTTGAACTCACGACCCTGAGATTGAGGGCCACACGTTCTACTGACTGAGCTGGCTGGGCGCCGCTCTAAACAACAGATCTTAGACTTGGGTCCCCAAGTCTTGAAGGGGCACTGGGACCTCACCAAGCTGGCCAGGTGCCAACAGCTGGAGTCCAGGCAGCCCAGTGAAGTGACTGCATCCGTGTGGCAGTGTGTTCCTTACTTCTCAAAGTAGCCATGTCAAGCCAAGGGTCGAAGAACAGGTGCTTCGGCACAGATCGGGGTTAGACACTAGCAAGGACTTCCCAAGACAGGAATGTGCAGGATCATGGAATCTCCTGGTTGGAGAGAGGAAAAGCCCATCACAGAAATAAGAAACTGGGTGGGAACCGTTTACACTGATTACGTGAGTGCTTCCTCGGCCATATTACATAACACACAGGGAGTATTCAGCACAGAGCCTGACATACTGTTGGCCTCCATCTTGGCTATTTTTAAAAAATCATATGTTAACATTAATTTTTATGGGACGAGCTAGCAGGAGGAAGGGTTCCATCCCTGGAGATCTATCTCCCATCCTCCGGGAACCCCACGGGAAGATCCAGACAGGAGGTAGTGCCCTGAGTACAAGATGGCAGCCAATTGCTATGGCAACGGCAGCAGAAGGAGTCCGGTGGATTGTGGGGGCAGCGCTGGAGAGCCAGCTGGTGCCAGATGGACGAAGCCGGCAGAAGGTAGCCTTGGCCGGGTGAGGCTCATGCCCCTGTGCCCAGGGCTGTCCCTCCATATGCCAGCCTCAGCCTGGCCCTTCCCCGAAGGCCCCCAGGCCCCACAGATATCTGTGGGGATGATAGCAAACCACTCCCCCTCCTAGCTCCTGCTTGTACCACAAGGAGTGACCGCTTAGAGACAAAAGACCCTGCTGCTCAGAGTCTTGCGGGCCCATGGGCTGAGGGATCTAGAGAAGTCGGGACTGAGCTCACTCCTGGCAACGCTGAGTAGCACCAGCGGAGAGAGTCTGGTGCAGCAGGCTTGGAGGCGGCTCTTGGACACACTCACTGAGGGTCACGGTGTCTGGCGAATGTGCCCTCTGGAGAACCCCAACGTGAGGGCCGCAGGGCTAGGCAATGTGGGGGAACTTCAGCCCTGCTCCCCCCCAGGCCTGCGGGTCAGTGTTTGCACAGGGCCAGAGGGAAGGATGAAAGAAGCCGCCGTTATACGGGGTCCACCGTCTAGGTGTTAAAGAGGCTCGGCGGCTGGAGGCCACGAGAGCTGTCGCCACGCTCCTCAGACAGGCCTCCACCACGGACCGCACCCAGTCCCTCACCCTCCACCCCAGCGATTGCACCCTCACTTCCAAGCCATGGAAGCCTTCCCTGACTGTTCCCACCTACCTGCAACGGCCCTTCTAACTCTGCGTCCCGTTTAGAATTAGCCCTGGACATCTGCATACAACCTTACAAAACACCCTCATTCACAGGGACCCATCTGATCCCTCAGGACAACTGTGGAAGTTAGGATCCAAAGACCTTCAGTGACTTGCCTAAGGTCACCTAGCTCGTAAGGGAGGGAAGCCAGGGTCTGCACCCTGACCAGCCTGTCCAGTTTCAGGGTCAACAACCGAAGCCTCCTTCTGTTGTCCATCCTGAGTGGAGCCCTTCTACCGAATGTGTGAGCAAAAGCTGCAAGCTGACATCCTGCCTGCTGTCGGCACCCCAAACCCAAACATTTATGAGAAGGAACGGTGTGCACCATGAGGCAGGGGCAGTAGGGAAGGTCTATCCATGCTGCTGGTCAGCAAAAAGTGACACGGAGACCAGGCAAGGAGAGAAGCCTCCCCCAGGGATGGCAAGACTGGGTGGAGTCTCAGGCAGCCTTGGGACTCTCTTCTTTCCACCCTCCCCACGCCACCGTCCCTGGGCAGGGGTCCCTGTGCAGGAGCTGGGAAGCACCACGGAAGGGCAGCTATGGCCTGGGGAAGGGAGGCTGGGGGGGGGGCGGTGCCTGGCAGGATGGGGAGTTGCAGTGGGGAAGAAGGCCGGCAGCAAGGCCTCGGTGCGGGGACCTGTGAGGCCTCATGGGACCCCGGAGAGGAGCCTGTCCTGAGCCTGTCACTGTGAGAGCCTGGCCAGATCTCAGCTTCTCCATTTCCTTCCCGGGTCTGGTTAAAGCTTGAGCTACCCCTCAGTCCTCCCCTCCTCCAACACCCTTGCACCCCCCGCAACCCGTGGGCTCTGGGAGCTAAGCCCTCTCACCTGACAGGGCCACTTCCATGGCCACTCACAGAGAAGCCTTTGTGCAGAGGCTGGGCCTGGGGGAAGGGTGGGGCTGCACCCCTACTTCCCTTCCCCCCCAGTGGCCAGCAGCAGCGCCTTACCTCCACAGCTGCCTCCTCAGCCTCCCACAGCCTTTCTCCAGGAGGGATCCCCTCAGAGCCCTGGCCCACCCCCGACAACAACCCACCCTGTCCCTCACCCCCTCTTCCAGGGGTTTCCCAGGACCCACCGTCTTCTCTGCTTTTCACTCCAGTCCCCAGCTGCCCGTCTTCCTTGCTGACCCCGGGGCACCGCTGCTGGGCACCAACCTGGCTTCTCCACCTCTCTTCCCAGAGAGCTCCCACAAGCCTACCCATGTGCAAGCGGGCGTGCATGCGGGCAGTGGGGCAAGGCCGGGGCTAGAGGCAGAGGCCCTTCCTCAGGTGGCTCTCAGGCCTTAAACATGTTCCTTCATTTGCAGACCTAACCAGGAGCTCGTGAAACATCCAGCTGGGCACTGGGCTGAGTAGGCAGCTAGATGCATGTCCTGCTCCCTTCTGGGAGTGGTCATGTGCTGCCCCTCGGCTGTACCCCTGCTCCCAGCATCTCGGAGGCTATCAGCTAACTCCCCAGCGCCCCGTCACATCCAGCCTCCCTGGTGGGGTCCATGTCCCATCTCCTCCTGGCCCCGAGTCCCCCTAACGGATAGCCCCGTCCCCTGCCTGTCTACTCTCCACCACCCACTTCCTCAGACTTTGGACTTGATGACACCCTGTCTACCTTTTATCACCGCCCCCCCGTGTCACCACCCCCCCTCTGGCCCCTCCAGGAGGCCCTCCCTAACTGCCCAGGTCTTTCCCGTCCTGTGTTCCTGTGTGTCTGCCCTCCCTGCCAGACCATTAGCTCCTCAGAGCATCCCTGGGTCCCACCTTCAACTTTGGCACGACCCCAGCCCACAGCAGGCACGCAGTAAATGCCTGTTAATGGAATGAGCGGACGTGGAGGCAGAGTGAAGGGAGAGGAAGGTGTGGGTGTGAGGGGCACCACAAAGGGGGGAGATGGGTCCTGGTGTGAGTGGTGTGGAGAGGGAGGGCCTGCTCCCGATGGGACCTGAGGGCCTAGGAGTTTGGTGGGGGCAGGAGCCCGGCCAGGCCTTAAGCAGGGCTGAACCGGTGAGCATCTGGACTCTGGACCATATCTGGGGAGCGGCAAGCAGGGGAGCCCTCCCGGCCCTCCTTGCAGCTCGAGCCTGGGCATCCAGGATGCAGGTGCACCCCTCCAGCCTCCGCCCTGGGAGCTAAGGGTGGGAGCACAGAGAGCAGGTAGGGGAATGGGTCTGGAGTTCAGAGAGGCCAGAATGAGCGAAGTGGGAGAGTGTCTGGAACCTCACGATGGCTGACGGGATACACTAGCAGAGCTGCAGAACCCTGGGGAGCACTCATGATGGAGACCTGGAACCCCACGATGGCTGACGGGATACACTAGCAGAGCTGCAGAACCCTGGGGAGCATTCATGATGGAGACCCGGCCAACCCGGACGGAGGACCGAATGAGCAGAGGCCAGAACGCATAAGCAAGAATGTAACAGGAGAGCCAAAGGCCACGGGAGCAGACGGGATGATGCCAGCAGGAAATGCTCTGTAGGGGTCGCCCAGCCTGAGCGGGGACGGTGGGCAGAGAAGACTTGAAGCTTCACCTCAAGTACACAGCAGCCTGGCCGGTGGTCCTGCCTACCCACCACTTACCCTCTCCTTCCTCCTGCTGAGATGCCTAGTTTGACCCCTCCAGGATTTTTACATTACCCCCAGTCCATCAGATCCTCGGCCAGGTCCTCTGACCGCCGCGCTCACCAGGGGTCTGGAAGGAAACGGGAGGCCTCTCTACCAGCCCTGCCCCTATGCCAAGCTCATGCCCCTCTAGGGTTGCCAGGCCTCATCCCTCCTGCCTCCCCTCTCTCCCGTCCCCTCTTCCCAATTCCAGGAGCAGGAACACTCAACCACGTTCTGGTCAGCCAGCCAAGTGCTTCCTGTGGCCTCAGCCCCGTCCCCCCACCACGTCCATCCACCTGTCAGAGGTGGACATCTTAGGGGTGCTAGTTGCCTAAGATGGCGGCCTCCCTCTCCCTCTGCTTCCGTTCCCACAGCATTGCCTCCTACCCCTGTCTCTCTCTTTCTGAAGCCTGAGCCCAACAAGGTGGGGGGCCAGGCTGGGCAGCCAAGCCCGGAGGAAGCAAGACAAAAAAGGACAGAAAAGCCAGCCCCTTGGCATCTCTCTTTGGCATTGGAGTCCAGCTCGGGGAGGGACGGCAGAAGGGAAGAAAGAAAGTAGTGTGAGTTTTTATTTCTGTCCCCTCTTCCTGCCACCTCCCCCCCACACACACTTTGATGAAAACAAAATCTCTCCCCTTTTCTCTCTTCTCCAACCCCTCCCCTTTTTTCCTGGCTCCTACCATGAGCCTCCTGGAATGCAAATGAGTTGTATTATGCAAATGTATGCAAATCAGGCTTAACGAGCGGAAGGAGGGGGCAGAATGCCTAATGAGTAATGGCGGAGGGTGCAGATGGAGGATGGCAGAAATGACCCCCTCCTCTTCTCCTGTTCCCACAGCCTGGAGGCTTGCTGGGGGTAGCAGGGTGTCCCTCACTTCTGGGAAACGCTAGAAGGTCAAGGCCTCTGTCACCCGAGCTGAGGAGGCCCAGGATGGCCTGGGCTGTAGGCTGAGGGACAGGAGAGCTTTGAGGGGAGAGGGTTAAGTACAAGGGACTCCTGCTCACTCGCACAACCTTCCCAGAGTCTCTGGATGCACCAGCCTCTCTGCCTGCACAGCTCGGCTCCAGGGCTGAAAAGAGCGTGATGCTCATGCATGCCAAGGCGTGTGCATCAGAAAGGAGGATTCCCAAGGGAAGATTCCCAACCAGACCCAGGTTCTTCCTGGGGGTGGGGGTGAAAGCTGTCTCTCTTTGTGCTTAGGAAGGTGGGGGTTGGGGCGGTTGCCATGGCAACGTAGCATGGAACACCCACCTCTCCAACATCCAGCCCCAGAGGACCTAAGAGTTGGGGGGGGGATAATAGGTTGACACCCCCTGGTGCCCCCACCACCTGGCACTGCCAGCCGGAGATGGCGGCATCACATCCTAGAGAGAATGGCCCCTTTGTTTCTGGGCTCCTGGTGTTGGAGAAGCAGGCCTGGGCACACAGAAGGGCCTTTCCCAGGCCCTGTTCCAGTTTGCGTGACTCTTGCCGGCCTCTGGAGACTCCTTGTGGCCATCCGCTGGCCTCTGTGCCCTGGCAGATGGTTGCCCCCCTTGCCTTTTCTCCCATGGGCTTACCAGCTACTGCTCTGTATGCCTTCCCCTGTGCTTCTGTCCGAGGCCTCCCCCCAGACCTCCACGGACAGAGAGAGAAGCTGGTCCCACCTCTTCCTGGCTTGTGTGGACACCTCACATGTCCACGCATGCCTCCTGTCCTTTTTTGGGCAAGGACAACCTGTGAGCCCTCTCTACCAGCATCAGCATCGCAGCAAAGGCAGGGAGGCCCCCACAGGATATATCAGACACGGTGGGCAGGGCCAGGCTGGAGTTCAGGAGGCTGCATCTTGGCATTTCCACTACCCCGCTGAGTGACCTTGGTCATAACTCCTCCACTCTCTTGGGAATCTGTAAAATGAGAGATATAGGGCGGAGGCTCATTCTAGCTCCACCTGATCTCACAAGAGCTTCAGTTAAATCCCTCCTGAAATCTAACTCTCATCCTTCCTGCTGCGGCAGCGGCCCCTCACTCAGACTCCCCATAGAGGACAAACACGGTTTCCTGAAGATGGAATGCCAACTGCCCTCAGCCTTTTCCTCTTCCCGAGACTCCACGGCTGCCCACAAACAACTCCCACAGATTACACAATCTAGAGACAGATAGAAGGACCCCTTCCTCACCCTCCCAGAGGGGGCCTGCACGGCCGGCTCACTCACCACCCGGGAGCTGTCCGTGGTGCTGGATGCGGCTCTGGCTCACGCGTGGAGGAAAGAGGGCGGGAGGGTGGTGGGACACCCACCCGCCCCAGGTGAGAAGCTAAAGGGAAGAGAAGAAGCAGAAACATTTTGGAAACTTGTAAGCAAAGGGGCAGATAACGCTGAAGAAAGTTTCTCCTCTCTGAAGATATCCCAATTGCCAAAAGGACTTTGGGGGGAGGAAGAGCCCAAGAGCCGGTGCAACTCTGAACCTCACACCCCTTCATCCCTAAGGACGTAAGAGCCCTAGATCAGCTCAGTCTTCATCTGGATCCTGCTTGGAAATCCACAGGGAGATAGAGTCATAGTTCCTGCCCTTGGGGAAGAGCTCGGGTTGAGGTAGTTGATGGGGTGCACACCTCTACATTCCACCCTAAATTCTACAGTTCCCACAAGGAATTTAGTAATAAAGATGAGACAGATACGCAGGTGCCCAACAGTATTACAGATACGGAGAGGTGGAGAGGAAAAGTAGGGAAGGGAGGAAGGGCACAGGTCCGCCTGGGTGCCTGGGTGCCTGTGTGCGTGTGACCCAGGCAGAGGGGTAAGCCAGCCTCAGTGGTTCTTAACCCTAGCTGCACATTAGATAAGAAATACCCGGAGAACTTTCCCAGATACTCAGATTTCATCAGTCTGGAACTAGACCCAAACATCAGTATTTTTTTTTTTTTTTAAAGCTCCCCGGGTGATTTCAGTGCACAACCAAGTCAAGAATCACTGGCCTGGAAGAAAGTACCTAAGAAAAAGTACAGGGGTTAAGCCTGATCAGCCAGAGGAAGAGGCAAAGCTAGGGCCCCTGTAGAAGTAGGGAATGAACAGGGAAGAGAAAGACAAGCATCTAACTTCCCTGTCCTGGGAACTCTTGGTGGCCCCAGGCCCGATCTGGAGGGGAGACTGACTCAGGTGTTGGGCTTGTCTCTTCTGTGCTGTGGAAGCTCAAACCATCCCAATGACATCAGGCAATGAGATGAACTGTCTCCCCGGCGCAGTCCCTTGTGCAGCGACAGGGCATGGGTGCGGTAACCCTGAGGGCATGCTGCTCCCCTTCACCCAGAAGGTCCCCAGGGAGGCAGCTGTAGAAGGTAAACAGCAACAATGGCCTCTTTCAGTGCCCAGACCGCAACCCTGCAGTCCAATTAGCAGACACGGCAAACAGCAATTCAGCTGCCTTCAGCCGCTGTCATAACAAACTCAGAGCAGCCTTAATGGGGGGATTAGGGCAGGAGGAGGGGGGTGTCACTCTGAGCCTTGGGAGAGCCTGGGTGGCAAGGAAGGGTTCCCCCTTTCTCTCACCCCTCTCCTATCTAAATATGCACCTACGCACCTTCACCTTCCGTAACCCTGCTTCTCATTTTCCTCAAAGCTCTGAGAATGTTTTCATAGTTCTGTCTACTCCTTCCTTTCAATGATTTTAAAGCATTAACCTAAATGCATTTTTCTCCTAGGGAAGTTGGCACACCCTGCCTCTGGATGAGATCGCGCCATAACCCCCCAAGATCTCTGAGGTCTCGATAGCAAAGGAAGGAAAGAAGGTGGAAAGGTCAATCTGTGCCCAGAGCATCAGGGTGGGAATGAGGTGAAGAAATAAGTATCAGAATATTCCAGTTCCCAAACCCTGGGAAGGGCAGACTTCAAGTAGGACTTCTAGACCCAGAAGAACACAGAGGGCCTGTGTTTCTCTGGCGGGTTACTAACCTGGGGAACTGATTTGGCAGTCAGGGAGGTGGGAGGCCGGGAGGCAAGAGGAGAGAAAACACCCCTTCTTAGAGCTGCTCCGTGCTGAAGAGAAGTCTGCACGCTGATAGGCAGGTCTCCATCTGGTTTGTTAACTACACCCACTGCCTAACGGGTCCTTTACCTAAACAAACTGTTTTAAGTAATTCTAGAAACTTAATGGAATAAGCTTGGAATTATCGTCTACTCATGCCATATTTCTCTATCTACATAAGTCAGTTTACCAATCGTAAGTACCAATAGGTGATAAGATCTGTTCAGAAGAGAAAGTACGATGGCCCTTCTGCCCCAAGGACTCCAGGCTCTTCCCTGAATGGGCTGTTCGTCCTCTCACCAGCCTTCAGACACTGCCCACCCAGGTCCCCAGCAGTCCCTCCTCTACTCCAAAGCTGGAAAAGAAGGAAGGAACTTCCTCAAGTTGAAATGTGTTGAGATCCTCAGTCAAGAACATACCAAAGAGCTGTCCTTTTTTGCATTCCGAGATCAATCATATGCTTTCAGATCGTTGTTCTGAGCGGTAGCGAAAGAATGACTCTTTGCCCATGGATATGATAACATATTACAAGATCTTTTACATAGAATTCTTTGTTTGCTCCATGTAACAATCCTGGAGGCATACATTTGTCTCTCCTTTATATAAACATCCTGCTGAGGCTCAGAGATGTTGCAGCTGGTAAGTGATACACCCAAGCACAAACCTTGGTGCAGTCACACATGCTCTTTGCATTTCTGTCCCTCCCCAGGCTTGCTGATGGTGATGATGTTTATGACTGGGGAAACCTTTCAGTGCCCTGAATTGAGGAAAACCTGACCCAAAGTGAGGGTGTGAGTGATAATCAAAACTTGAGTCAGATATTTAGGAGAAAATTGCCTTTGAACTCCTGGACTCAGAATCCAATAGGAAAGCATTGGAATGAGGGCGAGGGAGGAAAATGGGTGAAGAAACCAGCTTAGAAACCATCCCAGTAGAAATAGGTGGATGTCGCAAGATCAGAAGAATAAAACTAAAAACTCGTGAACACAGAGGTGTGATGATACCAAGCCAGAAATTCGCTAACTGGTAATGGGTGAAGCCCTTGCGAGCCCCTTTCAAGCCAGCCTCCCTGCACCCCTATCCCATCAGTTTGCCTAGTGGGCTCAGCTGGAGGAGGTGTCATCCGGTATAAAAGTTGGGGGAGGCAGGTGGCAGGACTCAGTGGTATCACTGTGATGTCTGCATTTGGTAAACCCCCCCAACCCCAGAGTGTCTGTTCCTCTAATGGATTTACAGTTATGCATAGTCAGGCATCCCTGATCAGACAGCCGGGCCTCCTGCCCACCGTGGATCCATCACACACACACAGCCAGCGTCACGTCGGGTCAGTCAGTTTCTCACCCTCGTGAGCAGACACAGACAGCTCCCAGCACAGCCTCCCATCGTTCTCCTGACAGCCCTGCCCACACACCCACGCTCACCACCACGTGTACACAGAAGGCAACACCCCCCCCACCACCACATCCCTCCGGGCCTCTACCCCCTCTCCCTGGAGGAGGTGTTTGTTCTGTATAGGGTGTAAGCCCTCCACCCACCCACTCCCTCAGGCCCTCTAGTCTCCTTGGGAGACCCAGTGGTCAGATGTGCTCATGGGGCCCCACAATAACAATATAAACCCACTGTGGTTAAAACATAAGTTCTAAGTCTTATGTGGATGAGTCTCAGCAGATCCCAAACATGCATTTCCAACCAGCTGCGTGAAGTTAAAAAAAAAAAAAAAAAAAAAACAGGAGGGGCGCCTGTGTGGTTCAGTTGGTTAAGCATCTGCCTTGGCTCAGGTCATGATCCCCGGGGTCCGGATGGAGCCCACCCTGCATCATCAGGCTCCCTGCTCAACAGGGAGACTGCTTCTTCCTCTCCCGCTACCCCCCTCCGCCCCCGCTTGTGTTCCCTTTCACTGTCAAATAAATAAATAAAATCTTTAAAAAAAAAAAAAAAAGCCTGTCTTTCTTGGTGCTCCTCCTCCTCTTCCTCCCCCTCCCCCTCGTCCTCGGATCCCAGCCAGGCCTGAGGCTCTCATCTCTCCTGGACCTTACCTTTCCCCTGATGCCCCATCCCCTCTCTTCTCACTCATCCTTCATCCGCATCTTAGTCTCCCCACCTTACCCTCTAGTCCTTCCCCTGAGGTTTGAAACTATTCAGGGGCGTTAGCTTCCCACTGGGGTCTGTGGTTCCTCATCTGTAAAATGGGGTTAATAGCAGCCGCTTCCCAGTGTCGGAGGATCAAAGAGAAGCATGTAGACAGAGGCTGTTACCAGGGGGTACGGTGTTAGGGATTCTTAGTCCCTGCCCAAACCTGCCCCCTTTCTCCCTAATCCTGTCTCCACTGCCCCCCTCCAAAAATACCAAATTCCAAACAGCTGAAAAAAGTGGGAGGCAGCTGATCTCTCTTTCCTCCAAACCTCCGAAGGGAGGACACGTGTGTGCTCTAGGCTCTCTGAAGCCTGACTGTTTTAGTTTGGATTCCCCAATATTTCTCCCACATAATATATAATTGAATCATAATCTCCTCGCTATAAAAATCAGTTCCTGGAGGAAACTGTAAATTTACACAGGGAACTGGAGTCTGTACAAGGTCATTTTGTCCAGCTGTCCCGCCCTTTTTTTCTCCCTGCACTCTGGACTGCCAGCCAGGTGGTGGGGGAGGGAACGGGGAGAGGGAGTAAACGCAGCCGGGCTACTTCTAGCTTTGTTACATTTACTTTTATTCCACCAAGTGACTCTGGACCATCCTCCTCCCAACTGCACCGAAACACTTTTGCTTAAAATATTTAGGTCAGGCCAGATAAACGGATTCTTTTAGGAAAGGCCCTGATTAATCTCTCTAATTCTTTGCTTTCTCTGGGCAGCATAAGTACTAAGCTACAAATTCCTTTGTGTTTGAGCTCCTTGAGGCCATTTGCTCTTGGAGGTGATTTCTAAGAGAGTGACGATGGGATAGCAAGGCAACGTGTGTCTTGAAAGACCCCAACTCGGCCGATCTGGTCAGTGAAGACAGAGCTTCCATGAGTAGCTTTTCTTTTTTTCTTTTTTTTTTTTAAGATTTTATTGATTTGAGAGAGAGAGAGAATGAGAGACAGAGAGCACGAGAGGGAAGAGGGTCAGAGGGAGGAGCAGACTCCCCGCCGAGCAGGGAGCCCGATGCGGGACTCGATCCCGGGACTCCAGGATCATGACCTGAGCCGAAGGCAGTCGCTCAACCAACCGAGCCACCCAGGCGCCCCATGAGTAGCTTTTCAAGACATCAGACTGAGGTCCTGAGCAGAAAGAGGAAAGAATATGGAACAAGGGAGCTGAGAAACACTCTGCACACCCCTGCCCCAGAACCCAGCCTGTGTCTCCAGGTCTACCCCCACTTGCCCCCCCTCTCATTGTCAGCCCCAGCCCAGCTGGGCAGACCTACAGGGCTTCAGGGAGCGGAGTGGATGAAAGCAAAAACCCCAGGTGGGTTCTTTGCTCTTTCCTTTTCTCCTTGAGAGGAGGTCTGGGGGGGGGAGGGGAGGGAGGTACTCCCCCAAAGCCTCTCACCCCAGCAAGAGCTGTGCAGAGCCTGCGGGAAGCTGTTCACCAGCGCCCACGGGAGACGCCTGGGCCGGCAGCCCGAGGCACTGGCCCAAATAACCCTGCAACTAGATTTCAACGGATCTCTGCCTCGGAGCAGCTTCCCCCGCAGTGGCCCACTCCGCATTCTGCCCGGAAAGCCCCCATCCTGAGGAGGAACCACCCTTCTTCCCCTTTCTCGCCTCCTCCCAGCTCATGGGGAGCACCTGGCTAACGTGAGCCGGGGCGGCGCCTCCTACCTGCCTGGACCCGGGTTGGGGTTCGGTCTTGAGGCCCGCGGGCCACCGGCATCTCTTCTCCCCCGCGCGGCCCTGGGGTCCTCGCGCCCCCAGCCCCTCGTGTATGCCCTCCCCCGCCCGCCCATGCGGCCAGCTTTCCCGGGGCCCTCTGCGCAGTGTATGGGGTTATTTTTACTTTCGGTTATCTAGCTTTATGAAGACTCCACACCACTCATACAGCTAGATAACCAAAGATAACAACCAACCCCGCCTCCTGGCTGCCGCCGCCGCCTCTTCCACGCAGCCTCCCGGCCGCCCGCCGCCGCCGCCCCGGCCGCCCGCCGGTGGAGGTGGGAGAGGGCACAGGGGTGGAGGTGGGAGAGGGCACAGGGGTGGAGGTGGGAGAGGGCACAGGGGTGGAGGTGAGGGCGGAGAGAGGAACGGAGTCCAAGACGGAAAGGGACCCCGAGTACAGGACACAGACACCCCAGAGCCCGAGAAGGGCGTGGGAAGGACGCGAAGGCCGGCGGCGTCGAGGGCCAGGGATCGCCCCCGGGCCCCAGAAGCTTCGCGCGCGCCTCTCTCTTCCCGCTCCCATCTGAGCCACAAGCGGGAGCTCCGCGGGTCCTTCCGCAGGAAGAGGGACTCGCGGGCTTTTCGCGCCACCCGGGACGACCGCAGGGACCGCGGCGGAGGCCTCGACAGCCCCACGGGGTCCCCACCGCCCTCCTCTGGAAGCTGCAGGGCGCGCCCGACAGCCCAAGCCTCTGCGTGGGAGCCGCGGGGACCCCCTGCTCGCGAAGGGCTGGAACAAGGGCGCTGACTAAAGCCGGGGGCGAGCAGCGAATCGTGGGGGAAAACCCCCGGCGGCGTCCTGGCAGGGAACAGGAAATCCTGGCAACCCGGAGGGAGGCAAGCCGGTGCGGGGTGGGCGCCCCAGGGCCTCCCCGGCGCGTCTCTGGGAGAGAAGGAAAGGGCGAAGACCCCACCCAGGAGGGGTTCCGGGAGACCCCCCCCCACGAGATGGGGTAGGCGGTGCAGGTGAGTGAGGCGAGCCCCAGGCCCCGCGGGACCCCCAGAGAAAGGGCTTTGTACAAAGAGTTCCACAAAGCACCCAAGGCTGTGAAAATGGTCGGGGGTCCGAAGCGAGAGGGCCCCTAGGGCTTGGCGGGGATTCCGATCGGAAACGGGAGTCGACACAGAGGTCCCCGCAGCCCGCAGGAGGGTCTCGGCCGGCCCCTCCGGGCGGACGCGCAGGCACGCTCGCGGGACGCCGAGGCGCTCGCCCACCTGCTGCCCCGAGCCCGCCAGGCCACTTACATCGAGCCCAGGGCGCCCATCGTGCTCTCCCGCGCGGTCCTCCCGGCGCGCTCCCGCTACGGAGAGCCGTGGCCCGGGGTGCCCGGGCTCAGCGCGGCGCCCGCCGGATCTCAGCCTCCGCCGAGCCGCGGTGAGCGGGGCGGAGCGGGGCGGAGCGGGCCTCGCCTCCCCAGCTCCCTCCTCCGCCGCGGCCGCCGCTCTGGCCCGGGCGCGCTCCGGCTCCGGACTTTTCATTCATCCTTTCACGCTCCCTCCCCAGGCCAGCCTCCGATTGGCTCCGCCAAGTCTGACGTCACCGCCTCTTCTCCCCCGCCGGCCCGCCCCTCCCCTTCCAGGGAAGGGCTGGAGCGCGCAATTGGGGCGCCCCTCCCCCCAGGAGCGGGGCTGGGGAGGGATTACCACGTCTGTGTGCTGACCCTCAGCCTCCTGCTGCCTCGCCCACCCCGAGGCTCGCCTGCCGTCTCCCGCCATTGCCATTTGTGGTTTTGATCTCCATCCTCACTCTTTGTAGGCCCTACATTTTCCATTTGGGCCCTAGGTATGTTGCGCCAGGATATAGGGGGCGGGGGGACTCAGAGATATCAAAATGAACCAGATAACGAGATTCTCCCCCTACCTGCCTCCTCTCCTCAGGATATTCTTTGTGCTTGTCGTGTTCTGATCCCTTCCAGACTGGGATCCTAACCTTTTAGGACGGGCGGGAATCTCGCTCTTATTGGTTTCCAACCCAAAACAGTGAGGGAAAGATTCTGGAAGTTAGGGACTCCTACTGGGAGACGCGGGGTCCGACCGAGTCTGGGCCTCCCTAGTCGCGGTGCAGAAACGGGAATATCTCTTGACCCTGCTCCCTACACTACACCAAGGTTGGGCGTGGGGAGGCTGGTGGGTCTCACCTGGAATTAACCCCGGGCAGTATCCGCACATTCCGCTCAGCCACGGAGGCCAGCCCCACGCGCCTCCCCCCGGGCTCCATCTCCAGTGACACTAGGAGAGCTGGGCGCAGAGGAAGAAGGATCGCTCTCAGCATGGTTTTCGGTTCCGGGCTTTCCTGACCTGGCTCCCCATCTGCCCGGAGAATCGGAGTCCAGTAATGCCGCTTCCCAACCCCGGCAGCTCGCGCCGCCCCGCAAGCCGGGTGCGGATTCTCCCTGCCTGGCGGCGCTCTCCCAGAGAGAGCTGTGGGCCCCTGGCTGAGCCTCGGTGTCTGCCAGGGAGCTAGTCCCCAGTCCCCAGGTACCCCGTCCCTCCAACCGTCCTACTCGCAGCCCCTTTTCTGAAAAATCCTACAACCTAGATACCTAGAGCCTGGGTGCCTGCCTAATACCGGCCTATTCCTCTCACCTGGGATCCTTGAACACTGTGCCAACAGAGGTGCGCCCCTCGGTTGCCAGTAGGCCCAGCCAGACTGTTTTATCCACTTGGGGGTGTCGCCTCTCTGCACCTTCTAGGACAAAGCCCTGGGGCCTGCGTTTCCCCAGGAGAACAGCAGTATGGAGCCTGGCTTCCCCAGTCTCAGGGTCTTCTCAGGGCTGTGCTTGGCACAGCTCCCGCCCCCCTCCGTCAGCTCCCAGAGGGTCTCAGGACCCTTACCCAAGGGAAAGGCTTTCTAGAAGCTTCCACAGCATCCATTCTTTACCCTCTCAGAGCAGGGAGCACAGCAGCGGAGGCTGTGGGGAAGGAAGGAAAGAAACAAAGTGTCCGCTGCCTACTTTCTTCCCCGCCCCTCCCGCCCCTACAGCTCAGAACGGAGCATTGGAGGAGCACTGGGGTCTCTGTGCCCCAGTTCAGATGCAGAAAAGTGGAATCCTCCCCAAACACTCTCACAGACAGACTTACCCTACCGCCATGCTGCTAAACGCATTCTCTACAGGCACCCTCCATACCAGGCCCCGGAGAAACGATAGGCCCCTCCAGCCTTTCAGCTTCCTGCCTACAAACCTCCTCAAATAATTCCAGGTACTCGACTTCGTACCTCTTTATAAGAAACCCAACACCCTGCAGACATTCCAGCGAACCTAGATAGGGCCTACACTTCTCCACACACACCACCAACTTCCCCGACAAATATTCCCCCATTTGCCCCCCACAAAAAGATCCCTTAAAAGCACCTGAAGGGCACTTTCGCCCCCTCCTTCCTCCCCCTCACCCAGCGCCTGGGAGGCTGGGACCAGCAGGTGGGAAAGAGCTGGCCCGTCCTGCTAGCCAATGCCCTCTGCTTGCTTCCGTCAGCAATCCCAGCCAAGTCCCCTACTCTCAGTGGGCCCAAGCTCATCTCCACACCCCTTACCCCGGAGCCACCCGGTGAGCACAGTGAGAGGCAGTGGGGACCAGCCGTGAACCTTCTTCCTCTTTCAGCCACTGCTGTATTTTTGCTGGGGAGGGTTAGACACAGAAAGGCTTCTTTGCCCAGTGGAGACACCCCTACCCCTATGGGCCAAAATCAGACTCAGCTGGACCTTCTCAAAAACTGGGGTCTGGAAAGAAATGGGTACATTTCCAAATCGCCCCCCCCCCCAAATAGCTAGATAAGGAGCTGGGTCCTCTGCTTCTCGTTGTGGCTTTGGGCGCTACAGAGCTTCCTGAGCCTAAGCAGTGTCCAGCGTCCAAAGGTTTAAGGAGGCCCCCGCAGCAGAAACTGGAGATGAGTTTACTTTGGAATCACCCTCTCTAGCCAGATTCCGGATGAAGCCATTTTTTGTTGGTATTGCCTGGGCGGACTTGACAACCTGACCTCCCAGGGCTCCTGCTCAGGGATGGAGGTGAGTGGGGCCTCTGTCTCCATTCCTACGGGGGTGGAGGGTTAAGCCGGGAAAGAAGCAGAAAACTCCCCACCGGCACCTGAACTGGGCTTGCTTTGTATATGAGGCCATGTTACTCTGGTTTCCAGAAGGAGAGTGCATGGAGGGGAGCAAATGAGACAGCCCTGCAGGGTAGAGGCAGCGCCACACATATTGGGGCCTAGGGGATCTAATACTACACTGAAAACAAGGTGGGTGCCCAGGAAAGAGTGGGCTAACAAGGGTATGTGCGCGCCGGGCCGAATTTGCCCTCATGCCCGCTGAGCGCGAATGGGTGGAGAGGGAGGGTGCTGACCAAGTGCGGGGCCCGCGTGGGGTCTGCGTGGGAGGGGAGGGGGGAGGCGTAACGACCGCGATGCGTGTTAGTGACTATTCGGCAATTCCTCCGACCACAAGAGACCCTTCCACTATCTAGAATTTGATACAGCAGGCCGGAGAGAGGCTGCCAGCTGGAGCAAAATGGGTGCATTAGGTGCCCCCCACCCCCCCGTGCTTGGCCTGCCAGCCTCAGTCTCCCCAGGAAGGCCTCCGCTGGAGCCCCCAGTACTCTGGGCTGAGGTCGGTGTTCTATAGAGCCATGGCCTGCAGACCCCACCCGGAGTCCTTCCAGGGAAATTCTGGGGTACCTTGGGGAGAGGCCCCCAAGTCCCCAGTATTGATCTGAGTCTGCAAGTGTCTTCATTAGCTCAGAGCCTGCCGTCTTTGCCCGTGCCTGTCCCCACCCCCATCCCTACGGTCCTGATGCCCACCATTGTCTGTGCCTGAAGAGGCCCATGTATAGAAAAACATGGCCTGAATGATGCTCTCTGGATGCAGCTTTTGGACAGATTTTTATAATTTGGGTCCAAAATACATTTTGGCATGAGGCCACTCTCTTGAAACATTCAGGTAATTAAATAAAAGGTGTATTTTTTCTTTGTTTCAATTATCGGATTAATTTGCCTTGAAGATAATACAGATGAAAGCTGCATTTGGAAGAAGGTGGGTTCAGGTATTTATTTCTGCCTTCTGAGTGCATCATTATTATGAACATTATCACACATTATTCTTTTGCTATAGAATATTTGCATTGTCTGTGGGATAGTGACACATAAAAGCAAGAATTGGCCAAAAAAAAAAAAAATGCTGAAGTGATGACAAAAAAAACCCCCCGAAATCTGTCTATCTCCATAGGGGCAGAGGAGGTTAGAGAGCATGGGGACAACATGGAAGATTTTGTCCCTGGGGATGCCACCCTTCCCTCCCCATGAGAGTGGTTTTCTCCTGTCGAGAGGCCAGCCTGAGAATTCCTTGGGCCTTGCTGAGCACTGCCTCCCTGGCCGCTCCCAGTTCTTAGACCCACAGCTGAGCTGAGCGCCTGCCTCAGAGCCCTGTGGAGTCTGGGGTGAGGGTGGGGGTGATGACGGGGATGGGAGAGGGCCCACGCTCAGCAAGTGGCCTCCTTGAGGGGCAAACGCACGGGTTGGCAAGGGTGCTGAGCATGCACAGCCACGTGCAGACACAACCCTAGGCACCAAGACAAATGCCACCCCATGTCCACGGCACTCCCAGCCAGAGCCTCCGATGCTTCCAGGGGCTCGACCCGCACACACCCTCGGCGTGCATGCCTCCCAGATCCCCGCTCACCACGACCCACACTGCTCTCCTTTCTCACCTCTGTGGCCCAGATACCGCCATCCCCGCCCCGCTCTGCAAAACTCCGCCTGCCTCCCGGGGTCAACCGCTGCCGCCCAGCCCTTGGGAACGTCTGAGAGAAGAGGAAGAGTCCCCTGACGCCCCAGTGCCTCTCCGCCCTCTCACGGAGCTGGGTGCAGGGGGTCTCTCGTTCCCACCACCAATGACTCCACAGGTCTTACGACCATCAGAGGGGAGCACAGTCAGGGCCCCAAAGCTAGAAGAGGCAGGGTGGGGAGAACAGGAGAACACAGAGGGGATGCGGGATGCAGGACCAGCTCCGCCCCCGCCCCCTTCCCCCCACCCCGCCACCAAAGCAAACAAATAAGAAAATAAATACCCTAAAAGCCAAGGTGGCCCCCCACGATGACACCAGGAGTGGGGCTGCTGCTTCTTGGATGCCCGGCCCTGTCAAGGGGAGAATGTGAAGGTTAAAGTGGGTTCCAGTTCTCTCCTTCGCATCCCCCTCTCTCTGCCACCTGCCCTCCTCGGTCCGTCCCTCCTCCACAGGCCAGGCTGCCCGCTTCCCTCGCAGGGCTCCAGGCAGCACCGGCGGCCACGGGGAGAGAGCAGCCCGGATGCCCGGACGTGCAGGCGGGCAGGGCCCCCGCCAGCCCCACGCTGCCGGGACGACGGCGCCAACTCAGCCCCTGCTCACAGCCCGCGCTGCCTCCGGCCTCCAGCCGGAGCTAAGGGCCCCTGGCTTGAACCCGGAGGAGTAGTCCCTCGCGCAGCGGACGCCCTCTCCTCACGGCTCCTGGCTGCTCAGGGCAGAATGAGGGATCTGGGGGCAAGGAGACATGTTTGACTGTCTAGATCTGACTGCAGCGTATCTGTAAAGTCCTCGGCACTGAAGATATGGCCAACCCTGCTAGGTCTCGAGCTTTCTCACCCTTCCGTCCAGGAGAGCAGATCCTGGAGCGGCCCAGCGTTCCCCTGGTCCCGTCCTTCTCTGTCTCACATACACAAAAGGTGAGAATACAAAGCAGCTTTTTAAATGTTAATGTTGGGTGTGGAACCTAGTCTCAATATTTTATAGTCTCACCTTCCCAGTATTTTGCTTTCAGGCTAATTTTGATTTAGGGGAATGACGTGGGTGACCCAGCTCCTGATACACCAGGAGAAGTGTGTTCGCGCGGGCGCATGTGGGCGTGTGCGTGTGCGTGCGCGCATGTGTGTGTCGGGGCAAGGAGGTGAAGCCTTCGACCTCAAACTCAATCCACAACTACTCCACCTTCTTTTTTTAATCAGGAAGATAATCTACCTTAATGCAGAGGAAATCATGAACAGGCAGGGCTGGGGAGCAGGGATGAGCCTCCCATCCCAGCCCGATTTCTAGGAGGGGTGCTTGGAACGCCCCCACCCCACTTCTCGGGGCCACAAATGCCCACTCGCCTCCCGGCCTTAGCTCTGCCAGCCCACCCGTTCATAAAGGGCTGTCTCCGTCTGAAATGGTCCTCACACCAAAGAGGGGCCGACCCCCCACAACTTGCAGACCGGCTAGAAAATGGACACAAACACAGCTGGGGGACCTTTGGCCCCTGCTTTCCCCCCATCACAAAGGGGCGTGGGGTCCCTGGAGCAGCAATGGCTCTCCCTGCGGAGCCCTGCCCTGCAGCCCCCCACACACCGTGTGAGGGAGAGGGAGGAGGTGACAAGGACCCAGGAGGCACGGAGCATGTTTGGTGACCGGCAGCCTCAGCCTCTCCCAGAAATCTGGCCTCTGGGGGACCAGAAGTAGTCTGCGGGGCCTCCAGCCCCCACTGCCCCCCAGGGGTCCCAGCCTGTCGCCCAGGGTGGGGACGGGAGTGAGAATTGTGCCTTCTCTCTATTGCCCCGGCCCTTCTTGAAAAGCAAGAAATGAAAACGAGCATCAGATGGGGCTGGTGAGAGCTGCAGTGGGGCTCCTGCCCCTTCTGGAACCTCAGCATCTGACCCCAGCACCTCACTGGCCTTTCAGCTCCCCCGGGCCCCGTTCCCACCCGCCAGCTCATGGGAAAGGCAGGGAAGAAGACGTTTAGATTAATCTAAAGTCTATAAAATGCTTTTGGGGTTTTTCCTAATTCTGGTCCCCACCTGTTTGGGAATGTGGCTCCTCCCCCCGCCCCCAGCCCCAGGCCCCCAGCTCCCCAGACCCTGTCCTCCCCTAAGAGCTGAAGTCCCCGGGGGCAGAGAGGAAAAGAGGTCCGGAGTCCAAATACAGACCCATCTTTCTCTTCCCTCCCATCCCCGCTAGTCTCCCTGCCCGCCCCTCCTCTGGTACCAGCATTAAGATGTTGGCCTTCTGCTGGAGAGAGGGAGGGGCGGATTAACAGGATCAGTAGTACCGTGACCCTAAAGCCCCCGAATCCCATTGGCAAACTTGGCGAGCTGTCTCCCGTGGGCCAGGCTGGGGAAGGAGGGGACCGGGAGATGCTCTGGGCTCTGGCGGCGGGGCAGGGCTGCTGCCTCGGCTCACCGCTGCTGCCCCGGGCGCCCCGAAGCAGGAGGGGAGACCCCGCTCTGCCAACTCCCCCTCCACACTCACGCCCCACCCCTGTGGGTCACCCCTACAGCTTTCATCAGCCCTTCCTTTCTGTGATTGTTGCGTGGGCCTCCTAATATTACCCCGTGGGCGAAGTAGGGCACCCCGACTGGTTTTAGGGGATCCCATCCCACCCCGGCCCAGGTGCCCGAGGGAGCGAGGACCGTCCGGAATGGCCACTCACCCGGCTTCTGTGAGGAGCAGAGCCGGCTCGGCGGCCCCAGCGCTGGACTGCCTCCCTCCAGCTCCTTCTCCGGGGCGGCTCCAGTGACGTAGCATCTGTCTGTCCATTCAGGAATTCCGCTCGCCTCTCTCTCTCTCTCTCTCTCTCTCTCTCTCTCTCTCTCTCTCTGGCTGCTCTCCCTGGAAGGCAGCAAAGAGGGGGTGCTGCCCCTGTCTGGAGACACCGCGACCACCAAAATGACAGCCCGCCTGGAGGAAGCCCCCTCCCCTCCCGCTCCGAGGCCGGTGTGGGAAGGGGTCTTTGTCATCTCCTCTGTTCCCCACCTCCTTCTCTGGCCTTCTCCAACCTGAGGCAGGAAGAGGGGGCTCAGGAAAGCTATTGTTCCCCCAGGCCACCCATATCCCCCAAGGAAGCGCGAGAAAGGGTGTGACAGACGCGCACCGTCCCCAGGCTCCTGCCGGGTCCAGCTGACCTTCGGACTTGAGAGCGCGGCGAGATGACGCGTCCAGGGTGGGGAGCGGGGTGGAGAAGGAGGCACAGACACTTCGCCATTTCGGGGTGTCCCCGAGCCCCCTTCCCAAACCTCCCCCAGCCCTGGGGCCCCGTCAGCTCCACAAATCACAAATCCACGGCCTAGCTGTGCAGGAGAAAGTGACCCTTGGGAGACACGGCACCCACGGTGGGGGCGGGAAGGCCCGCGCTTGGAAGGCTAGACGGGAGACGGGAGGGGTGGGACCACGGATTCAAAGTGGGCCATAAATTATCTCGCTCCCAGAGAAGGGAGAGCCATTTGGGGGCTGGCTTCCAGGGCTGGGGTCCCGAGATTTGCCGGGCTCTGGGGCCCGGGATGGCACAATGGCCGGTCCTCTCCGTCACCCCCACCCCGCCCCTCCCCCCCCTCCCTCCCGCTCTTCCTGGCCGGCCTGGGAACTCAGTCTGAGCTCGACGTGACAGACAGCAGGCCTGCATGCTAATGAAGTTTGTCCCAAGTTCATTGTCAAAGCCCCCCCCTTCCCCAAGGCCCCCTCCCCTCCTCTCTCATACACAAATCTCCCTCCAACTTTTGTCCCACAGACCTGGAGGCCACTTGAGTCCCTGCCGGCTCCCTCTCTCCCCCTCCCCCACTGCTTTCAGTGTCCCCCTGCCCACCACCGCCCTCAGCTAGGGCGGGGGCTCTCTCCTGTCCCCAGTGCCTTCCCAGCCACCTTCCGGGCCCCGCGTCCCTGAGCTCTGAAAGGGGGATTCTGAGGGCTTGGGTCAGAGTCCACGGGCCTGGTGCTTCCTTCCGTACCCCGGAGTAGGGGGACCAGGGGGAGGTGGGGAAGGCCAGACTGCCCCCCACTCCAGCCTTGGCTCCCCTCCCCTCATCCCTCCCATTATGATTATTTTGTTCTCCCCTTGATTACATCTGCTTCACTAGCTCAGAAATAAAGATCCTTTGAGACTAATTTTGCGCCCCCGGCTCCCCACCCCTTCCCTCCTCCTCCCCTCTAGGCCTGGGCTCCCTTTCGCTCCTTTCTCACCGGCTGGAAGACATTGAGCTCCTTGTCTGGGGGCTGGGGGGCTGGGGGGAGGGTGCCAGGGGGATGGAGGGGGTCTCTCCAACTCTGGGACGTGTCCAGCAATCCAAACCTGTCCTCCCTTTGTTCCTGCAAAGCTCTTCACACTGTCCCCACCCTCTGGAGCCTGCCTTTCTCCCAGTAACCAGGGGCTGGGGGGGGGCAGGGGAGGAGGACCCTGAACTCACTCCACCCCTCAACTCCAGGGGAAGGGGGGAGAAAAGGGAGGAAAAAAATCGAGTCCCCCCCCCTCATTAGCCAGAAAGGAAGCGAAAGGGGATAATTATAATTAAAAGCAGACAGCTGTGGATCTCGTCTTTTATGTTGCTCCAGGCCCCTCCCACCTCTGCCACCATCCCCCAAACATCTGCATGGCTCTGAGCGCCCGGAGCAGGCGAGGAGGCGGACGTGTGGGGGCAGCTTTGGGGAAGGGGACCCCGTAGCCAGCACTTTCTTAAACATCTCAAACAGGCCCAGCGTAGGGAGGCGGCCTCTTCCTGCACCCCAAAGTCCGGGCCCGTCCAAGGTGAGGACATTCAGGCAATAACTAATTCAATGATTTGGGGGAAATCTTTGGTTTTCCTAAAACCGGTAATGATTTATTCATAATAATACCAATACAAAAAAATTACATATAACCCGGAATATTTTCTCATTCAGGCGGGTCTTTCCTCCTCCTCCCCCCGCCCCCCCCCCGTCTCCGAACACGGGGGGGGGGGGGGGGGGGGGGCAGCCGAGAGCCGGAAGAGCTAAGGGCTCCCAGGGCCGTGTTATAACAAAGAGAGGCTCATGGATTTAGGGGACACATAGATGCACACAGACACATACTTTATAATTTGGGGTGGTGTTGCTAGGCCTCGCTCTGCTATCCATGTATTTATAGAACTTGATCATAGGCCAGAACAGCAGGGTAATTATAGCATTATTAGCATATATGCAAATCAAGTAACCTATATACGCTGAATGGAAGCAAATTATTATTTATTTCTCTCCCCCTCTCCTTCCCTGGTATCAGCCCGGGCTCCTCAGAGCGGCACACCAGCAATTATCTGACGCTCCGGAGGGGGTCGCGGCCCTAGAGGAGGGGGCCGAGGGCGTGGGACACTTTTCTCGCTGTCGCTCTGGGAAGAGTGGGGAGGGGCTCCGGGAGAAGTCTCTGAATTCACAAAGGGGGGGTGGGGTGAGCATGGAGAGACAGAGACCTGAGGACAGAGGCAGCAAAGCTGTGAAGAGTGACAGAGACAGGGAGACGGACCCCCAGTGCCCAGGAGCCGAGAAGCAGCGGAGCCGGGGTGGGGGGTGGGGGGGCGGCGGCGAAGGAATCCAGACTGGGAGAGAACACCGGGGCCAGCTTCCCTGGAGGGAGGGGGCAGCAGGGGCTCTGCAGGTGCATTCCGTCGCGGGCATGGGGCTGGCTGCTGTCCCTGCCGCCGCCCTGCCCAGAGCGCACCCCGTCCCCAAGCCCTCCGCCCTGCTTGCACCACCTAGTAAATAGTCACAGAATCCACGCAGAGGCGTCTGACCCTGGTGTCATATTCCCACCGCTGCCTGGTGAGCGCACAGCGGGGTGGGGGGAAGGGGGGACAGAGGCGGACTCCAGCCCCTTCCCCTCCCCCCAGGGTGTCTGTCACTGTCTTCACTGTTGGGCTCTCCACCTAGATGTCGCCAGGTGCCTGGGGCTCCCTTCTCACACCCCTGCCTTCTCTTACCCAGACGTTGTTTCCGCCACATCTGGGGGTGGGAAGCGGGACCTGACAGGACTGATTTCTTTTCCTTCATATTCTTCCCAGGACTTGCCCTACTGACTTGGGTCCCTCTTCCCCTGCCTGGCCAGGTGGGATTGCACTGGCCCTTGGCCGTGGGTTTCAGAGCCTCACCCATGCCCTTCCCTCCATTCCACTCAGAAGAGGCCTCCACCCCCTCCCCTGTTCTGTTCGAGGGGCCCCACAGGCCCTGTCATATCCCTAGAGATACTTGCATCCCCACCAAGTTGCCAACGTCTCCCTCCAGGCACTGCTCCCAGTGTGGTCATCCGGCCATCTCTGCATCAATAAAGCGTTGCCCACCTGGGGCAAACTTCAAAGAAGGCCATATTGGGGGGCAGGAGGGTTACCGACTGAAACTGCGGCCAAGTCCAAGGGCCCAGACTGCTCTTGAGTGGTGTACTGAAGAAGGCGAAGGGTCCTTGAGAGAAACAGACAGAGAGACCCCCCGGGGAGACAGTAGCCGAAGGACTGAAAGAAACAAACTTTCAAGGCCGCACTTGGATTTTTGCACAAACATGAAAATGCGCTATCACGTAAATACACAGAGACCAGCAAGAGGGATGGGCTTTATCACCAGTGACCTCCACATCCCCAGAATGCGTTTGTGCTTCTATCTGCTCCTGGGTCCGGCAGTGTTTCTCTGTGGCCCTATAATACAGAAGAGTAATGCACTGAAAGGCAGGCAGAGAGGGGCCGAGAGAGGCCGAGACCGAGACCTACAAGAAAGAACCCAGTCAAGGACAAGAGAGTGACAGCCAGCCAGCCCCAGGGGCCAAGCCTGCCCTTCTCTATCCCACCCTAGAGACCTGGGACGTGGCCCTTCCTCCTCCCTGTTTCTCCTCCAGGCTCAGTCCAGAAATCAGTGAACAGTGAATGGATCTGCAGCTGCATCAGGCACATCCCCCTGCATGCATCTGATGATGTTTGGACAATGGATTCCGCCCCCCCCCCCATCCCAGGGCTGCCCCGGGGAGACCTGGCTTCAGAGGCAGGGAGTCCCTGGGATTTCTCTTTCTCTATGCACTTCCCCACTTCTGCGGCTGTCATGTACAATAACTGAGCTCCAAACCTAGGGAGTCCTGTGTGTGCACATAAATATCTCCTAGCCCACCTTCTCTCTTACAAAATCAATGTCCCTGGCAGTCCAGATGGACCTCTGTAACCACACGCTGCCTGCCTCGTGCCCGGTATGGTTGTCGGGAGCTGCGTGTGGAGCAGGTCCGGGTGTGACTTGATCTCATCGGGTTTGTGTTTCCATCCTGCACGGTCTGCGGGGACCGACACCTGCCTGTGGTCAGGCTCCGCCGGCCGCCACATGCTGCCGCACCCGGGAGCCCCTTCCAGATCCAGGACTTCTGGGGCACTGGTCTTTTACCCCAGAGCTCATCCCCAAAGCTGCCAAAATATCCCTTTTGTGTGTGTGATTTGATAATAAATCTGATACATACGGTTTCCCCACAAACCAGCCTTTCCCCTCAGAGCTCCCATGGCACCCATCCCATCTGCCCTGGAAAGAGCCCCAGCCGTGGCCACAGAGGTTCCGGGCTAGCGCGCCAGCCATGAGCTGGAGACAGAGTTTCTACTTTCCATCCCCCTAGGTGTGTATTGGTACCTATATTTGTATACATATGTTACTTTTTTTCCTAGAACCACACACATCTTTTCTGCTCCTTTTCACACAAATAATGGTCTCTAAGTGGGCAGCTGGCCCGACACCAGCACTGTGCGTGGTACATGCGGCTGGGAATCCTCCCTGGCATCCGGATCGCGTGCCTGATACTCTAACGCGGTGCCATTTTCTTGGTGCCGCGCCGGGCTTCAGTCCTCCAGGGCTGATGCTCATTTCTGGGGCTCCCGCTCCCATATTTGGGCTGGATCCCTCAGCTACACAAGCAGCCGGTATCCCCCACCTTGGGAGCCCCTACCGCCTTAGTGGAGGCAGAGGTGCTGAACTCCGATGGCTGCGCATCCGGCCAGGCTGCGCCCACGGGGGAGACCAGGCAGGCCCCCTTCCCACTGCGATGCTGCTGCGGAGGGTCACACTGTGATGGTCTGAGTTAGCGCTGAAATCCCCCTTGAGCTGCCGAGTGTGTGCAAGTAGGTTTATGCGTCTGAGTCACGTCTATTTGCAGTGTGCAGTGATGTGTGCGCTAGCTGGTGCGCGTGTACCGATCACTTCTGCGTCCATTACGTCCCCGCTCTGCGAGTGTGGTGTGTTCTTGTGGTTTGAGGCTGCGCGTGTGACATTGGTTGATCTCGGTGTTTGCCCGTGCGTGTCTAGGGGCCCCTGAGTGCCGGCGTGAACCGTGGGCCTGTCCTGGCCCCGCCTGCCCGGGGCCAGGACAGGGCCAGGCCAGGCGGGAGCACGCCGCGCGCCCCTGCTCCAGGCGCGCTCTCCCGGCGCCGGCGGCTCGGCTCCCGCTTCCCACCAAGTCCCGGCCAGGGGGCTCCGCGCGGGGGCGGGGAGCGCGGTGGGGCGCCGCTCTTTCTGCCGCGCCCCGCCGCGGGCGCCCGCGGAGGACCGGACAGCCGAGGCGACCGGGGAGCGGAGAAAGAAAAAGGGAATCGCAAACAGAGAAGGAGGAGAACAAAATCCATTTGAAAAGGAAGCAAACGTTAAAACAAAAGGGATAAAATAACACTAAAGGAAATAAAAGGGAAACATAACAAAGATCTTTAAAACGTTTAATTAAATGATAGGAAGGGCAAGGTAACAAAATGGAAAAGAAAAGCCTTCAAGGCGCCCGAGGGGAGGGGCCGAGACGCGGCGAGGTGGCGTTGGAGTTGGGGGGCTGGGGGAAGCGGGGGGAGGGTGGTGGCACCGGATCCGGGGGGGGCCGCAGGAAACCGGGGAGCGTGGGAAGCGGGGGGCACGGGATCCGGGGGGGCTGCAGGAAACCGAGGGGCGCGGGAAGCGGGGGGCTGCAGGGTCGGGGGGTTGCGGGACCCGGGGGCTGCGGGAGTTTGGGGGCTGCAAGAAGCCAGGGGTCGCGGGAAGCGGGGCAGGGGCGGGACACGGGATCCAGGGCCGCGGGATTTGGGAGACTGCAGGAAGTGGGGTGCTCGGGAAGAGGGGGCCGCGGGCAGCCGGGGTAGGGGGGATTCAGGGACGGGGGGGCCTACGGATTCGTGGGGAGCGGGAACTGCCGCGGGAAGCGGGGGGGCACGGGATGGGGGGCCGCGGGAAGTAGGGTGGATGCAGGATGGGGGTGCTGCGGGATTCGGGGCACTGCGGGAAGGAGGAGGCACGGGATCCGAGGGGCTGCAGGAACCGGGGGTCCCGGGGTCCCCGGAGCCGTGGGAAGTGGGGGCCGCGGGGTCTCCTCCGCTGGCCGCCCGCTCCCCGGACCCGGCTCGGGCGAACAGCCGGGCTGGAGGCCGTGCCAGTGCCCCCTCCCCTCCCCCCATCTCCGCCGCCGAGCCCATCCCCCGGGGGGAATAAAGCCAAGCACGACCTCCCTCCTCCATTGCCAACCCCCAGGCTCAGTCCTCCCTCGCATTCGAGTTTTTGGCCGTCAGGCCCTTGTAGACGTTGTCTCCGGATTCGCGGCGCCAAGCGGAGGCTCGCGAAGCCGGGTCCCGTGGGGTTCTTGGGGGCCGGGAGCCGTGGCCGCCCCACTCCCCACCCGGCCCCGCTGGCTGTCAGCCCCAGGCGGGAAGACCCGGCCGCGGTGCGGGGTCGAGAGGCTGAGGAATCGGTCACCGGAGAAGCTGGGGCAACGCGGGAGCCTGGCAAGCCGAGGCGGAGGAAGACCAGCCGGACAGAGAGCCGGGGGAGAAGGGAGGCCAAGAACCAGCGGCCAGGGGAGGAAGAGAGGCGGAGAGAAGGCGATCCAGGGAAATACGACGGAGGAGAGAGGGACCCGACCGAGGCGGTGGAAGGGCGCTGGGCCCCTCCCGGAGTCTGGCCAGAGGACTTGCAGCCCTCCCCCTTCTCCAGCCGCTCTGGGGGCCCCTTCCATTTTCTTCCAAAGCTGCCCAGTTCTGCCCCTAGACCCAGGCTTCCAGGGGCGGAGGGAGCCAGGCGTAGACCACGTGGACCCTGTCGGTGGTTCCCCGGAGCAGGGAAGGGGACGGAGAGCCCGTGCCTCGTGGAAGCTCTAACATTCCAGGACACAGAGCAGGGACCTAGGCGGGGACAGCCAGCCCAAGCCTCCAGACTGACGTTCAGGGCGTTCTTGGCAACTGAGAGGCTGGCTCAGTCCAGAGCTTGCATCCTAACTAAGCCCCGGCTGACCTCAGTGTCAGGTGGCCACCTGCCTCTGCGAACACCTGAATGAATGCCACCCAGCAGTCTCCCCCGCCCCCCACCTCTGTGGGCTGGGGAGGGACGGAGAGGGGCAGGGAGGGGTGGTGGTGACCAGCCCAGCGGCCTTGGCCACACCACTGTGTCCACCCCTTTCCTCCTTGATGAAGGAAGCGTTCTTCCAGTGCAAAGGTGGCCAGAGCCAGGAGGGAGTGAGCCCAACTCAGATCTGGTGGGTCAGTGCTACCCCAGAATATTTTGGACTTCATCAGTAAATGGATTGTGTCTTAATTTGGGGCAGAGGAATGAGCTAACTCGAGAGAAAACGCTTACCCATAGGGGTGGGAGGTGAGGAGGGGGGTGCTCCCATGGGAGAAACCCCGGGAGAACGGGGAGCAACAGGGCCTCCCTGGAGAGCCCCGGCCGTGAGGAGCATTCGCAGGCGTTCTGGGGGAGGATCGGCGTGAAGGCCGGGAGCTCGGTGGAGGGGTGCAGGCTGTTAGGGGGAGCATAGTCTGCAATGGCAGCCCCACCCCTTAACTGGCTGTGTGACGCTAAGCCGGTTCCCCAAACTCTCAAGCCTCTCTTCAGAACAGGTAACGTGAAGAACAGGAAACCTACTTCCCTGGGCTGTGAACTCAGTGAATGAATGTGCCCACCGTGTGCTGGCTTGGCCCTTCGCAGACACTTCAAGAAATTGTAGCTTCTCTCCAATTCGGGACTGTCCCGTCCACTTTGTGATTTTTGTACTGGGGGCAGAGGGCAGTGGAGAGGGGGATGGGTGGCGGCAGCTTGCTACCTCTCCACTCTGCCTTCCTGGTTTAACCAGTCTGCAAATCCCTGTGTCAAGTCAAGCTGTCTCAAAAGCTACATACATACATACATACATTAGGGGCGCCTGGCTGGCTCAGTTGGTAGAGCAGGGGACTCTTGATCTCAGGTTCAAGCCCCACGATGGGCGATGGGCGTAGAGATAACTTTAAAAACAAAGTTGAAAAAAAAAAAACACACATTACAAAGTGTCCATTTGTAAAAAAAATGCTAAAATAAAGTAAAATATATCTTAATACATTGGAATAGCCTGAAATAAAATATTGTACAAGTCTAATTCCTCCCGGAACCACCCCACCCCCAAGTAACCAGCTTCATCTCTTACAGTTGATGTTAATACGCTCAGAGGTGTTGGAATTTGTATTTGGAGTTGAATGACTACCCTTCCACCTGTCCATCCTCCGGCTCCCCTCATGTATGTGCTTACTTTCAGAGAATTGTGGCTTCTGTGTATGGAAAAATGCATGTTTTGATTGTTTGTGTTTGAGCTTTGGATTCCCCCAAATTAAGTCTATGAATCTGATACGGTTGCAATCAGACACCTGTTCAAGTTCAGGAACTACTGAAAGTTCTGGACACGACTGAAGTGTTGAAATGAATGAACAAGGCGTGCGGTAGTTAAACACTTCACGCATTTACCAACGTGAGCCGACCCCCTGGTACACTGAGCTTGAGTTTCAGTCCGGGCTCTGTCCGTACTGACCTGGGGCCCTCAGCAAGTCACCGACCCTGTCTTACACCTGTTTTCCAAGTTTTCTGATGCCCTCCTCATTCGGTTGTTCGGAGATCCAAACACCGTTCTGAACACCCAAGTTTCTTTAGAAACGGCAGCTTACCATGGGGACGAGGATGTAACACACAGGGCAGACAGCTCCTATGACCCGAGCTGCTGCACCACCCCTCGCCCGAACTAGGGCTCCCATATGCCTCCACCTCTGCAGCCCAGATTCTCCAGATGGAGGGGCTCCGAGGCCTGGAGGCGCTTGGGCTCTGGGGGACCGAGGAGAGTGAAGAGGGTGGAGGGCTGGGCGGAGTGGTTCATTACCACCCTATCTCCCCTTCCACATTTCTCCCTCTCCCCAGCCCTGCTCCCCGCAGCGGCCGCCCATCCCCCTCTCTGGCCCGGGCTCTGCACGGCTTCCCAGGGTGTGGAGAGGAGGGGTCCTCCCGGGCTGTGGGGCTGCGAGTGGGCAACAGACTGGAAATCCAGTGGGAGGGGTACAGTTTGGATTCTAAGAAGAATTCCCGGCCCTTCCAAGGTGGGAGAGTCGATATCCTTCTCTTCACAGGGAAGAGTCGCCTTAAGCACCCTGGGAGTGGAAAGGGTCGGGGCGGGGGGGGGGGGCGGGGCAGGGGGTGGTAGCCAGGACCCCTCAGCCATCTCCTGAGGAGGGAGGAGGGAGACCGAGAGTAAGGAGCTCTGAGAGAGCCCAGGGAGAGTTCCGATTTCTGTGCTCTCTCAAGAGAAGAGGGGCTGGCGTCGTGCAGCTAACGAACTCCTTCCCAAATTCTCTGTGCGGGATTGGGCTGCTCCCAGAGGGGGGTCCTTTCTAACAAGGTGCCCCTGGGCCCTGCCCCTCCCTCCCCAGGAGTCGGAGCCGCCAAAGTTTCGTGGAATATAATGGATCATTTTCCAATTTACCAGGGTCTTAGAGATTACGCCGCTAATCCCATCAAAGACCATCTGCTTACATTGTCCCTCCTGAGCCAAAATAAATAGATCCTTTACTCCCTGCACTTCAACTCCTCCGGGGCATTGTCGCGGGAGAAAGTTCGACAAGGCCCATCCCATTTCCCCCTCCCTCCTGCTGCGGGATGGACAGAAAAGGAGAAAACAAACTTAGCTTGTCTGAAGGGTGAAAGGTCACGTATGCTCCTGAGCTGCATTCTTCTCGGGAGCCTGCGACGCTGGGAATCCGGGCGAGGGGCGTCCGGGGATCAGCCCCCCACTGGGTGTGGGACAAGTCGCTCCGCGCCCCCCCCACCTCAGCCCCAGGCCAGTTTTGGTCTCTTTTGAGTCGCTCCCACCTGGGACTGCTGGGGAGTAGTTTTACTGCAATGTAGCCTTCACCCCTCCCTGCAGAAGTGTGTGGGGACGGGACACGAAAATGCACGTAAACACCAGCGGAATCCAGCGAAAAGTCATTTATTCTATAGGCCTTTCACATTTAATGTCTCGTTGGTTGTTACTCTGTCGCTGAAGGGGGCTTCACAAATGGGGGAGAGAGGCTTCAGGGGAGCCTGGCAGGGAGCTGTCGGCTGGAACTGGGAGGGCACGCACGGCACATCCGGTTTGAGGCTTCAGACACCCAGGGAGACGCCGCCCCAGACCGTAAATGAGACGCGAAACAGGGTGAGGGAGCCAGGGCGGGGCTTCCCAAAAAGGTGGCATCTGAGCAAAGACTTACAGGCGAGAGGGTTCTTCAGGAGGGGCTGGGGTTGGAAAGAGTCCGGCACACAAGGAACAGCAGTGTCTTCCCACGGGTTCCCCTGCCCTGGCCACTGCCACCCCCTCCTGTCCCTCAACCACCACTTTTAGCCGGTTTGTAACCCACTGAAGAACCTCAAGGGGCTATTACTTAAAAAAAAAAAAAGTCTTCTTTCCTATCTGGGGGCACCTGACTGCCTCCGTCAGTAGAGTGCGCGACTCTTGATCTTGGGGTCTTGAGTTCAAGCCCCACGTTGGGCGTAGAGCTTACTTTAAGGGGGGGGGGCGGTAAAAGAACCTACAGCAGCCACCAGCAGCTTGTCCTAAACTCCTAAGCTCCTCAGGGCCGTCTGCAGGTCTCACCAGCTCTGCCAAACAGCGACCTGATTGGGACTGCTGCCCCAGACACACTTGGTCTCCAGAAGGGCACGTGCTTTGCTGTTGAAAAGCAGCAGGCTAGGGCGCCTGGGTGGCTCAGTTGGTTAAGCGACTGCCTCCGGCTCAGGTCATGATCCTGGAGTCCTGGGATCGAGTCCCGCATCGGGCTCCCTGCTCGGCGGGGAGTCCGCTTCTCCCTCTGACCCTCCCCCCTCTCATGTGCTCTCTCTCTCATTCTCGCTCTCTCAAATAAATAAATAAAATCTTAAAAAAAAAAAAAAGAAAAGCAGCAGGGTGACAGGAACACAGAGTCAGTCCCAGCTCTGCTGCTCACGAGTGGGGTGACCCTGGGTCTGGAGCCTCCACTCCCTCACCTGTGAAACAGACGTAATGCCCCCCTCATAGGACTGCCGCAAGCATTCAGCGAGACAGCACACCATTCCTGGCAGGTGCTCTGTACGAAACAGAGCAGGACTGAGCCCAGTGCCACAGAAAGCATTTGCTCAGGAAATTTTGCAAGGGTGTATAAAGCATTTACACGTGTAGGGACAAAATATTCATTTCCTAGTTATAAGATTTGCTCACTTGGCAAGTGTTTGCTGGGTAGCTGTACGTACAAAGCACCAAGGCACCCAAGGGGAAATGAGGAATAGGCCCTGGTTAAAGAGCGCAGACAAGGATACGAATTGCTGGTTTGCGTAGCAGGGCGGGATATGCGCTCGGAAGAGAAGCCAGAAGCTCTATGGAGAGAGGAAGAGAGAACGTTCAGTTGGGGTGATGTGGAATCAGGACAGGTTTCATGAAGGAGGTGGCACGAGGCGGTGGTCCTTGAAGGATGCCTGGGCCCCCAGTGTGCAGAACGTGCAGAACATAGGGGAAAGCAGAGGGCAGGAGTGAGCGCTCCTGACAAGAATGTGGACCTGCAAGACCTGAACTTCGAGTAAACACCAGCGCATCATGAACCAGTGACATCTTGGAGCTGCTAAAATAGTAGGGGAGAATCACAGCCAAATGAAGAAAGATGAAGAGTGTCACCATACTTTGGACTGAGCTCATCTTAAATGAGCTACCAGCAGGCGAGAGCCTGGAAAACAGACAGAGGGCTCTGCCATGTGTGAGGGAACGACCTGGGGAGGTTCCCCCTCCTCAGTAACGTGCAGGGGATAATGACTGCACAGCAAGTGAGGCTTACTCTAAAATCATTCTTTTAAAAAAGGAACTAACTCTCAAAAGCAAAGCTTTGTGAAGAAACTGCTGGAGACAGATGGTGGTCTCTCTCTGTTGGTGGGATGTGACGCCAAAGAGGGGTGACTCAGTTAAAGGTGCAGGAGAATCAGGGAATGCAGAGAAGGAGAGAAGGAAGCACATTAGGTTTGGCATGAGGAAGCATGTTCAAATGGCTGGAAAAAACCAAAGATAGAGAATGTTTGGTCAAGAATGGCCACCCAGGGAAGATGTAGAAGGAATTTCTGGTCTTGGTAAGTGATTGAAGTAGCTGGTTTCTAACATTCTTTCCAACGTTAAGATCCTAACACAAAGCAGCGCACAGGTGTCAGCTGACATTGAAAACCACAGGCTTCCTTGAAAGCTCCACGAAGGCAGGGACTGGACTGTGTCCATGTGGGTCATTTCTCTATCAAGTGCCCGGAAGAGTGACAGGCACGTAACAGGTGTTTGATGAATATTTGTTGAATGAATGAATGAATGAATGAGTGGATGGATGAATTAGACAATGCAGGTGAAAGTTCTTGGGGCGCCTGGGTGGCTCAGTCATTAAGCATCTGCCTTCGGCTCAGGTCATGATCCCGGGGGTCCTGGGATCGAGCCCCGCATCGGGCTCCCTGCTCGGCGGGAAGCCTGCTTCTCCCTCTCCCACTCCCCCTGCTTGTGTTCCTGCTCTCACTATCTCTGCCAAATAAATAAATAAAATCTTTAAAAAAAAGTTCTTATAAACTGTAAAATATTGCAGATAGTTAGAAATAGCAATGATAGGGGCGCCTGGGTGGCTCAGTTGGTTAAGCGACTGCCTTCGGCTCAGGTCAGGATCCTGGAGTCCCGGGATCGAGTCCCGCATCGGGCTCCCTGCTCAGCGGGGAGTCTGCTTCTCCCTCTGACCCTCCCCACTCTCATGTACTCTCTCTCATTCTCACTCTCTCAAAATAAATAATAAATAAATCTTTAAAAAAGAAATAGCAATGATAGGGACGCCTGGGTGGCTCAGATGGTTAAGCGTCTGCCTTCGGCTCAGGTCATCATTCCAGGGTCCTGGGATCGAGCCCCAAGTCAGGCTCCCGGCTCAGCGGGAAGCCTGCTTCTCCCTCTCCCTCTGCCTCTCCCCCTTCTCATGCTCTATCTCTGTGTCTCAAATGAATAAATAAAATCTTTTTTTTAAGGTTTTATTTATTTATTTGAGAGAAAGAGAATGAGAGATAGAGAGCACGAGAGGGAAGAGGGTCAGAGGGAGAAGCAGACTCCCCGCCGAGCAGGGAGCCCGATGCGGGACTCGATCCCGGAACTCCAGGATCACGACCTGGGCCGAAAGCAGTCGCTTAACCAACTGAGCCACCCAGGCTCCCAATAAAATCTTTTTTAAAAAAAGAAATAGCAATGATAATCATTGACATTGAGTTGTGTTTCAAGTGCTTTATATGCATCGTTATAAAGAGAGTAAGTGTTATAGCAGTTCGGTCAAAGGAGAAGCATGAGAAGAAGTGAGGTCTGGAGGAACCAGGGAGGACCGAGGAGGGACAGGGGAGCACCAGGGAGGGACCAGGGAGGACTGGGGAGTCCCAGCCCAGACAGAGAAGGCAGGGTGAGGTGGTGGTCTTGGCTCTATTGTGCTCAAGGAAATTGGGAGGGGTGTCGCTGGGCTTCAGGGCCATGATGACTCCACTAATTAAGAGGGTGAGTGGAGCAGTAGGAGGAGTGGAAATGATCCAGAAAGGGGATTTCATTTCGGAGTTACAAAAGCAAGCAGAGCGAGGCCAAGGAGAAGGTGGCACCTTGCACTGGGACCATGTCCCTCCCACCCCAGAACACCTGCACGGGTGGGGTGGTGGCACCGTCAACTCCCTGCTTTGTGTCTCAGAAGGCTTTCGGGATGTCCTGGCTGAGATGGGTTTTTCTCAAGTGTCCCTGGCTTTTGGTAGAACAAAGAACCAATACTTGATGGAAAGATAAGATTAAGTTTCCATGAGCTATGGTGCCTGATTTCTGCTTTACTGGGAAAGGTTATGGGCTCTCTGTCTCTGAGGAAACTGGAGGAGAGATGTCTGAGGCTCCTGGGGCAGGAACGGGTGAGGTAATAATGTCCTCAGGACATCACTATTTCATTTAAAACCAAACCAAACCAAACCAAACCAAACAACGGATTCCTGCAACCAGTTCTTTTCCCGATCAGTCTGGGTTGGGGAGTCCTATCCAGATGCCCCCTTACCCTAATCCAGATTTCTCATACAGCGTTCCAAACTCCCCCTTGTTTGTACCCTTTTGAAAGCTGGAAAACGAATCCTAGGGGCTCTCTGACAACAACCCTGGAAAGTGGGCAAGGGGCTCTCCGGGTCTGCTCTCCCCGGCCTGCTCGGGGTCTTTACCACGCGTGGGGCGGGATGCGGTGCCTGAAGCCGGGAGCGCGGTCGGGGTGCCCCTCGCGTCCAGAGGCCAGAGAGGCTGACGCCCCGCGGTCTGTGGCCTTGTGCTGCCACCTAGTGTCCCCAGACCTTAGAGTACCTTACCCCGGGGAGGGGCGTGTGTGCGCCGGCCCACGCGCGCACATTCATGTCCACGTGCATGCGGGTATTGGCTCGGGCCCCGAGCAGGATGCTCTCAGCCTCCCCCGCGGCCAGCTGCGGAGCCGCTCGCCGCCCCCGTCGGTTTCTGTCCTTCTCTCCCTGTCCACAGAGCCACCTCGGGATGGCCCAGGGAACGTCAGTTCCCACCCCTCTGGCTGCGGCTGGCCGAGCAGGCGTGGAGGCCCAGGAACCCCTGCTGGCAGTGAGTTCCCCACCCAGGCCCAGGGTCGGGGGGTGAAGAGCCGTCGCCGAAAAGGCAGCGGGAGCGAGAAATGACACAGTCTGAGATCAGACACGGGCACAACCCGGGGGCACTCTGTAGTTAGTAGTGTCGGTTCCTGCCGGGCTGCTTCGCGTTTACAGCAGCCCCCCGACGCTCACGGGGCAGCAGTCGGAGCCCCCTTTCACAGGGGAGGAAAGCCGAGCTGTTGGCTAGTCGGTGGTGACGCCGGGGACGGGGTCCCGGGCCTCAGGGCTCTAGTGACGGCCGTGGGCAAGAAGCGCTGGGAGACCTGCAGCCAGAGAGACCCCTGCGCGCCCGGAACGGGGGCGGGGACCTGGCTGCGGCGGCGTCACGAGACAGCAGGGTGCTGGGGCCAAGCGCGTGCCCCGGGGGTGTCCGCGGCGCGGGAACACGCGCGCAGGCGCTTTCCCGCGGCACGCGTGCGCCCCCTGGTGGCCACGGCGGGTACTGTCCTCCTCCCCAGGGAGAGTGAGGAGCGCGAAGGAAGAGCGGGGGGGGGGGGGGGGGGGGGGGGGGGGGGGGGGGGGG